>NC_044032.1:420449130-420802146 GCF_901765095.1 Microcaecilia unicolor | reverse complement strand
CACTAATTCTGTAAAGCTTTCTGGGCTTCCAGATTCTGTTGCAGAATACTAGCGTGAGTTGGCATTTACGCATTGACATTTAGGCGTGACCACTTATGCTGTGCCGATAGCAGTATTCTATAAGTTATCCCCCGGATTCTATATAGTGCAACGTGAGCTGCATGCACAAATCCGGTCATATTCTGGATTTGCATGCACAGCTTAATTAGCTTAACAAGCCAATCAGCACTGATAGTTGAACTTAAGCAATTATTGACCATAGTTGGCATTAATTAGAATTTATGCGCACAAATGTCTAAGCATATTCTATAAAGTAATGCTTCTAAATTCTAAGATATAGATCTGAAAAGGGGGCATGGACATGGGTGTTCCTAGAATTTATGCACACTGTTATAGAAAAGGGCCATTCCGAGTATAATTTAGAC
Organism: Microcaecilia unicolor; assembly: GCF_901765095.1. Lineage (NCBI taxonomy): Eukaryota > Metazoa > Chordata > Amphibia > Gymnophiona > Siphonopidae > Microcaecilia > Microcaecilia unicolor. The sequence goes on along the minus strand of NC_044032.1, from coordinate 420,801,721 downwards.
TCTGACATTTACACCAGGTTTTCATTGGCGTAAATGGCCGTTATTTATCAGGGTTACATATGAATTATAGATCAGATTTATTTTCCTTTTCATCATTTCTTCTCCGACTAGAATTGTTCCTCTTTTGATTAGACAAACATACTTGAAAAACAGGTGTTGGGCATATTCTGTAAACTTCTCCTAGATTTAGGCATGGTTTATAGAATATGCCTCTTAAATAGGAGGCAGTAAGGGCTCCCCCAGGAAATGGCCATGCAGCAAGCATTTAACTTACCGCATGGCCATTTCCTTTTTTAAGAAATAACCCTTTTACCGGGTAGTGGTAAAAAGGGTCCTTGGCACATGACAAACCCATGCACCAAAGCCACCACCGGGCCCCCTTTTACTGTCACTTGGTAAAAGGGACCCTATTGGGCTCATTTTCGAAAGAGAAGGATGCCCATCTTTTGACACAAATCAAAAGATTGGCGTCCTTCTCCTAGGGTTGTCCAAATCGGTATAATTGAAAGCCGATTTTGGACGTCCCCGACTGCTTTCCGCCACAGGGACAGCCAAAGTTCAACAGGGGCGTATCGGAGGTGTAGCGAAGGCGGGACTTGGGCGTGCCTAACACATGGACATCCTCGACCCATAATGGAAAAAAAAGGGCATCCCTGACGAGCACTTGGACGACTTTACCTGGTCCTGTTTTTCTTATGACCAAGGCACACAAAAAGGTGCCCGAAATGACCAGATGACCACCGGAGAAAATCGGGGATGACCTCCCCTTACTCCCCCAATGGTTACTAACCCCCTCCCACCCTCAAAAAATATCTTTCAAAATGTTTTTTGCCAGCTTCTATGCCAGCCTCAGATGCCATACTCAGGTCCATCACAGCATTATGCAGGTACCTGGAGCAGTTTTAGTGGGTGCAGTACACTTCAGGCAGGTGGACCCAGGCCCATCCCCCTCCCTACCTGTTACGTTTGTGGAGGAAACAGCGAGCCCTCCAAAACCCACCAGAAATCCACTGTACCCACATCTAGGTGCTCCCCTTCACCTATGGTATGTGGTGTGCAGTTGTGGGTAGTGGGTTTTACGGGGGTTGGGGGGCTCAACAGACAAGGTAAGGGAACTATGTTCCTGGGAGCATTTTATGAAGTTCACTGCAGTGCCCCCAAGGGTGCCCGGCTGGTGTCCTGGCATGTCAGGGGGACCAGTGCACTACAAATGCTGGCTCCTCCCACGACCAAAGGGCTTGCATTTGGTCATTTCTGAGATGGGCGTCCTTGGTTTCCATTATCACCGAAAATCAGAAACGACCAAGTCTAGGGACGAACTTTTTCTAAGGACGTCCAAAAGTTCAAGATTTGGGCATCCCAGGCCATATTATCGAAACGAAAGATGGACATCCATCTTGTTTCAATAATACTGGTTTTCCCATCCCTCCATTGGGACGTTTTGCGAGGACATCCTCAACAAAACTTGGGCGTCCCTTTCGATTATGCCCCTCCACGTGACCTATTGTAAAATGAGGGGGACAGTGTTTAGACTGAGCCAGCTATCTCCCCTCCAACACACACTCACATATTCCTCCCACATCACCTACACAGCTCCTGGTTTGAACTCTGAAGCACAGATAGCTATTTAACAGAAGGAAGTTTTGTGGCATAATCACTATTGCTGCACACTTCCCAGAGTGAACACAGTCCTCCACTACAGCAGTCATGTGTGTATTTGTTAACATGTATTCCTATCATTATTGTGCCTTAAAATAATTTAGCCAAAATGAACCAAAAGAGGCGGTGATCTGCAAAACCTGCAGTGCAATAAAACAAAGAGCATGCCCAGTTTTACATTTACTGCCTTTATACATTCTATAGGTTATTTGGAATTGAATTGGCCTTTAGGGGAAAGTTTGATAAGTATTCCCCTGTAGGCATGTTTCCTCTTTTGTAATTCTTCATCTGTTCACACCTTGCCAGTTATACCACATATGTGCTGGTGCTTCATACTTGTGATTTACTTGCTGATACATTTTCACATACTTATAAGATGTACACATAAACATGTCTTTGCAAGTTGAGTGATTCATCTATATTAGCTACAATATTGTTTGGTCACGCCTTTCATACATACCACTAGCTATGTGTTTTATGATGCTGGATAGTTTGTCAGTTATGGACCCCAGTGGACAGATGTCAGCTTTGGCTTTCGTCTGGTTCTGGGTTCCTTTCCTTGGTCCTGAGTCCACTTCTTAAGGGTGGTGGGTTTTGTAGCACAATAATACAACACACAAGGGTGGCTTGGAAGAAGGTATTTTATCTAGACATAGGCGTACAGCACTTAGGGCAGAAAAGTATTGCAGCTGGTTCTGTATGTCTGAGTCTGCCTGTCTCTCTGATTCTGTATGTGTGTCTATCAGTGAATGAGTGTCTGTCTTTCTGTCAGGGCTGAGAAAGGGGATGTATATGGAATGGCTGTCCGAAAAAGAAGGTCTGCAGGTTTGATGGGGTGTTTGGGTTTGGGTCTGAATATTTGTGTGTCTCCTGGGTGTAAATGTGTCCTTTTATATCCCTGAAATCTCTTTTTCTAGCATATTCCTGTGTAATAATTTGGTTTGTTTGATCTGATGTCTCCTGATTACCAGAGATGTGGATTCCTTTGAAGGTCCACTAGTTGGAGTCAGTTCGTCTGGCCTCCTTTTGTAGGGTTACCATATGTCCGGTTTTAACCCTGACATGTCCTCTGTTTGAGTACATGGTCGGGCAACCGGGCGGATTTTGCCAGTCTGCCCATTTGTCTGGATTTGCGGACAAATGGGCAGGCTGGTGGGCAGATAGGCAGGCGGGCATCATGGTGTCCTATCTTCCCCTCCCATCCTTTGCCTTACTGTACTGCCCCAGTGGTCTAGTGAAAGAGCTACCTCTTTCCTGCCCAGCATGGCTGCAGACTGTCTTGTTGCCTCCCATTCCAGTGCTGATTCAAAATGGCTGCCGAGAGATCAAGTGGTGGCCTCGCTAGACTTCCGCAGAAGTCTTGCAAGGTCACTTCTTGAACTCTCAGCAGCCATTTTGAATCGGCACCGGGAAGGGGGGTAGCAAGACATTTTACTACTTTGTAGCCTCATTGCGTGCTCCATAGTCTAGTATTTTTGGAAAGAGTAAACAAGCAATTCATGTCTACCTGTTCCACTCCACTCATTATTTTATTGACCTCTATCATATCTCCCCTCAGCCATCTCTTCTCCAAGATGAAGAGCCCTAGCCACTTCAACCTTTTGTATTACTTCCTCCCATTTTTTAGCCCTCACAGGAAGGGGGAAAGCATAGGAAAATAATAATAAGGAAGAGAACTTAGACTCCATTAGGCGCAGCCAATAATTACCTTTATTAGCATTCACAGAGCCAAAACTACAAAATAGTTCTCTCCCTGGAGCAGGTTGCCAATCAGCAGTGCACATCCTGAAAGACAAGATCTGCTCCGCTAATACTGCCCCGGACATCACATATATACTGTTACAAGTTACATTTTCCCAGAAATCATGTGATTTCAGTTTAAACCAGAACCATTAGGTAGCCTTATACCATATATGGATTGGTCATGTATTCTATCAGTCTCTCCTGATGTGTTTGCACGTGAACAGTCGGTGGCCATTGGTTAATTACTTATGAGTTCTGTGTCAGTTCTGCGTGCACAGCCAGAACAATAACCTTGTGTCCTCTCTCTATCTTCCTTAGCCCTCACACTGTGTCCTCAGCCTGTCAGCAACTGCCAAGGTTACATCCACCTTATATGAAAAACATACTCAGCTGCAAACTAAATGTTATGAAGTGTCAGTTCTCAGCTCCCGAGAAAGCAATGATTGTTACACAAGATGCTGAGTTAGTAGGCTAACATGTGAAAGCCAAACTGAGCAAAGTTCAGGCCTTAGGCCTAGCCCTTAGGAACAGGCCTAAGCATAGGAAGGCATATATATTTCCCTCTTGAATGGCTGAATAGCGAGTAGCGAGAAGCCTTCACACATAAGCATAGTGGTGGTAAACATGAAGGACTGGGTTCTTCACAGCCAATACTGGAAGTGCCGCAGACAGAAAATGTCACAAGGGATGATTGTGCTAAAAAAAATAATGATTAAAACAAAAAGAGAATTTAAGGGGACAAAAATGAGGTCCAGGAGAGAATGATATGTGTAAGGGGAAACATGAAGCAATGGTATGGTATCATGAGTAAAAGTTGGCCGTTAACAATTCAAACAATGCTGGCATATGTCTTACACAAGAACAGAAACCTGAAAAACAATCATCAACAGAAAAAAACAACAGGATGAGCAGATATACACTAAATTAATAATTGCAACATGTAATATCAAAATTTCTAATGCCACTTAGCATAAGTAGTGGCCTGCAAACTAGGAGTGAAAAAGAAACTGCAGCAAGATCAGTGTTAGAAAATAAACAAAATTTCAACAGAAATAGAAAATCAAGCAGGCATAGAAAATCAAGTGGGCAAGTGTTCAGATATCAGAAGTAGTCCCAGGAACATATAGGTATAAGTACGTGGAACAGTGCCAGAAAAAATCCATAAAAGGAAAAAAACAGCACGAATAGAATTAAAATAAATAGTTAACATGCATAGCAGCAGCAGAAACCATATGAAACCAAGCAGACAGATTAAGAAGAGAAACAAAGGGTGGGGAGTGAGCAACAAGAATAGGAGAAAAACAAAGAGTTATAAGAATAAAAACAAATGCTTCATTATAGCAAATATTGCATTTTAGCAAATACTTCATTATGGCAAAAGTCTAAAATATAAAGTCCCAGACAAAACAGTAGGTATTTTATTTATTTTTGTACCCCACGCTTTCCCACTCATGGCAGGCTCAATGCGGCTTACATGGGGCAATGGATGGTTAAGTGACTTGCCCAGAGTCACAAGGAGCTGCCTGTGCCTGAAGTGGGAATTGAACTCAGTTCCTCAGGACCAAAGTCCACCACCCTAACCACTAGGCCACTCCTCCACATCATCATCATAGTAGATGACGGCAGAAAAAGACCTGCATGGATCTCCTCCAAGGAAAGATGATGTTGGCGTAAGAGTCCAAATGCAAAAATGTCCAGAATAGACAGGAGCAGTGTCATGTGGATTAGATGGTAAGGCCTCCATTTCAACACTAAATTCTCGCTTGGGTTGTTATTTTCTTCACTGGCTTTGAGACGAGGCTTCCTATTGAAGCACACCCCCCCCCCCCCCCCTTTGCAGCCGGGCTTACCCTTTCGAGAAGTTGGTCAAATCTGGTTGCTTAATGTGAGCTCCTGGGTCTGCTACCTTCTTGCAGATTGATACAGACGTGGGGGGTACTCAGCAGTACTTGGTATGGACCTTTCCAGCGAAGTGAAGCTCAATTTTCCCTCTTGACACCCTTGATTAGGACCCAGTCTCCTGCTTGGACCTTTTCAAGCTCAATAAGTTCAGGATCTGTGGACACTACTAACCAACAACAGAAAAAGAAAAACAGTCAGAATGGAAGCGGTAATGGGATGGCCCCCCCACCCAGTGGGTTTGTACGTGAACAATTTCAAACAGCTCAAAACTATGTCCCCTCTACCTAAAGAAGAACCAAGGGCGCCAATGTCTATCTAGGGTCTTATACGAGATCAGCCAAAAGTGTACCAATTCTCCAGTATTAAGTCTAGGTAATGGTATGCTTCCCCGTTCAAGTTTAAGTAGACCAATCCCATAGAGGTCAATTGTTTCTAAAATAAGAGCCCCTGGGCCTGTGGTCCAAGTGTCAAGTAAAGGTTCACACAATATAGAAAACCTGAGGTAAGGACTCCAGGCAGCGTGATCATCTTGACCAGGATTCTAACTCAAAACATACATGAGAGGGTTAAAATGTTATAGCAATTCTTTCACAAATAGTGGAGTAATACAAAATGTAAATTCTCTTTTTATCAATAAAACTGTTGTTAGCAAGGCAGTGAAAATAATGACAAACAATGAAATACATGAAAACTCTAGAACCATAAGTCCCCAATCATACAGTATGAAGCATGGCTGAGTCAAGTTTTGTAGCAGATTTCAGATATCTGAATCAGGAAGTATGATTTTGTAGCTTTACTGCAGGGACTGCCAAATGTGTGTAGGATCCTTAAGCTGATCTGGAATGACATTAGACAGAGAAACAGGTTTGTGAGTTAACGTTTTCTTCAGATATGTTGCCAGTGATTTCTATGTAACCCATAAGGGGTTAAATTATTTTGGTACCTGAGGCTCTCCGAGGGTGGCTGAGGTCCGGGGTGGTGTTCGCCATCGTGTTGATGGCGTCAGGTGATGCAAGGGAGTTTTTTTTTAGAGCTGGAGGGTTGTGGAGCTCAGGTTGTTTTTGGCGCATTGGCGCTATAACAATTATAGCGGGGTCGCGCCAGAGAGGGAGTGAGGCGCTCCGGCAGCGTGGGTCAGCTGTTTGGTGATGGGCGGAGCGAAGGCAATGAGGGGGAAGCCCGGGGAAAGCTTGGGGAGTGTTCTGGGCTCTGATTGGCCCTGCGTTGGCGTCTGACATCGACGTAATGACGTCAGACGCATGTTTTTGACGCAGGCCAGGGATTCCATAGGCTTAAAGGGAACCGGCTCTTTTAAAAGTGCAGAGCCGGTTCCGAAGAGAATAATGAGCCAGCGTGGGACCGGAGGAAGTGAGGAGAAGTGCTCCGGTGCACTCCCTTAGCAGTTTAATTTGTTTTTTTTTTTAAAAATCATCGGTCAGCCGAGATGTTAGCGCTGCACGCGCTGAATAGGTAGGAGAGACGGGTGCAGAGGTGGGCATGAGCCAGCCACTAGCTCATGGACGGAGCTGGAGCAGGAGGCTCGTGCTAGAAGAGAAAAAGGAGATTTGGGGCTTTCAGGGACAATCAGGTACCAATATTTTTATTTATTTGTAAAACTACTCATATGTACATGTGTAGAGTTGGTTTAATTTAATTTAAAAAAAACTGTATTTGCATGCTGGGGAGTTTGGAATGTGGTAGGCTCGTGCCAGTGGTGTGAGCTGGGGAGAAGATTCTAAACGGGGCAGTTGGCAGTTGGGAGGTAGGTGCAAAGCTGACCAGACCTGTAGTAAAGGTCTCTGGTCAGCGGAGAGTGAAAAAATTCTAAAAACTGACAAATTAGAGTTTTGGGAAACGTGTGTGTTCAGAGAGTGATTTAAGATGATTGATTAACTTGTCCAAAGCCTGCCGCGTCTTTAAAGGCTTTTTAAAGTTGTGGTTGGAAACTGTGTGAGCTGGCTGAAGTGTTTATGATAACATAAGTTAATACAGTCAGCAAGACTTAACTGTTTAATAAGCTGGTAAAGCTTGTTCAATGAACTACTTGTCCTGTGAGATGTACAGGACTAATGTGACAGTTTAAATGTTCATTTCTTACTGTCAGATTAAGCAGGGGTTTTGTGAATAATTTATAAGGAGGAAAGAAAATCCCTGCAGATTACAAAATTAATTGCTTTTATTGTTTTAAAATTTTAAAGTTAAAGTGCATACAGTGCTACTATGTGAGACCTTCTGACTCAGAAGAGTTCAAACTCTCCGCTTTCCTTTGGTGATCTCAGTGAGTCTGGTCATAAAGAAATAATTATTCTGAGAAACATCATTTGAAGGGTGGGATTAGATTAGGGTCAAACAATTATATATTTCTTTTATTGGGGAAGCTAGTTAGGGAAATACTTTTAAGTTCATTTAAAAAGGGCTATTTCTTTACAGAAGGAGGTAGGGTCTAGGGTTTTTCTTTATTGTTTTTTAAAGCTCAGGTTAGTAGGTACCCCGAACCAGGTTCCTGCCTCTAGCTGACTGTAAAGATACGGTACCCAACGTTAAAGAAAGAAGAAGAACAGAAGATATACAAGAAAGCGGGAAGAAAGCTAAGTGACTGAGGTTAACATACAAACAGCACAAAGACTGTATAAAAAAAGGGCTAACCGAAGAACAGGGAAAAAAAACACAAACTATACTTACCTGCTTGTTGAATGAGAAACCTGAAAAAGAAAACAATAACAAAGAATCAATTCTTATAGAAGAGGGGAATGTTTAGACAAAATTTTAAGATTAGATACATATTTAGTTAACGAATTTTGCTAAAGTCAAATGATACTTATCTGATAAAAAGTTGAAGAAGTTGATCTGTTGGATTGTTGATGTACTAAAAAAAATATATATATTGAATTTGTTAAACGGATCGAAACTTGACACATATCCATAACATAAATAAAAAGAATAATTTATTGAATTATCAATGTAAAAGTCATTTGTTCTCCTGGGTTATAACAAAATATAATAACAAATTTAGTTTTATTTCCTCTTCCCATTTTAGAAATGGGGAGACGGGGCTAGTTTTAATGTCTGTACTTTAACCCTGTCCGATACACGATATTTTGCCCGAGGTATTCTAAGGGTATTGTAGGGTAAAGTATCGTGCCCAGGGTGAGGTCACAGGTACATCTACATACTGCCTGACAAACAGAAATTTACAGTATTGGGAAAATACAGTATTGGGAAAACTCGTATGCTGTGAATATTCTTGTTAGTGTAAAAGAAGTGGGAGAGCGACCAAGGATACCAGAAACTGGAGGATGTTCGATAATAAACAATTGTGTGACCAAAAACATTATGAAACATGATTCAAACCATAAACATATGCTTGTATATCTAATACCTAATAAGCAGACAAAAGCATTATAACTAAAAATGGAACAGAAATTACATAAAAGCAAAAATCCTGCAATCAGAGCAATAGTGTAATCACTGAGGTAGAGTTCAACAGTTCATCCAGTAAATGGAGCAGGTCTTTAATCACACAAATGAGTCCAAAAAATTCTCCTTCCAGTAATGCAGCTGAAGGTGTCACTGTAGATGTCACTGTTTTCAGACTAGTCTCACAGCATGCTTCAAAAGGATGCCAACTCAGAGTAAATAAGGGCGCTTGGAAGGAAAAGCAGAGCAATAAGGTTGTATAGACATGAGGACTAATTTCTGGCAAGTTCTTAAACAAAATGGCAGTAGCTCAAAAATATTGTCAGGTTTGATACTTTATGCAGATCTAATTGAAGTTAATTTGGAATAAAAATACAAAAGAATATACCATATACATTTCCCTGTTTAAAAACTTCAACATACGTCCATACATTTATGCAGTTAACTCAGACGTTCTTAAACAATGTACATCTACACCGCCATGCACATGCTCTGACCATCTAATCAACGTGCAGTGTGCTTTCTAGATATGTTGCCAGGTGACTTTCCAACAATGCATTCAACTGGCAGCAAACAACTTTGACAATGTCTCATTCATTATTAAGTAGAACATCCCTATAAGCTTTCACAGAATTACCCAAAAGGAATGGGAATTTTTCATCCATTGATATCGCAATTAAACTTCCTGCAATGCAAAACATAACTGTAAATCATTATTATGGTAGTAGCCCCCTCTAGTGGCTAAAATAAGGGAAAAAAACAGCAGCTATTCAGAGAAAAAGTTTTTAAAAAAGTGATAAATTTTGCACTCAGATAATGGTAGCACATTATCTCTATAGTAGATGAACTAAATTTAAACAAATTACTGCAGGATGTAAAAACACATGAACTGGCAGTTACCTAGGGTACAGAACATAACAGAACACAGCAGCCAGGCTCATCTTCGGAAAACCTAGATATGAAAGGGCAAAACCACTATGAGAGAAACTACATTGGCTTCCACTCAAGGACCGCGTTACTTTTAAAGTTTGCACATTAGTCCATAAGATCATTTACGGTGAAGCCCCAGCGTACATGTCTGATTTAATAGACCTACCATCCAGAAATGCTAAAATATCATCCCGAACTCACCTCAACCTTCACTACCCAATTTGCAAGGGCCTGAAATACAAGACGCTACACGCGTCAACCTTTTCCTACATGAGCACGCAGTCTTGGAATACATTACTGCGCAACCTAAGAATGATTAACGAACAAGCCTCCTTCCATAAACTACTGAAGACTCACCTGTTTGAACAAACTTACGGAAAGAGCCAAAACACATAGAGACCACACTCACTGTTCACCAATGCAATACACATCCACTTCTGATCCCTCATCCCGTTATCCAGTCAATCATACATTTATTCACAGAACTATGTACACCATATGTCTTGGTGTCTAACAATGCCCTTTTTTCCCATTGTCTCCTTCTAATGTTTCTATGTTGATGTCCCATTGTTATATTCCCAATGATATTCGAATGTCTCGCACAACTCTGTTCAATGTAATCCATAACCTAGTTGTAACAAATGTATTTCTATTATTCATGTCTTATTGTAAGCCACACTGAGCCCGCAAATAGGTGGGAAAATGTGGGATACAAATGCAATAAATAAATAAATAAAGAAAGAAAGAAGCATAATACTATCGTGAGAATTAAACACATTTAATATTGCAGTAGACAAACGTTTTTATTGTAACAAAATTTAAAGAGAAGGGAACTTAAACCAATTGGCGCAAACTAGGTGCTGTCCTTGTTCCAGCATAAAACATGTTCTTACAAGGTACACAAAATATGTTAATGTAAACATTCTTAATGTAAACATTCATATAGATTTACGTTTCCTGTGTGGCAGTGTCTAGAGTGACACAGATATTAATGAAGTAAACAGTGTATGTAAAACAGGAACTGCAGGACAAAGTTTAAAAGCATTTAGCATGTGGACACAACAGAAAAAACACAGGCAAGAACCCACAGCAAATCTCACAGTTAATGACAAAATCCAAAAGTGAATTTGAAGTTTGGAAACCAAGGTAAGAAAAATCAGCTTTACGAAAATTCTTGATGAGGCACAAACAAGGTAAAATTAGTTGCGTACAGTCTTAGTAGGAGGAATGAAACCAGCTGGAAATAAGAAAACTGCATTACAAAAATCAGCATGCCATCAGAAATATAAGAGTGTAAGAATTAGCAACATGTAAACTCTGTCAGGTGTACTGTGGGCAGCACCACCGTGATCCATGATATCAACTTAGACAGGGCTGCACAAAACCCTTTGTCATCCCAATACATTTTCAAAATAGGTATCCGACACTGTTTCAGCTTTAAGAAAGCTGTCTCATACAAAGAATCAGGCTTTAAGGTATGAGTATAGTATGTGGTACAATAAGATGGGCCATTTGGAATTGGATCCAGACTATAGAAATAAATGAATGAGTTTACAGCCTGTGTTACATATGGATGCAAAATAATTAATGAAAACAAGGCAATTATCAGAAGAACATGGCTAAATATGCTCCCTAAAAGAAAGCATAAACTGGAAAAAACCATCAGGACATAATTTCAGCGAAGACTAGTACTGGCAGTGGTCACATAGTCAAGGTTCAAATGATGTAATGTCCTGCTTGTACTGTAAGGTGTCAATGAAGGTGAAAGGGCAATGTTACAAACCTGAAAAAAAATAACTGCAAACAAAAAATCAATTAAAAACAGAGTAGGACAATGAGGGCCTCTGTTTAGGCCCCAAGTAACAATTCACATAATGTGTGCACAATTGATTAACTGGGTAATGAGATATGTTACCAACAAGCCTCTGCTTAAAAATCATTAAACAGACACATGTCATTAATTTGCAGGTTTGAAAATCGAATACTGATGTGACTATTATTCCCTTTTTTATTTTTTGAATGACATGTGGCAATTTGTAAGGAAGGGGAAAAAGTTATAAAACAATAACTTGTGAGGGCAATTTAAACAAATAAGAGCAAACTTAGGCAGTTGCCAAGAAAAGCACTGTAAGAGCATTAAATACTGTACTGTAAGGTATATAAAAAAAAACTTAACAAAAACAATTCCTGTTTTTGTTTTTATATACGCCTTACAGTCAAATTTTAGTATACAGAAATACGACTACATTAAAAAATTAGGGTTCCAGTTTTAGTATATGTGCTGCCAAATAGCAGTGTAAGTGAAACGGAGAGCACCTAAACATTTATTGGTTCTGCTGCGAGGAACCCCCCCCCCCCCCCCCCCCCGATAAAGACAGATGAACAATTGAAAGTCAAGGAATTAAGAGGTTATAATTTAGATTATGCTATAGAAATGCAATAGTGGGCATGATTTTACAATGGTTCTTGTAGTATAGCAGCACCTGCATTCTTTGCTATAATAGTGTCAGAGGATAAAGGAATTAATATTGCATTATCAAATGCATTACACAGGAAAATAATTTCTTTATTGCTGACCATAAGGGTTATGTGAGACAACAAATGACTTTGAAGATAATCATAAACTTTTTCTAGTTAAACCCAGTCATACAAGGAGTATAACGTTCATAAACTGTAAAGGTTTTGTTTTTAAAAGGCAGACCCATTAGGTAGCCTTATACCATATATGGATTGGTCATGTATTCTATCAGTCTCTCCTGATGTGTTTGCACGTGAACAGTCGGTGGCCATTGGTTAATTACTTATGAGTTCTGTGTCAGTTCTGCGTGCACAGCCAGAACAATAACCTTGTGTCCTCTCTCTATCTTCCTTAGCCCTCACACTGTGTCCTCAGCCTGTCAGCAACTGCCAAGGTTACATCCACCTTACATGAAAAACATACTCAGCTGCAAACTTAATGTTATGAAGTGTCAGTTCTCAGCTCCCAAGAAAGCAATGATTGTTACACAAGATGCTGAGTTAGTAGGCTAACATGTGAGAACCAAACTGAGCAAAGTACAGGCCTTAGGCCTAGCCCTTAGGAACAGGCCTAAGCATAGGAAGGCATATACACTTTCCTGATATGGAAGTCGTCCCATCCCCTTTATCATTTTCATCGCCCTTCTCTGTACCTTTTCAAATTCCACTATATCTTTAACCAGACTGAGCTAGACAAGTGGTGTTTTAAAAAATGTGAATTAAGTCAAAAGTTTGGATTTAAAGATTAACATCAGGTTTTCTCAAATACAACAATGCTTTACCATTTAACAATTTTTTTCAGGCAACTTTTAGTGAACTTCTGTTGTTAAAAAAAAGGAGTACCCCAATTCAGCTATCAGATAAGTACAAGTAACATTCTTTAATCTTATTTTCTTAACTAATTCTTTTATTCTTTTTCCCTCTACCAAGAAAGTGATTCTTTGTGTAACCTTTTTGTTTTGCAGGTTCCAGTCCTACTTATTTATTTATGTATTAGGATTTATTTACTGCCTTTTTGAAGGAATTCACTTAGGATTCTAGATTCACTTCTCTAGGTAAGTATGGCTCTAATTATATTCTTTTCCACTCTGTTCTCTCACCACACCCAAATAGTCCCACTGTGTGCATAGGTGAATGTTTCACTTATCTTTGATCTGTCTTGACTTAGGCTTTGGTCTTGCTTGAACGGTAGGGTCCTTCAGTAACTCCAGTGACACGTTTTCCTCTTTGCAGCTTCAAAAACAAGGAAGCACTACCTCCTTGACTGTAAAAACTCATAAAAGTAAATCCCTGACTTTCAGATCCCAGATTTATTTATTAAGCGGTCCTTTTAGAAAGCTGCGGCAAAAGGGGACCTATGCTGGCGTCGGCGCGTGTTTTTGATGTGTGTCGAGGCCCCCTTTTACTGCAGTGGATAAAAGGCGGGTCTTTGGGGTTTTTTTGAGAAATGGCAGTTGCCACGCAGCCATTTCAGGGGGGAGCACTTACCGCCACCCATTGAGGTGGCCAGTAAGGGCTTCCGCGCTAACCCGGCAGTACCAGGCAGCGCACGGCACTACCCAATTACTGCCAGGTACAAACTGGCACTGCAAAAATTTAAATATTTTTACAGCACTGAAAATGGCGCACACTGGGGGAGGGAACTACCGCCAGGCTGTTATAAATATTGCATTACTGAGACATACCAGTGGTTCATCAAGCCCAACATCCTGCCTCCAACAGTGGCCAATCCAGGTCACAAACACCTCGCAAGATCCCAATAAAGTACAATACATTTTATGCTATTTATCCTAGAAATAAGCAGTGGATTTTCCCAAGTCCATTATAATAATGGTCTATGGACTTTTCCTTTAGGAAGCCATCCAAACCTTTTTTAAATCCAGCTAATCTAACTGCGTTTACTACATTCTCCGGCAACGAATTCCAGAGTTCAATTACACAAAATTTTCTCTGAATCATTTTAAAGTTACTACCTTGTAGCTTCATCGCTGTTGTAAATAGCCCCAGATAACCTGAGATCTTTCCTGACTGCCCCGAAGAATCCACTGGACAACCAGGGTGGTTGCCTTCTTCAGGTATGTACACTGGGATCCTGTAGCTTGGGGGAGTGAGGGAGGAGAGCCGGCTCGCACTGAAGAACAACCGGCTCGCAAGATGGTAAAATTTTTAACAACCGGCTCTTGCGAGCCGGTGCGAGCCGACTCCAGCACACCACTAACTAAGTCTCTTCTCGGCTCTTGTACCAGCTGCTCCATAAAGCAGCCCTTGATTTCATCAAGGAATTTTACCTCCCTAGCATGCCTTGATGTCATGTTTACCCAGTCAATATTGGGGTAATTGAAATCACCCATTATTATTGTGTTGCCCAGTTTGTTAGCCTCCCTAATTTCTGATAACATTTCTACATCCGTCTGTTCATCCTGGCCAGGTGGATGGTACACTCCTATCACTATCCTTTTCCCTTTAACACAAGGAGTTTCAATCCATAGGGATTCCAAGATGTGTTTTGTTTCCTGTAGAATTTTCAATCTATTTGATTCTCCTTAACATACAATGCTACCCCACCACCAATAATATAATTTGTACCCTGGTATGACAGCGTCCCACTGGTTGTCCTCCTTCCACCAGGTCTCAGAGATGCCTATTATATCTAATTTTTAATTTAGTGCAATATATTTTAACTCTCCCATCTTATTTCTTAGGCTTCTGGCATACACATATAGACTTTTCAAACTATGTTTGTTGTTCCTATTTACATCTTGCTCAGTAGTTGACAGTGTTAATTTGCAATCTTTTGTCTGATTTTTATTTAAGGACACCTGATCTACTATGGTCTCTTTTGCAACCTCGCTATCGGGATATCCTATCTTCCCTGTTTTGGCGATATCTTTGAAAGATACCTTGTTCTGAACCATACGGTAGCCTGGCAGTACTTCCCTTTTAGCGAGCGGTAAGCCCGCATTGGGCTTACTGCCGCTTCGTTAAAGGGCCCCTAAGCAGGGGCATAGCCAGATAGCAGATTTTGGGTGGGCCTAGGCAAGAAGTGGGTGGGCACCAAATGTTCTCTCCCCCACCCCCACATCAAAAAAATATCTCAGCTGGTGGGAAAATGCTTCTCTCCAGTCTCCACCTTGGTAGTCTGCAGCAGGCATACGCTGAAAACTGAGCATGCGAAGGTGCCAGTATTGTGGAGAGCAGCATTTTTATTACCATGTGCTACTGTTGGATGGGCCTGAGCCCTAAGTGGGTGGGCCTCGGCCCACCCAGGCCCACCTGTGGCTACACCACTGCCCCTAAGACTGAGATTCAGACATAAAAACTCCCCTATTTTGAAAATGAAAGATGAGTCCCTAACTATAAAACCCTTTTCTAGAACTGTTTGCCCTATGCTAGATAGCTGTCCAGTTTGCAGTACTTCAATCACATCACATTCATGGACTTGTAAAGCAAAAAGCAAATTACATAGTAGCATAGTAGATGATGGCAGATAAAGACCTGTATGATCCATCCAGTCTGCTCAACAAGATAAACTCATTGTATGTAATACTTTATGTATATTTATAATTACCACCTTTATATTTATGTTCTATTGTTTTTTTGATCTTATGTTTGTATGTCTATGGTCTTTTTTATACAGTCATGCTCATTTTATTTTGTTTTCATAATTACCATCCTAATATTTATGTTTTTTAGTTTATTAATCTAATATTTATATGTTTATGGCCATTTACTGTTTATATCAATCTGTATCAATTTACAGGGAGGTGGAGGACAGACAGAGAGAGAAAGAGACTAAGTCTGAAATTGACTGGCGGAGAGGAAGTGAGGGGGAGGGGAAGACACTGGAGGGGGAGGTGGAGGGGAGGGGGAGAGAGAGAGAGATTGAGATAGACTGGAGGAGTGGGGGAAAGACATTGGACTGTGGGAGGGGGAGCAGGAAGGAAGAGAGGACAAGAGATACTGACTGGCCCCACGGATGGGGGGAAGGGGTTGAGAGATACTGGTCCCACGGGTGAAAGGAAGGGGACAGGGAGACAGAAAAGAGCTGGGCATGGAGGGAGCATAGAGACAAGGACACAGAGAGGCAATAGGAGCAAACAGGGGCAATGTTGGACACAGAGATAATAGGGACACAGAGGGGCAATATTGATTATGAGAAGGGATAAGTCTGAAGCCCCCAGAGTCACCAGGGAAGGATTCCCACTGACCACCAATGATTCTGCTGGACCCCAGGCGGGTACTTTTTATTTAATTTAAAAGACTTAACCTACTGGTTACAGTTATTTTATAATTAAAGTTCTGGTGCTGTGAAAAGATGACTTTCCAAGCAAGTTTTGTATTGGGATTTTGTTTTGGTTTTGCTTTATTTAGTTGCACAGGGGAAGGTAGGGCTGGGAGCCAGCATGGCTGAGTGAAGACTCTGATAGGTTGAAGATTGTAGGAGGGACTATCAGACTTAAACATAAAGCAGATTTTCCATTAACTACAGTTAGTGCACTTGAGAATTTTAACCAGAGGTTTGCCAGGGCTGCGTTAAGAAAAGGAAACATAATATGGAAACCGCTGGGAAAGTAAGTAGAGAAGTTTAATAATCTCTAGAAACATGTTTGATTGCAGAGAAGGGTACAAATTACTAACGAGGTTTTATTTACCTGGACAGCAGAAGTAGTGAAAGGTCAGAAAGATTTGACAGGAGAATGAACTTAATGAACAGCCATTTTTGGCTAATATCTTATTCTGTTGTGTGGCACTAAGTTTGTGCCTAACCTAAACTCAGCATTGCAGTATTTGTTAGAAAAAAAAGAAAGCATTCTGTTTGAAGGAAGTAGTCTTGATTTCTGATAGTTTTACAGTTTATCCTTGGAAGGAGCTATATTCTTTTTTTTTTCTCCATATTTTTATTAAAGGTTTTTCAAAACATAAGACAGAAAAGTAAACACAAAAGCAAACAAAAACAACATTCCATGGTAAATAAGCGTAAATAAAGATCAGAACATTATCATCGTTCCATGACAATACCTATAGACAAATATTCTGGATACATAAGGTCAAGTAGTGCTATGCAGTTCCTGGCAAAAGAGGTCTAAACGAGCCCAAGTCCTTAAGACAGACTTAACTCTACGAAGTCTATGGGCCAGAATTGTTTCATATTTTCTTATCACACAAACGTAACTCCACCATTCATTATAATTTAGATGTACATTATTTTTCCAATTTGAAACAATTAAGTGCAAAGCAACTGCTAACAGTATATTGAACAACTTCTTATCTGACTCTAGAAGAGAGATATTAGGACAAGAGGCTTGCAGAATTACAACCTCATAAGAGATCGCTGTAGACACAGGCAAGTGAAAAATAAGACACATTTTTGCCCAAATAAGGCGCCAGTATACTCTGACATTTTTGCAGAAGAAGACCATATGCGCTAATGATCCATCACTTTCCTGACAAGACCAGCATTTGAAGTGAAGATCCTTAGTGATTCTTGTTACTCGAGCAGGGGTCCAATAGGCTCTGTGGAATATAAAGTATGAGGATTAGGATATCGCTGCTGACTTAGTGGGACACATGAAGTTAACCCAGAAGCAGTGGCGTAGCAAGGGCGGGGCGGTGGGGGCGGTCCGCCCCGGGTGTCATCGGGTGAGGGGGTGCTCCGTTCCCGCTGCTCCGCCTTTAAAATTTTTTTTTTCTAAGTGCCGGAGAGTGGCAGGCAGCGCGCCTTGCATCTGCCCTGCTAGTAAAGAAGATCTCGCTGACGTCGTCGTCCTTCCCACACTGAGTCCCACCCGCCCTCGCGGTAATAGGAAGTTGCCTCAGAGGAGGGCGGGACTCAATGTGGGAAGGGCGACGACGTCAGACTCAGCGAGATCTTCTTTACTAGCAGGGCAGACACGAGGCTCGCTGCCTGCCACTTTCCGGCGCTTCGAAAAAAATTTTTTTAAAGCAGGACAGGGTAGGAGAACGGATCTCGGGTCGGGTCGGGTCGGATTCAGAGGGGGGAAGGGGATTGGGGAGGGGAGGGGTGGGGGCGCTCAGAGGGGTGCTTAAAGGGGATTAGGGAGGGTGGGAGAGCATCAAGGAGGGGAGAAGGGGATTGGGGAGGGGTGGGGGACCTCAGAGGGGTGCTTAAAGGGTATTAGGGAGGGTGGGGGAGCTCAGAGAGGGGAGAAGGGGATTGGGGAAGGGTGGGGGAGCGCAGAGGGGTGCTTAAAGGTGGTTAGGGAGGGTGGGGGAGCTCAGAGGGGTGCTTAAAGGGGGTTAGGGAGGGTGGGGGAGCTCAGAGGGGTGCGTAAAGGGGATTAGGGAGGGTGGGGGAGCTCAGAGAGGGGAGAAGGGGATTGGGGAGGGGTGGGGGAGCTCAGAGGGGTGCTTAAAGGGGATTAGGGAGGGTGGGAGAGCATCAAGGAGGGGAGAAGGGGATTGGGGAGGGGTGGGGAGCTCAGAGGGGTGCTTAAAGGGGTTTAGGGAGGGTGGGGGAGCTCAGATGGGTGCTCAGATGGGAGAAGGGATCTGAAGCTGGAACTGGTGTCTGACAAGGGGGCAGGAGGGAAAATGGGTCCATGCCTGGGGCAGGTGGGAGAATGGGTCTGGGGCTGAAAGGGGGGGATGCAAGGCATATGGTGGATGAAGGGGACTGGAACTGGGGGCTGAAAAGAGGGGGCAAAGAGAGAGGGGACAGATCCTGGATGGAAGGGGGGCACGTGAGGGAGGGCAGACCCTGGACGGATGGGAGAGGGAGGGCAGACGGATTGAAGGGGCAGAGAGAAAGGGCAGATGGTGGGTGAATGGAAGGGGCAGAGATAGAGGGCAGATGTTGATGGAAGGGGGAGAGAGAGATGGCAGACTGGGGCAGATGGTGCATGGAAGGGGCAGAAGTGGATGGAAGGGAGAGAGGGCAGACAGTGGATGGAAGGGGCAGAGAGAGAGGGCAGACACTGGATGGCAGAGAGAGAGTGAAGACAGATGCTGGATAGAAGGAAGACAGTGAAAAGATGAGGAAAGCAGAAACCAGAGACAACGAACTGTAAATATATATTTTTATTTTTTTGCTTTAGGATAAAGTAGTATTGTAGCTGTGTTAATAAATGTTTATAATAGAACATGTAAATAAGGTAATCTTTTTATTGGACTAATTTTAATACATTTTACTTTCAGAGAACAAAACCCCCTTCCTCAGGTCAGGATAGGACACTAACAGTACTATACTGAATTGACCTGAGGAAGGAGGTTTTGGCCTCTGAAAGCTAAATGTATTAGTCCAATAAAATGATATTATTTGTTTTATTTCTATTTGTTAATTTGTAAAGTGGTGATTGGTATTTGTTAGTTTTTTCAAATTTACATCTGCTGTCTTTATATTTTGCACAGTACTAGAGGACATTTTCTGTTTCTGTGGTGTTGCATTGTATGCAGAGTCTGGCATCAGGGGTTCAGTTTAATTTTTGTCTAAATAGAAAGTTTATGATTACTTATTCTATAGTGGATATGGCTTTCGGTTGGCATTGACTGTGCAGGATCGACGATCTGTACTAATCTGTCTGTTTTCGTTTTACAATAGGTGAATTGATGTTCTAGTGCTCACTGTAGTGTTTAAGATGCATTCCTTTTCCTTGTGTGACTCGTACAAATTACTGCTTATGGTGGAATTGCTCTATAGGTCCTGAGTGTTTTGTATTCTCGGAATGCCTAGTACTGGATTTCGGGGGGGGGGGGGGGGTTGTTAAAAAATGACCAGCCCCGGGTGTCAACTACCCTAGCTACGCCACTGCCCAGAAGGTGTACCAATCAAAGTCAGACGCATCGAAACTTAAATCCTTTTCCCAAGACAGCTTCAATGGAGCAACAGTGTCAACATATAAATCTTGAAGCTTTTTATATAGGAGAGATGCCTTCTTACCACCTGATGTAATGGTGTGGCAAAAGGAGATAAAGTCTGAAGGAGTTGTTATAAGAGAAGGGGCTATATTCTAACCTAAAGTCAGCAATGCAATATTTGTCAGGAAATCTCTCAAATGCTCAAAGATAAATTTAAGTTTAGCCCAATAAAATGGTAGCACCTAACACCTATGTATAACTTGGTTGTTAACCTTTGGTAACCTTTATTTTCAAAAATAGAAACTGTCTGCTTGAAGGAAGCAGGAAGTTTCTTCCTGGTTTGGGGTTTAATACTTTATCCTTTGAAGGGCTGTTTTTTGTGCATATAATAACACTAGTAAAAAAGGCCCGTTTCTGACACAAATGAAAGAGGTGCTAGCAAGGTTTTCCTCGGAGTGTGTATGTTTGAGTGTGTGTGAGAGTGACTGTGTGTGTGAGAGAGAGAGAGTGAATGTGCGAGTGTGTGTGTGTGACAGCCGGGTAGCGCGCTTACGATTTTGCTTCGTATTGCACTTTTTGTGTTGATGGCGGATCTTCCTCGCTTCTGCTGCAGCTTCTGTGTTGTGAAGATGTTTGTGGGATCGTGGGTCCGGGCATGCAACTTGCTTGATTGTTTGAGGCAGTTGGTTTGTGCCTCGTGCTGCTGGCATTCAGTTCGTCTGTCTGTGATAGGTCCCTCATGTTTGTGACGTTGCGTTGCTTTGCCTGGCAACTATGTTGCGTCCCCTTCCCTCTCAGTGCTCAGTCCTCGACGTCATAACGCTTTGACACAAGGGCGGGACAGTGAGACAGATGGTTACAGGTACCATGGACCCTACGAACCCTTCAGTGCCACAAGGAGTCAGCTTCAGAATGTTGGAGTTGGAAATTATTATATAGGATATTGGGGTTAGTTTCAAAGAGCTTATGTGCTTTTGAAGTATAACATGACAGCTTTATATATTAACCATGAACTTTGTGCCATAGCTGCCAAGAGGGGGGGCAGGGAGGACAAAATTCCCCAGGCCCGGGCCTCCAAGGGGGGCCCGGCGCCGCAGTCCCACCCGCCCTCCGTCGTCGACCGTCTGCCCCTTGCATTGAAATCGCAGTCTCACCTCCATGAAAGCAGCACTGCAGGCAGCAGAACGCCTCCCTTCGGGCCTCCTTCCCTCCCTGTGTCCCGCCCTCGTCTGACGTAACTTCCGCGAGGGCGGGACACAAGGAGGGAAGGAGGGCTGAAGAGAGGCGTTCTGCTGCCTGCAGCGCTGCTTTCACGGAGGTGAGACTGCGATTTCAATGCAGGGGGCCCGGCCCGGTGGCGGACAGAGGGGGGAGCGGTGGCAATGACCTCGGGGGGAAGCAGTGGCTGCAGCAACCTTGGGGGGGTGGAGGGGCGAGCGGTGGCAACCTCGGGGGGATGGAGGGGGGGGCAGTGGCTGCAGTGACCTCGGCGGGGTGGAGGGGGGAGTGGTGGCGACCTCGGGGGGGTGGCGGGGGAGAAGCAGCGGCAACCTCGGGGGGGCGGGCCCCAGAGGCGGCCTTGCCCCGGGCCTGGCCCAGTCTCTCGGTGGCCCTGCTTTGTGCCTGCTATTTGGGCACAAGTAGAAGTGTCCAGTGTGCACACTTTTGAAAATACCATTTGTGTGAATAATTTCTTCCCACTACCTGAGTGCCTCCTCTAATTGCAGCAACATGTGAATTGTGGAAGCCAATGGTTAGTTGTAGCCAAAATAATTACATTTTTCAAACAAATCAATTTCCCTGGGTAAATGGCGTTGAAAATTACCCTCCCAAGGTTTATAAAGAGAAAAACATTCAAGCAGGACAAAACTATTGCAATTATCTTAGTCAATGCTAGTCATAATGATAATATCAAGTGATAAACATTCACTGTTAATCAAATAATAAAAGAAAAGCAAGTGAAAAGAGCTTCCTGAATGCATCTAACTATAATGGTATGCCTGAAACTCTAAGATATTCCCAAAGTGTAGAGGTGTGCATGGTCATTAAAAAAATAAAATCCAACAAAGTTCAGTTTGTGTTCATTTACAACAAATTTCTCCCAATGCTGGGGTATTTGTCATGTTCATTTGAATTGTACATTTGTTAATTTTTAAGTATTAACATGTATAAGTGATTTGTGGGCATTTTAAATTTTTAGGCACTTAAAGTAAATGTGCCCTTTGCACATTCCTGCACTAAAGCAACAAGCTAGGGGTTGTGGGGGGAATTCTATTTATGTCACTGAAACAAATTATGGGGAAAAAAAACATGTTTAGCGCTATTCTATAAACCTCACCTAAAGTTAGGCACGGTTTATAGAATACACATAGCGCCGTCCCTGTGACTAAAATTTAGGCATGGCCATTGGCACCAGCTAAAACCTGGTGTAAATGCCAGCTTCCAACTTACCCCCGTTTACAAAGCATTGCAGCAATGCCAACTCAGCCCATTCAAAGTGAATGGGCTGTGTCGCCATTAGGCCAACGGCAGCCTGTAAACAGGGGGGTTAGGCGCAGATCGGGCATATTTTATAATAGTGAGCGTAATTGCCCACAACCCAACCCGTCCATGCTCCTCCAGTGGCCATGCCCGCTTTTGAGATCCGTGCATTAGAATTTATGCACATCACTTTACAGAATATGCTTAGAAAGTTGTGCACTTAAATTCAAATTAGGGCTGATAATTGCTTGTTATTGGCCAATTATTGGTGCCGATTGGCTTGTTAATCAATTAAATTGCTTGTGCAATTTGACTGCACTGCCAAATTTGTGCGGGCAACTTTATTATTCCCACCTTAGTAAATCCCTTATCCCTAATTTGTCCTGTTTGTTTGTCCTAATTAAATTGTAAGCTTTGTCGAGCAGGGACTGTTTCTTCATGTCCAGTGTACAGCACTGCGTATGTCTAGTAGCGCTATAGAAATGATAAATAGTAGTAGTCGCCAAATATAGAATTCCCCTGTGTGTATTTATGTGAATCGTGATATTTCTTTTTTATAAAGTTATTGAATAAATACATTACTTCAACAGTAATAGAAGAAATAAAGTAAAAAATCAAAACATTATTCAACCATAATAACTACTAAATTTTGCCCATAAATATGCATAGGTAAAATTAGAGAATAAAAGAAATAAAACTACAAGAAGAAAGAAATAAACAGGGATGGGACAAATCAACATTTAGCCCCTACAGCCAACTAAACAGCATCCATAATTTAGGAAGCTGCAGGAATAGCCCTAATCATGGGCATAGTTTGACTATTTCATTTAGGGGCAAAGAGTGTGGCTTGGCACATTGGCATATTCATTTGTGTACGTATATCTTATACATATGTATTATGGTTATTCAAAAAAAACCAACCCACACACACATACACAAACTCACCAGACTAAAACTCTGAATATGAAGTCAGCACGTCGAAATAATGAAGTTTTTTTTAACTGAAATGAGCCAGCGCCATGGGAAGTCTTTATGTCCCCTACTACTATTACTACTACTATTTAGCATTTCTATAGCGCTACAAGGCAAAGAGCTTACAATCTAATAGACAAAAAATAAAGTAAGCAAATCAAATCAATTAATGTGTACAGGAAGGAGGAGAGGAGGGTAGGTGGAGACGAGTGGTTACAAGTGGTTACGAGTCAAAAGCAATGTTAAAGAGGTGGGCTTTCAGTCTAGATTTAAAGGTGGCCAAGGATGGGGCAAGACGTAGGGGCTCAGGAAGTTTATTCCAGGCGTAGGGTGCAGCGAGACAGAAGGCGCGAAGTCTGGAGTTGGCAGTAGTGGAGAAGGGAACAGATAAGAAGGATTTATCCATGGAGCGGAGTGCACGGGAAGGGGTGTAGGGAAGGACGACTGTGGAGAGATACTGTGGAGCAGCAGAGTGAGTACATTTATAGGTTAGTAGAAGAAGTTTGAACAGGATACGAAAACGGATAGGGAGCCAGTGAAGCGACTTGAGGAGAGGGGTAGTATGAGTAAAGCGACCCTGGCGGAAGATGAGACGGGCAGCAGAGTTTTGAACCGATTGGAGAGGGGAGAGGTGACTAAGTGGGAGGCCAGCAAGAAGCAGATTGCAGTAGTCTAAACGAGAGGTGACAAGGGTGTTGATGAGGGTTTTGGTAGAGTGCTCGGAAAGAAAGGGGCGGATTTTATGGATGTTGTAAAGAAAGAAACGACAGGTCTTGGCGATCTGCTGGATATGATCAGAGAAGGAGAGAGAAGAGTCAAAGATGACCCGAAGGTTTCGGGCTGAGGAGACAGGGAGAATGAGAGAGCGGGGGGAGTGGGGAGGTGGGTTTGGGGGGAAAATGAGAAGCTCGGTTTTGGTCATGTTTAATTTCAGGTGGCGTTGAGACATCCAGACAGCAATGTCAGACAAGCATGCTGAAACTTTGGTTTGGATGCAAGGTGAGATATCAGGGGTAGAAAGGTAGATTTGGGAGTCATCAGCATAGAGATGGTAGGAAAAGCCATGGGATGAGATTAATGAACCAAGGGAAGAAGTGTAGATAGAAAAGAGGAGGGGACCAAGAACATAACCCTGAGGTACGCCAACAGGCAGAGGGATAGAAGTAGAAGAGGATCCACCAGAGTGAACACTGAAGGTGCGGAGGGAGAGGTAGGAAGAGAACCAGGAAAGGACAGAGCCCTGGAATCCAAGTGAGGACAGGATATCGAGGAGTATGCTGTGATCGACAGTGTCAAAAGCAGCGGAAAGATCAAGAAGAATGAGGATGGAATAGAGACCTCTGGATTTAGCCAGTAATAGGTCATTGGAGACTTTAGTAAGCGCAGTTTCGGTTGAGTGGAGAGGGCGAAAATCAGATTGTAGTGGGTCAAGAATAGCATGTGAGGACAGAAAATCAAGTCAGCGGCAGTGAACAGCACGCTCAAGTAATTTGGAGAGAAAGGGAAAGAGGGAGATGGGTCAGTAATTAGAGGGACAAGTAGGATCGAGTGAAGGCTTCCTAAGGAGAGGTGTGACCACAGCATGTTTAAAGGCAGCAGGGACAGTCGCAGTGGAAAGTGAGAGGTTGAGAATGTGACAGATAAAAGGAATAAGAGCAGGAGAGATGGCATTAAGAAGGTGGGTGGGAATGGGATCAGAGGAACAGGTGGTACATTTTGAGGAAGAAAGGAGAAGTGTAGTTTCCTCAATAGTAACTTCAGGAAAGGAGGAAAGGGAATGAGTGGGAGGAGAGAGAGGGGAACGAACTAGTGGAGGGAGAGGTGGCGAGGTAGAGAATGCAAGGTTTATCTTTTGAACCTTGTCGTGAAAGAATTCAGCAAGGGTCTGAGGAGATAATGAAGGGGGAGTTGGGAGAGGGGGCACCTTGAGGAGAGAGTTCAATGTGGTGAAGAGAAGTTGAGGGTTAGAGCCAAGAGAGTTGGCCAAGAGAGTTGGCTCTAACATTCATACAAATCAGCAAGGGGAGAATGCACTTTTCCCTCTCCACTTTCCATAGGGCTAACTACTTCTCCAAATCCCAGCTTTCTTCCTCCTTACCAGCAACTCCTCATACCATGCCACATGGATAGAAAAAAATATACCCCCCCCCCCCAAACAGGCATCACTGGTTTTCCCGAGGCCATCCACAGAAAGCAGTCCCTCCCCTCTTTATGGGCAGCACTTTTTGTCTAGCCTTCCTTCCCCAGAGACAGTACTTACCCCCCCCCCGCATAACTTTTTTACTCTTGGCCCCCTCCACTTACCCCCAGGCACACCTCATGACAGTCTGCTGCCTGAAGTGAGGGTGAGGTGGCACCCCCCAAGACAACAAAAAGAAAGGGGCCCCTGAAAACTGATCAGGAAGCAGGGTGAGGAGGTCCCCTCACTCTAAATACTAGCTAGGCAGTTGCCCCAGGAATAAAAAAGAATATAATTTATATTCCCAAGCTATTCAAAACAAAACAAAAACTGACAACATTGATTATACTCAACAAAAATTGAGTTAAATTATGTTGTCTAATATAATACTTTTTGAGTAAAAAGTAAAAGTACTGCAACCACAATAAATGCAACTATTAATATTTTATCCCAACAATTGTTTTCCTCTACAGTTCAATCCTTTTTGTTTTTAGTAAACCAAAATTTTTAAAAATGTCTGGCATTGATGTGAGTGTGCTTGTGAGTCATTATTAAAACCAGCACAGCTATAAAGGTTTTCAACAACTGCACTAGCAGAAAGTGGATTGTTCAGTCTGATAAAAATTCCCTTCAAATCAGGCCAGGCTGCAATATTACTGGTGTCCTCTGACTGATGGGTTGATGATCAGAAGCAAATACAGGCACTAGAGGCCAATAACGCCATACTGTGTTTGCGCCCGCCCGATGATCAGAGCCGGTAAGAGCATGTAATACCGTGCTTGCCGGCTCTGAATGCAAATTGTGGACTTCATAAAATGCTCCCAGGAATATAGCTTCCTTACCTTGTGTGCTGAGCCCCCCCAACCCCCCCCCCCCAAAACCCACTACCCACAACTCTACACCACTACCATAGACCTTACAGGTGAAGGGGGGGGCACCTATATATGGGTACAGTGGGTTTGTGGTGGGTTTTGGAGAGCTCGCTGTTTCCTCCACAAATGTAACAGGTGGGGGGGGGGTATAGGCCTGAGTCCACCTGTCTGAAGTGCACTGCAGTACCCACTAAAACTGCTCCTGGGACCTGCATACTGCTGTCATGGACCTGAGTATAAGATCTGAGGCTGGCATACAGGCTGGCACAACATATTTTTTTTTATTATGATTTTGCAATATTACATCCATTTCAAAAATGTATTAGATACAGAGAAAATATTAAACATACTATAACATAAAGAATATCATTATTTCTATTTCAACCACAGTCAGCACCACATTATGAGGCAAGAAACTAGGAAAAACAAAATGAGAAAGGAAAAAAAATATTGAGTTTAATTTACTCTAGTAAGAGGAAGAAAACCCCAGTTACTCGCTAGCCGATATAACAGCATATTTAAAGTGGGGCCTCAGGTCTGAACATCAATCTTACTATGTTCTTTTGATTCAATATATGTTTGCATTTTTCTGGGGTCAAGGAACATATAATTAACACCATCAATAGACACAAAGCATCTACATGGATATTTAAGAACAAAAGTCCCAGGTATTGCATTTTTCTGGGGTCAAGGAACATATAATTAACACCATCAATAGACACAAAGCATCTACATGGATATTTAAGAACAAAAGTCCCAGGTATTGCGAGGATTCGTGGTTTAAACACCAAGAATTCTCGTCTACGCTTTTGTGTCTCTTTATTAAGGTCAGAAAAAATCTGGATCTTGGCTCCAAAAAAGAGTGCATTCATACGCCGAAAAAACAGTTTGAAGCGAATGACACCAGGAGAGTTGTACGTTCAGTAACCACCTCTAATGAACTCTCGAGGAACTCGGTCAAGTTCAGGTCCGGATAAGATTGAGAAACCAGGGGCTGAGACCGAATTCCAGATATATAGCGAGCCCCAGTGATGGGAGGAAAGCCCTCCACTGGGATTCCTAAAATTTCTCCGAAATATTTTTTAAGCATATCTTTAGCAGGAATTAAAGGAGACTTGGCACGACATATTTTTAAAGATGTTTTTTGAGGGTGGGAGGGGGTTAGTGACCACTGGGGGAGTAACGGGAGGTCATCCCTGATTCTCTCCGGTGGTCATCTGGTCATTTTGGGCACCTTTTTGTGCCTTATTCGTAACAAAAACAGGTCCGGGTGAAAACATCCATGTGTTCATCAGGGACGTCCTTGTTTTTTTCGATTATGGGTCAAAGACGTCCAAGTGTTAGGCACGCCCAAATCCTGCCTTCGCTACTCCTCCAACACGCCCCCTTGAACTGTGGACGTCCTTGCGACGGACTTCTGCTAGAGACATCCAAAATTGGGTTTCGATTATACCGATTTGGACGTCCCTGGGAGAAGGACGTCCATCTTCTGTTTTATGTTGAAAGATGGACGTCCTTCTCTTTCGAAAATAAGCCCAAAAGTAACCCAACTCATCACGGTTCTGTTTGACTGGAAACCAGTAACCAGTTCAAGAACCACAGGCAACTCCATTGTTCGTATAGGCTGTGTTCACTGGAAATTTTAAAATGAAATGATCCACTGTTTGCATGATGAGATTTGAACAGCAAAATGATTTTCCTGATTTTGCAGTTTCATTTGGTTTACTGAGCAATTGTCATTTACATCTTGCTTCTACTTTTCAGGGCCGCAGAGAGACTAGGCCGGGCCCGTGGCAAGGCCGCCCTGCCGCTGCCGCCCCCTGTCGCGCTCCCTGCCGCCCCCCCCCCCCCCCGCCACTCCAGTCCGTGGTCTCACCTGTCTGCCTCCGCGGCTCTGGGCCCCCTTCATTCAAAGCGGCAGTCACAGATCGCGTCTCTTCTGGCCTTCCCTCCCTGTGTCCCGCCCTCGTCTGATGTAACTTCCGGTTTCTGCGAGGGCGGGACACAGGGAGGGAAGGCCAGAAGAGACGCGATCTGCGACTGCTGCTTTGAATGAAGGGGGCCCAGAGCCGAGGAGGCAGGCAGGCAGGTGAGACCGGGGACTGCAGTGCCGGCAGCCTGACCCCGGCGCCAGGCCCCCCTTGGAGGCCCGGGGAATTTTGCCCCCCCTGCTCCCCTCTCGGCGGCCCTGCTACCTTTACTTTTAACTGCAAGCATCAAATGTAACTAAGTAAAAGTAGTAAATGTTGGTGAAATTAGTACTTCAATAAAAATAACAAATATTATCCTATACTTCTTTACAAGTAAAACTGATAAAAATGTTACTCAAGTATTTATTTATTTATTGCTGTTTCTTCTGCGCTTCGCCTGCGCTTACTGGGCATTGCTACAGTTCCCAATTGTGGATCGCCTTGCCATGAACTGTTCGAACCACTCTGGGCCATCTCCGCATCTGTATTTCTACCGTCCATCTTAGTCTCTCTTCCCTTTCCCTTTTCCTTCTTACCCTGTTCCTTCCCCCCCCCTATCCAATGTAATTGTAATTGATTAATGTGTACATTGTAAGCCACATTGAGCCTGCAAATAGGTGGGAAAATGTGGGATACAAATGTAACAAATAAAATAAATAAATAAAAAATAAAATATCTTTTTTGAAGCTGGAGGCGGGTCTAGAGGCAGCGAGTGGATGTGTTCTGCACTAATTGGTTAGTATAGCTACATTGCAGCATGCTGATTAGCGCATGCTTACTGCATGAGCCCTTACATAATGGATGGTGGTAGAGGCTCAATCACTATTGGGAAAATTAGCGTGTGGCCATTAATAAGGAAAAAAAGAAAAACAGTTAATTTACCCTGAGGTAAAAATGACCTTAGTCAGTGGTGTGCTGGGAAAATTTTAACAACAGGCTCTCTTTCTGGGTGTAGCAAGCCTTGCAATTTGGGGGGGAGGGCATGGGGACTAGGGGGTAGGGGGCAGTGCATTCCTCCCTCTCCCCTCCCCACGTTCAGACACGCAAGGCATACCATTGCTGTAGGGATGCCGAGCCCCATCAGCCAAATAAATGGATTACTGCCACTCTCCGCTGCTGTCAAGCTCCGGAGTAGAACAGTGAGTCTCTGTGTCAGACAAAGTCTAACAGCCGAACAACCCTGACCTTACCTTGGGGAGTGAAGATGATGAGCCAAGGTACCTCAGCACAGTCCAGGTCCGGGCAAAGACAGGTGGCAAACAAAAGCACAGTCCAGGTGCAGGCAAAGGTTCCAAAGCAGGTGACAAGTTATAGCACAGTCCAGGTCCGAGCAAAGTTCAAAGGTAAGCGGCAAGCAAAACACAGTCCAGGTCCAAGCAAAGGTCAAAGGCAGACAGCAGGCAAAACACAGTCCGGGTCCAGGCAAGGTTCCAAGGCAGGCGGTAAGCAAAACACAGTCCAGATCCAGGCAAAGGTTCAAAGGCAGATCCAACAATGAGAGAAGCAAGCGCCCAGGAGTCTACACCAGTAGAAGCCGAAGCAGCGAATGCGACGAGGAGCTGCTCCTAAATAGTCCCCACCATCAGGAAGACAGGAAACAGCTGACAACAGGCGGAACCGTCCATCAGCTCTCAGAGAATTCAAGATTGATCGACCAACAGAAGAGGGCGGCGATCAGCCGCGAGAAGCCAATCCGGGTGTCAGGGAAGCGTCTTCAGCATTCTAGGGCTCTGCGCCCGGAAAGGAATTCTATCTTCGGGGACGCCAGCACTGCCAACATGGCCGGCGTTCCCCCGCCGCCACAGAAGAGAACCGGAGAGCCGGTGCAGCCTAGATGGCTGGCAGGACGCCCCTGACACGCTGGAGACGACAGCGTCGGACCGACCTTCCTGGTCAGCGCCCTCCTCCGCACAGCCAGCGAACAAGATGGCTGAAGAGAGAGCGTCACAGGTGAGGGACGTGACAGCTGCTTGTTTCTGGCTCTGAGCAGCATGCCAGGAATTCGCACACTGAGAAGTCCTGGCATTCTGCTCAGAGCCAGAAACAAGCAGCAGAGAGTAGTGGCAGTTCATTTATTGGCTGGTGGGGCTCGGTATCCTTGCCAGCAAAGGTAAAGGAGTTCAGAGATGCCAAGGGTGGCCCATCTCAAAGCTGGAGATTTACCTCCACTATGCTGGAGATTGAAGGTCAATGAGTGAGGTTTTTCTTATGAGCCCCAGCCATGTCTAAAACCAGTTCTGGCAGACGCACATTCCAAAAACTGACATATTCTAATCAATAAATAAAAAATTAAATTATTTTTTTCTACCTTTGTTGTCTGGTCATTTTATTTTTCTTATTGTGTTGGTCCCAGTCTCTGGTTTCTGTTTTCCTCTTTCTTCTCTTAACTGTTTTGGCAAAGTCTCCTTGTACATTTGGCACTTCTTTTCTCTTCATGTCCACCATCCATCTTCTCTCCCGAGTCCAGCACCTCTTTCTCTCTCCGTGCCCTCTCCCTTCCTTATTCCCCCCCCAATGAATCTTTCCTCCTATCCAGCACCTATCTTCCTCATTTCTCCCCCCCAATGCAGTACCACTGTCCCTCCCTGCCCTTCCTGATGCAGCACCTCTGTCCCTCCTTGCCCCCACCCCACAGCACCTCTGTCCCTCCCTACCCCTCCTGATACAGCACCTCTCGCCCTCCTTGCCCTCCCATGCAAAATCTGTCTCCCCTGTGTTGTTGCCCACTGCCCCAATGCATCACTCATCTCCTTCCTTGACCCCATCATGCATCACTTTTCTTCCTTGACCCCTATCATGCAGCACCTCTCTTCCACCTTGCCACCCCATGCAGCACCTCGCTCCCTCCCTCCCCCATGCAGTACCTGACTGACTGTGGTCCTTTGTTGCCCCCATCACCACTACAATGCAGTATCTGCCTGCCTCATTGCCCCACCTGAGCCAGAACCTCTCTGCTTTTCTCCCTCTTTGTCCTCCCTCCCCCCGCCCCCAAGCACCTCCTTGCCTCTTCTGCTGCCATTAATTTCTTTAAGTAGTGCTGGGGCACACGTCAGCAATAGCAGACTGCCTCAGCCAATCCCAGAGACCTTCCTTCAGCATGTCCCGCCCCCAAGGGCTGAAGAAAGGCCCCCAGGATTGGTTGAAGCAGCCTGTTCCTGCTGACGTATACCATTACCAGCACTGCTTAAACAAAATTAATCACTGCAGAAGAAAAGGAGGTGTGGGCGGGGGAGGACAGAGAGAGAGAGATCAGAGAGGTACTGCATGGGCGGCAGCGGCAGAAGATGCCAGAACCACTGGAGAGGAGGACGCCGACACTGCCAGGGAGGGACACCAATCACCCGAGCCCAAATTTTGGGAGCCAGTTGTTGAAGCAGCTTACTTTAACAACTGGCTCCCAAAATTCGTAAAAAATTAACAACCAGCTCTTGTGAGCCGGTATGAGCCGGCTCCAGCACACCACTGGCCTTAGTGCACAGGAATGGCCTGCATACAAAAGCACAAAGGCCACTTTTTACAGCAGTTTAGTAAAAGGGCCCCTAAATAAGTCTTTATCTATAAATCCACATATACCCCTGGATTCTATATAGCACAACTTAAGTTGTGTGTGCAAATACAGTCATAACCCCCTCCCACCCTAAAAAACAACTTAAAAAACTTTTTTGCCAGCCTCTATGCCACCCTCAAATGCCATACTCCAGTCCATTGCAGCAGTATGCAGGTCCCTGGAACAGTTTTAGTGGGTGCAGTACACCTCAGGCAGGCGGACCCAGGCCCATCCCCCCCTACCTGTTACACTTGTTGTGGAAAATGGGACCCTTCAAAACCCACCAGAAACCCACTGTACCCACATGTGGGTGCCCCCCTTCACCCCTTAGGGCTATGGTAGTGGTGTATAGTTGTGGGGAGTGGGTTTTGGGGGGCTCAGCACCAAAGGTAAGGGAGCTATGTACCTGGGAGCAATTTGTGAAGTCCACTGCAGTGCCCCCTAGGGTGCCCGGTTGGTGTCCTGGCATGTGAGGGGGACCAGTGCACTACGAATTCTGGCTCTTCCCACAACCAAATACCTTGGATTTGGCCAGGTTTGTTATGGCCGGCATCGGTTTCCATTATCGGTGAAAAACGAAGCCGCCCATCTCTAAGTCCGGCGATCTCAACATTTAGGTTGACTAAATGTTGAGATTTGACCGGCCCCAACCGTATTTTTGAAACAAAAGATGGACACCCATCTCATTTCGAAAATATGGTCGGCCCCGCCCCTTTGCGGCGCCGTCCTCAGAGATGGGTGCCCTTAGAGATGGGCGCCCCGATCGAAAATGCCCCTCCACATGTGTAACTGCAGTATTTAGGGGCATCCATTTGCACCAGCCATAGACATTGCACAAGTGGTTGCACCCAAAGTTTTGCATGTAAATGTCGACTCACTCTAGTATTCTATAACAGATTAGAGAACGGGAAGGAAATGGGACTTGATGTACCGCCTTTCTGTGGTTTTTGCAACTACATTCAAAGCGCTTTACATAGTATATGCAGGTGCTTATTTGACTTTCCCAGAGTCACAAGGAGCTGCAGTGGGAATCAAACCCAGTTCCCCAGGATCGAAGTCCACTGCACTAACCACTAGGCTACTCCTCCACAAACATGCCATTATAGAACACTAGCCGAGTGTCCTAATTTTAGTTGCCTAAGTTTGAGCGCCCTTTATTGAACTGACCCCGTAGTGTGAGCTTCCATCAGTCATTAACTAAATGTTTTGGTACTAAGAGGATAGTGATATAGATGTTCACTTGCATGTACAATTTATTTATGATGGATGTAACACAGCAATACCAATGATCGTACTGGACAATATATAATCTCCACTCCCCTTGACCCTCGTGATGTCTGATACGCAACCCTCATGATGACTGATACACATCTTCCTCATTCGACCACAACATAACCTTGCATTTGTTTCTCAACCGGACTTGGCGAATGCCTTTACGGTACTGTAAGCCACATTGAGCCTGCAAATAGGTGGGAAAATGTGGGGTACAAATGTAACAAATAAATATTTATGATGGATATATTTGATTGTTCATGTTTGGTGGTGGTGTGTTTTTATGTGACAGGTGGCATAGCTGCTAGTCAACAAATGTTGTAGTACCTTTGGTTTATGCATGACAGAAGATTATACTGTATGATTATGGATGTGCAGATAGACTTATTTAATGTTTTTAGCAGTGTGTTGGCTAGATGTAGAGGAAGAGGAGAAATCAAAGATGATCAGAAGGTTTCAGGTTGAGGGATACTGAGAGCATGACTGTTATTCACAGAAACAGGGCAGAGATGAAGGGGAGAGGTGGGTTTAGGGGGAAAGATAAGAAGTTCTGTTTTGGCCTTGTTAAGTTTCAGATGGCAAGGGGACGGACATCCAGGCAAGGCAATATCTGTCTGTGCTAGACCTCCCACTTAGACTAATTTTTCAGGTCCAGAGTTTATATCTAAGTCTCTATATATAAAAATCACATGTTGCCAGCATCCTGAACTTTCTTTGAGCTAAGAGTTTGCTTTCAACTTACATTTTTATTTTTTTGTGCAAATCTTTTTGGGATCTCTCAAAACCTGACCATCCCAACCAATTTGTAGCCTTATATTTCCTGAGAACCTTCGTCGCCTCTTTCCCTCAGGAAATAAAGGGCTGTGGGTTGGGTTCGATTGGGTTAGGCCAGTCAGGTTTTGAAATCTCTTGCCTTAAGATTACATGATTTCTCATGCCTGAATTTGATGCCAGGACATTTCAAAATATTTCATCAGAGGAGAAAACAGATTCTATTAGTTACCTAAAAGAATTTTCCAGATGCAGGTTTTTAACTCACAAGTTACTTAGGGGGGTCTTTTACTAAAGATTAGTTCAAGTTATCTGCAGCAGGGCCTATTTTATTCCTATGGGCTCTGCTGCAGATAACTCAAACTAATCTTTAGTAAAAGATCCCCTTATATAATTAACCGGAAGTGGGTCTGAGGTCACAGACATTATTTTGAAATAATGTTGTGTTGTAAGTGTACAGAAAAAGTCTGCAGTCAACTGATACAAAACCCTATTTGTTATACTTAGGGGTCCTTTTTCCAAGGTGTACTAATGGATTTAGCACATGCTAAATGCTGCACAGACCACAGTATACCTATGGGCTGCATGACACTTAACGCACACTAATTCGTTAGTATGGTCTAAATCTGTTAGTGCACCTTAGGTAAAGGACCTCCTAGTTTTTTCCCCCAAAAGCCAGGGGACCCAGTAGCCCTATTTTGCCTGGTGAGAATCAAGTGGGTTACTTCTAGTAAAATATTATTTTAGATTTTATATTATATTAGATAGTTTGGAGACAGGTTTGTTTGGCCCTTCCAACCAAAAAGATGTTCCACTGCTCCTGATTTATAAACATACACATGTATTTTCAGAAGTCCGTGAGTAAATGTAAATCTCTTCCCAACTCCAGCCCCAGGAAATATCACTGCTCAGTTTGAGTACATTTTACTTGAGTACAGGGAGTACCCACATAACTTTATGTGCATTTCAGACACTCAGTTTTGTAAAAAAAAAACTTGTTTCTATTCACAAAGCACTGCTTTACCCACAGAAATGCTTTTGAAAATGATCCTTTCTAGTGTGAGCTAATGATAGACATGAGTACAATTGCTGACTGATGAAAAAAAGCAAAGAAACAAGCTGTAGCTGATATTTTTACAAGCATTAATAATAAATTTGTGAGTGGCTTTGGAGCTATGTTCCCTTCTTTAATGGATAGATCCAGAAACTTAATCACACATGTATTAAGCTTTCTAATACAAGACTAACATCATAACCAAATCCATGCTGAATAAGACCAGGGTCCATTGAGTCCAACATTCTGTCTGTAATATTGGCCATTCTCATTCTGTCCTTTTTACAGTGCACACATACTTTAATTATCCGGACAAAACCCCACCACAAGAAAGCTCTGTTTTTCCTGATTTCCAACTCTTTTTTTTGTAGGATAAATATAGGCAATTTACTTACAGTACTTAGGAGTTGAAACTGGAAGTCTTTCTTCTCCTAGGGTTAGAGTCTTTGAACTGGATATTCAAAGTTGCAATTGAGCTGACAGGTATTACATTGAAATGGGTATGGAGAGTTTGTAAAATAAGTTGCTTTATTGTTGATGAATTGTGCTTGAAGGAAAATGGAAGTGTAGATAGGAATGCTTGTAAAGAGAGGATAAAAAGAGAGCCTGCTTCTTAGGCGGAGAGGACAGAAAGGATCACTTGACCTCTTCTCACACAAATTGTCTACAGACCACAGCCTACTAAAAACAGATATTAAATGGTCAGAAACACCTTGGACCGATCAGTACAAACTAACCCTATCCCTAAATTGGCGGACAAAGGGATCATACCGTATACAAGAACATACAACCTACAGCACAAGGGACCAAATAGGCTCTAAAACATTCTGGCAACAGATATACGACAACGAATGGACAGCACAACCGGACTCCATACATTACCTCTCTGACTGGGACGAAAGATGCAGTAGCATACTAGACGCAATAGCACCCTTAAGAACTAGAACATCACGAAGACAAAACCCGATACCTTGGTTCAACGACGAACTGAAAAAACTCAAAACACAATCCAGGAAACTCAAACGAGCATGGAAAAAATAAAAGATGAACACACACTCAACGCATGGAAACAAATACAAAGAAAATACAAATATGCAATAAGACAGACCAAAAGATCTTATTACAAAACTAAAATAGGACCAGATTACAAAGACATGAAGAAATTATACCAACTCGTAAATAAACTACTAAACACCACCTCAGTCACCACAACCAACACAGACATCCCATCCGCAGACAAACTTGCTAGATACTTCAATGAAAAAATAACAAATCTACGCAACACACTTCCTCAGTATAACACCGATATCGAAAACTTCATCAACAGCTTGGACCCAATCTGTGGAGAATACCCAGCAGACTGTACCTGGTCAAACTTTGCTCTCCTCACCACCGAAACAATTACTCATGCAACTCATAGGTTCTCCAACACCCACTGCAAATTGGATACCTGTCCCAGCTACCTACTTAAATCCGCCCCCGACCGCTTCATAGCAGACCTCACATCTCACCTAAACTACATGCTCCAACAAGGTCTCTTCCCTAAGGAATATGGCAACATCCTACTCACCCCTATACCAAAAGATACCAAGAAGAAAACAAACAAACTCCAGCGTTTATTTTAGTTGCAGGCACCCCGGCCCCCTCCCTAGGCTAGCTAGCAAGAATTTTTTTTTACAGCTCCCCATCCCTCCACGGTTCAGCCTTCCTCCTCTCCTCTGATCCGTACTAGGTGGCTCCCTCAGTCAGTCTGTGGCCATGCTTCCTCTGGTTCCTGCTGCTGCTAGCAGCTAATCATGGCAGGCCCGGGATGGCATGGATGTGGAGAAGCACTTGAGTGGTGACAGGCATCTCCCGCGCAGCCTTCCGCCTGGCCAGTGGTGTTGCCAACTCCACTCCAGTCTCCCGCCACCACTCCTCACAGGCATCTCCCACCATCCCACGCAGCCTCCCCCTGGCCAGGCCCTAAAGTCCCTGCATGCTCAGCACCGCTGGTGTCACTCGAAGAGTGTCCGTGGACTGGGAGGGTGATTCATTGCATGTTGGGAGTTGTAGTTGCTGGGGTCATTGCAAAAAGGAACATGCAGAAGCTGAGAGCAGTGATGTCTCAGTACTGGATAGCAGTGTGGAAGAAACTGCCAAGAGCGGAGGAGAAAGAGAAGGGTGATAAGGATTACCTGCATGGAGTGGAGGGTAAAAAGCTAAGAGGTGAGAGTGGGGGAAGATACTGGTGAGGAGAGTAAGAGCTAGAGCCTGGACAAGGGGAAATAGTAAAGAGAAAGAAAGCATAGAAAGGGGAAGGGGGAACAAATGGTGTCGGTATTGCCATCTTCCGTGCCCCACTGCAACATGCAGCCTGTGCAGCAATTTAAAATGAGGGCCAGATCCTGCCTCCTTTTGGTCCACAACGTGAAAAAGTGCCCAACTTGCGGCTGCGGTGGTGGAAAAAACGCCCAAAAAAACACAACTCGTGGCTTTCAAAAAATCCCATGGCCAGAAATCCGCGGAACTGGCAACTTTGATGGCAAAAAATTTGCAAAACTAAATCGTGCCCAAAGGTAGCCCAAAAATAGCTCAACAGTTTTGATACCAAAAATAGCTATATAGCAATAACATTAATATTAATACTATTAGTAAAAAATATATATATGTAATATAATATTTTCAAACTATCTTTATTTTTTATTTTCACAATAAGTAGACTTTAAAATAAATTTGTATAAGCACTTAGCTTAAGTATCAAGATCCCGACGGGAACGCTGACTGAGGCAGGCCCAGGAACAGGAACACTGAAACAATTCCCCTAGTTCTCAGGCTATTGCACTAACCATTAGGCTACTTAATTGCAGCTAAATCTTTTCACAGTTTAAGAAAACAGAATGGCAAAAATGCTAAGTGGCCCTTTTACTAAGTGACTACGTGCGCCAGAATGAAGTTACTGCATGACTCTTGCGGTAATTTAATTTTTGGTTCACCCGATACGCACATCTGAAATCATTTTTATTATCGGACGCACACAGGTCATTACCGCCTGGTTACCACATGAGACTTTACTGCTAGGTCAATGGCTGGCAGTAAGGTCTCAGACCCAAAATAGACACGCACCAATTTTCATTTTGCTGCACGTCCATTTTCGGCAACTTTTTTAAAAGGCATTTTTTACAGGCACGCTGAAAAATGATTCTGCGCATGCCCAAAACACACGTCTACACTACCGCAGGCCATTTTTCAGTGTGTCTTTGTAAAAGGGCCCTAAATTAATAAAAATAATAAAGGCACCTTGAACAGTTCAAGTTATTTTTGATTATGCACACTGTTAATCATATCACCTAGACATCTTAGATATATAATATATACCCATTACTGAAATCCAGTCTTGTGCAAGAGAAAGCATGTAGCACATGAACAGCCCAACCCTTCAGAATCAAGATTATGGTTTGCAGATTTCAAAGTCCACTCTATCCATTATATAGCAAAGCCAAACATTTGCATGTGGTTTACAGCTAATATTTGGCTTTTATCATTCGATTTTCTAGGTTTAACATGTTTGCTGCTTTCTCAAGACACAACAACATTCTGCAGGATGAGAAATCTTATATTTTTATGCTGGTATTGTCTTAAAGGGATTTTAGAGAATTGTGTTTTGAATATCTGTGCTAGTGATTTCATCTTTTTATGCTGGAATTGTCTTAAAGATGTTTTCATTGGAACTGTGTTTTAATCTGTGCCAAGTGTTTTAAACCTGTGACTTATTTATTTATTTATTTATTTATTGCATTTGTATCCCACATTTTCCCACCTCTTTGCAGGCTCAATGTGGCTTACAATACATGATTAGTGGAAATATGTTAGAAAATCTTGTTCAACATGATAATGATGAAGCATGATAGTAGTGTTACAAGCAGATATAATAAAATAGTACAGGATATATGTGGAGAAGTTGTGTGTATTCATATTGGTTGATCCTTGTGGTATGCCAAGTCAAAGAGATGAGTCTTCAGGAGTTTGCAGAAGCTCATTAGTTCATGGATCGCCTTTAGGTTGCGCGGCAATGCGTTCCATAACTGTGTGCTCACGTATGTAAAGTTTGACGCATGCATTAGTCAAACTTTACATACGTAACTCACGTCAGAGGAGGGCGGGCCCAGGAAGAACAGAGGGACGTCGGAGAAGGCAGCACTGATCGCTGATCAGCTGTTCTTGCCCGTGCAACGCCTTCACACAGAGGTGAAAGGCGCTGTGCAGGCCGGTAAAGCTGAGGGGGGTCCAGTAGAGTGGGGGAGCTGCGGCGATGAGCTCAGGGGGGCGGGGCACGGGGGCGGAGAATGGCGAGAGGCGGAGCTGTGGGAGGAGGAAAACAGAGAGAGGAAGGGAGGGGGACCGGGGCTGCTAAACTTTGTTTTGTTTTGTTTTTTTTTAATTTAATACATGCGGAAGCGGGGAGCAGCGGCGACCTCGGGGAGGGGGGGCAAGGGCGTCCATACAGGATGCTCCTGACGAGCGCCTTTGCCCTTTTATTTTCAACGTGTTTTTTTTTGTTTTGGGTTTTGACATTTGTGGCATGCGCAGAGCAGCCAGCATATCGCTTGGCTGCTCTGCGCATGCTTTACGGGCAGATTAACGACGGGGATTACACTTCTGTAATGCATTCGACTTTCAAATACCGAACCAAACATGTGGGACTTCTGTTTTTAGTGCATTCTTCATTTTTTCAACTTCGGTAAGGACTTTTACGTTTTTGATTTTTTAATGTATGGTTGATGCATCTGGGCCTTGGTTTGATTGGTAACTGAGGTTACCTGTGTCCCCTTTATATAGGGCAATCAAAGGACAAGTATCTTCATTACACTTAATTGGTCAATCCTAATTCTTGTTGTTCCCTCTCATAGTTCACCTTTTCACACTTGTGAATCACATCATTATGACCTTCGTTCAGTGCAATAAATGTTCTGCTTTAAACTATCTGGAACCTTAGAGCTTGTCCTATCTGTCTCCAAATATCAGCCTTGAAAGAAGAGATCAACAAACTCAAGAAGGAATTAACTACAATTAAAGAAGCATCCAGGATTACTCATTTCCCAGCTAATTTACCACCACCACTGCCTCAGAGAATGAAACATCA
The DNA here is from genome assembly GCF_901765095.1 of Microcaecilia unicolor. Taxonomy (NCBI): domain Eukaryota; kingdom Metazoa; phylum Chordata; class Amphibia; order Gymnophiona; family Siphonopidae; genus Microcaecilia; species Microcaecilia unicolor. The sequence continues at coordinate 420,761,498 of NC_044032.1, read as the reverse complement.
GAGGAATAGATGGGTCACAGTAGGCTCTGGTAGAATAAGATCTGTAAAACAAACAAAAAAGTGGGCACAAAACCAGGAGTCCCAGAGACTGGATCACAGTAAAGCTAAAACCAAATTTTATTAATTAGTATATTTGACTCGACACAACCGTTGTGTTTCGGCCAAAAGGCCTGCATCAGGAGTCTAAATACTGAGGTAGACAGCTAATCATGATCCAGAATAAAAAATACTGGCGAATAGTGTATAAATGGTCTTAAAAAAGACCTTTGTATTGAATTGTGGAACGGATCACTTGGGTGAAGAGTTCAGCAGTAAATTTACTGACATACTGATTTTGATAAAATGTGGGAATACATGAAGAAGGAGCTGTTGGCGTGGGAAGGCGTAGGAGAAGTGGAAAAACAGTGGTCCAAGCTAAAGGCTGCTATAAATATGGTAAACAAAAACAAGAGAAGCAGGAAGCCTATATGGTTCTCCAAACAAGTAGCTGAAAAAATAAGAGCAAAAGAAGCTTTGTTCAAGAAATACAAAAGAACGCAACGAGAGGATCACGGAAAAGATTATCGGATTAAACTGAAATAAGTGAAGAGGGAAATACAGCTAACGAAAGCGCGAGCGGAAGAAAAAATGGCCAAAGATGTAAAGAGAGGTGACAAGACTTTTTTCAGATATATTGGAGAAAGGAGAAGAGATAGGAATGGAATTGCGAGACTGAAAGATAATGAGAATGGCTATGTGGAGAGTGATGAAGATAAAGCGAATGTGCTAAACAATTATTTCTCTTCGGTGTTCACGGAGGAAAATCCTGGAGAAGGACCGCGGTTGGCTGCCGATGGAACATCTGGGAATGGAGTGGATACTGTAACGTTTACGGAAGAAAGAGTTTATAAACAGCTGGAGAATCTGAAGGTGAACAAAACTATGGGGCCGGATGGGATACACCCCAAGATACTGAAGGAGCTCAGAGAGGTCCTGGCGAGACCTCTTAAAGATTTATTTAATAGATCTTTAGAGATGGGAGAGGTTCCGCGAGATTGGAGACAAGCAGATATGGTCCCTCTTCACAAATGTGGGGACAGGGAAGAAGTGGGTAACTATAGACCGGTAAGTCTCACGTCGATGGTAGGAAAAATAATGAAGTCGCTGCTGAAAGAAAAGATAGTTAACTTTCTAGAAATTGACGGGTTACAGGACCCGAGGCAACATGGCTTTACCAAAGGAAAATCCTGCCAAACGAATCTTATTGACTTTTTTTATTGGGTGACCAAAGAACTGGATGAGGGATGTGCGCTAGATGTAATCTACTTGGACTTCAGCAAAGCCTTTGATACGGTCCCCCACAGAAGACTCATGAACCTAAGGGTTGAACTTAGGACCGAAAGTGGTGAATTGGATAAGAAACTGGTTGACCGACAGGTGGCAGAGGGTGGTGGTAAATGGAATCTGCTCAGAGGAAAGGAAGGTGAGCAATGGAGTTCCTCAGGGGTCGGTGCTGGGGCCTATTCTGTTTAATATATTTGTGGGAGATATTGCTGAAGGGTTGGAAGAAAAGGTGTGCCTTTTTGTGGATGACATGAAAATAGCCAATAGATTGGATACCCTGGAGGGAGTAGAAACGATGAGAAGTGATCTCCGAACATTAGAAGAATGGTCGAGGGTCTGGCAGTTAAAATTTAATGTACACTAACAAAACCCTGCTAACATAAAAATATAAAAATATATCTACTACAGTGCTGTGTGTAAAAAATGAAAAAAAAATATATTTTTTTATTTTTATTAATTGCAAGTAGTGCTCAGTGACTGGGCAACCACCACTAGACTGACTGGCCGCCTTAAATGTGTTGTACCCGATAGTACATCATAGCACTATACCTCCTACCTGCCTGAGATGTTATACTTAGCAACTATTGATGATATAGAAATTCCTTGTCCCAAACTGAAAATTCAGTTGAAAATCACTTATCTTAGTGCTTTGCAGGTAGATTCAGCTGTGGCTGGTGGGAGTCCCAGTCGCTTAAAAATCGTGCCATGAAACAAAATAATGTGGAGCTTTTGAACCAGTTCCTTGTTGTTATGTGTCCTTGGTTCCCTACATGCAAGCATGTTTCGCCGTAGCATCATCAGGGGAACGCCATTCTTCAGGCAGGAACAGCACAATCTCCTCTCACACGTTTGGCCAGAACACCAGAATATATGTTCTTTTTAAAATTAAGTAGTACAGCTGCAGTGATGACAAATTTGATTGCACTGTGATCATTATTGCCTAGTGGCCCCACCACTATTATACCTGGCACCAAGTCCTGTGTACCAATAAGAACTAGATCAGTGATTCCCAAACCTGTGCTGTGGGATCCTTAGCCAGTCAGATTTTCAGGATATGCACAATGAATATTCATGAGGTAGATTTGCATGCACTGCATCATTGCAAGCACATTCATTGTGGGTATCCTGAAAACCCAACTACTGGACTAGTTTTCATTCTGGTTGGTTCCAGAACCAGCTGCTCCATAAAGCAGTCATTTATGGCATCTAGAAACATGCATGCATAAATGCCAATATTCTGCCTAAATGCTATTCTGCAAATACTCACGTTACAAAATGTGTATTTGCAATGGGTTTACATAGGATGTAGCATGGGCAGGACACTAGTGGGGCTCCCACTTGTGTGTGTAATTTAACAGAATACTGTGTTAAGCTCATCCCTGCTGCATTTAAGTGCCTGAATTTATGCCAACGCTAGGTGCACACTGATACCATGTTATGCCAGTATTCTACAAAGAAACACAGGCACCTTGGTTCCTTTATAGAATAGGTTCCTACCATGTGGCCTCGGGTGTCCAGTTATAGAATTGCCCAAAAAGGCACTGAAATCCTTTTCCCACAGACTGGCTCAGGACGGAGCTAGAGCTGGAGCAACACATGAAAAGCCTTCTTGGCAGTAAAATCAGTGGACTAGATTTGGTAGGGTATTTTGGAGCAATCCAGTACAAAGGCATTTTAAAATAATCCTCCGGACCAAGTGAACATTGCATCAGTGTTTGCTTTGCTGAAACACAGGGTTATATTCTATATGTGGGGCTTTAAAAAGTGGCACAGAGAAAAACGCTTAAGCGTATCCAATAAGCCGTGCCGAAAGTTTGGCGCAGTTTACAGAATAAATGCTTAAGCGGATAGGTCGTGCATAAATTTAGGTGCCACCATTTGCACCAACAAAAATGTAGTGCAAATACTCGAGCCTAAATTTACGCACGGAACACCCATATTACGCATGTAACTCAAAACCACATCCCTAGTCTGCCCCAAAATTCTCATGACCCTCCCATTTCTGTGCCCCCTTTTTCAGGCAGTGCTTAAATTTTAGGTGCAGATCCCACACTTAAAGTTATGTGCATAAGTCCCAATTAAATCTAATTAGTGCCAATAATTACTTGTTAAAAAGCAAGAATTGCCTGTTAAATAATACCAATTGTATCTTTTTTCTCTGTTATGGCGAAAGCCATGACCGAAATTGTAAGCCACATTGAACCTGCAAATAGGTGGGGAAATGTGGGATACAAATGCAACAAATAAATAAATTGCACATGCAAATCGGGGACGTGCCTAAATTTGCACACACAATTTATGGTGACTTATAGAATCAGGGGGATAGTGCTGTCTGTGGAGCCTTTTCCACTCCATGTAGTAGGCCAATGCTCTCTTGCAATCCAAGGTGTGCAAGCTGCTTTCGCCAGGATGGGCATGAGATCGGGGAAAGAATGTTGGCAAGATAATTGACTGGTTCAGATGGAACTCTGACACCACTTTCAGCAGGAACTTAGGGTGCTTGCAGAGGACTACTCTGTTGTGATAAAACTTAGAATAAGGTGCATCCACCACTAAGGCCTGAAACTCACTGACCCTGCGAGCTGAAGTAGCAGCAACCACTTCGATGTGAAGTACTTCAGATGGCAGGAATCCAGCAGCTTGAAAGGAGCTTTTATCAGCTGGGTGAGGATGATGTTGAGGTCCCATGATGCTGGCAGAGGTTTGACAGGGGGCTTTAACAAAAGCAAATCTCTCATGAAGCAAACAACTAGAGGCTGTCCAGAGATGGGCTTACCCATCTACATGTTGATGATAAGCATTAATCGCACTGAGGAGTTGGTCTTAGAAAGGTGTAAAAGGTATTCAAGCAGGGTCTTGTAGGGAATGAAATGGAATCTAGGCCTCTGCCCTCGCACCAGATGGCAAACTTCTTCCACTTAAAAGAGTAACACCTCTTAATGGAATCTTTCCTGGAAGCCAGCAAGACCTGGGAGACACCCTCGGAAAGACACAAAGAAACAAATTCTAGGCTCTCAACATCCAGGCAGTGAGGGCCAGAGACTGGAGGATGGGAGGCAGAAGAAATCCAGAAAACACTCCAATCTCCGTGGTTCTTGTTTGTGCAGCGCTGCGTATGCCTTGTAGCGCTATAGAAATGCTAAATAGTAGTAGTAGTAGTAGTTCTTCAGAGGATAACTCGAGAAGAAGAGAGGACCAGATCTGATAGGGCAATAAGAAGCAATCAGAATCATGGTCCTAGGGTCTTGCTTGAGTTTCATCAAAGTCTTCCCCACAAGAGGATATGCATACATAAGACCTATCCCCCAATGAAGGAGGAAGATATCCAACGCTAAGCTCTTGTGGGCCTGGAGCCTGGAACAGAACTGAGGGACTTTGTGATTGATGTGAGTGGCAAAGAGATCCACCAAAGGGGTGCCCCACGCTCGGACAATCTCCCGGGCAACGCTCATCTTGAGAGATCAGTCATGAGGTTGCATGACCCTGCTCAGTCTAGCAGATAAGTGGCTCGAAGGTTATACCATGCTGGACAGTCCAACGCCACATCCGAATGGCCTGAAACAGAAGTCATAATCCAGTGCCCCCCTGCTAGTTGGTGTAATACAGCGCAACCTGATTGTGCGTTTGAATGAGTATAATTTGATGTGAGACAGCCAATCTCTGAAAGCCTTTAGTGCATTCTAAATAGCCCAAAACTCCAGAAGATTTATCTGGAGATCTGTTCCTAGGGTGGACCAAGCACCTTGAGTGTGAAGCATGTCTACATGAGCTCCCCACCCCTAGATGAGATGCATCCATCGTCAGCTCTTTTTGCAGCTGAGGAATTTGGAATGGAAGCCCCAGAGTCAAATTGGATCGAATGGTCCACCACAAGAGGGACCGAGCAAGCTCCAGGGGCATTTGGATGACATCTTCCAGACCTCCCATGACTTGGCACTACTGAGAAGCTAGGGTCCATTAGGCAGTTCTTGTGTGAAGATGCGTCATGGGCTTCACATAGACTGTGGACACCATGTGTGCCATCTGCCGAGCAGTGACCTGCTGACAGGCTCGAACACAAGAAGCCAGTGCAACTAGAATGTCTGCTGTCAGCCCCAGGAGGAAGACTCGAACCTTCTGTATATTGAGCAGGGCTCCCATGAATTCTGGTTGCAGAACAGGGTGCAGATGGGACTTGGGGTAGTTTAAAACGAACCCTAGGAGCTTGACCTCCCAAATAGTCCTCCACATGGACTGCCAATCACAGGTCTTCACCAGCCAATCATCCAGATAAGGGAACACATGAACTCCCAGTCTTTGTAGTGATGCTGTGACTACCACTAGACATGCTGTACTGGAAGTGCTTTGTTCCAGCCAAAATCACAGATACTTCCTGTGAGCTGGAAGTATTGGGAAGTGTGTGTAAGCATCCTTCAAGTCCAGAGAGTATAGCCAAGGCTTTTTTTTGAGGGGGTACTTGGGGGTACTGAGTACCGGCACTTTTTCCATTCTCTGCTAAAATTGACCCATGGTCCCCAAGTTTTAATGAAAGAGCTCAGGCTCTGCACACCAATTCTGCCTTGTCATAGATTCTGTGACAGGTTGCAGGGGGCCTGGCTATTGTGGGGTGGATCTCTCAGTGATCACCCCATCTCTGAAGGGTGGCCTGGCATTTGAGTACTGGCACCTTTTTTGCTAGAGAAAACGCACTGAGTATAGCTAATCGTTTTCCTGAATCATGGGAAGGAGGGTGCAAGGGAAACCATCCTGAACTTTTCTTTGACCAGGAATTTATTCAGGGCCCTTAGGTCTAGGATGGGATGTATCCCCCCTGTCTTCTTTTGCACAAGGAAGTACCTGGAATAGAATCCCCGCCCTTCCTCCCCTGGTAGAACTGGCTCAAATGCATGGACCTTCAGAAGGGCTGAGAGTTCCTCTACAAGCACCTGCTTGTGCTGAGAGCTGAAGTAGACTTCTGTGATATACTACCCAGGTGGAACAGGTAGATATGAATTGCTTGTTCATTCTTTCCAAAAAGTCTAGGATTAGAGGGCATACAATGAAGCTACTAAGTAGTAAATTTAAAACTAATCAGAGAAAATATTTCTTCACTCAATGAGTATTTAAACTCTGGAATTCATTGTCAAAGAATGTGGTAAAAGTAGTTAGCTTAGCAGGGTTTAAAAATGTTTGGATAATTTCTTTTAAAAAAAAGTCTATAAGCCATTATTAGGATGGACTTGGGAAAATCCACTGCTTATTCCTAGGATAAGCAGCATAAAATCAGTTTTACTGTTCTGGGATCTTGCCAGGTACTTGTGACCTGGATTGGCCACTGTTGGAAACAGGATATTGGGCTTGATGGGCTTTTGGTCTGTCCCAGTATGGCAACACTTATTTTCTTGTGGGTGGTTTGTAAATTAATATAAATTAGAATGCTTAACTACAGGATATGTTTAATCATCTTAATAGAACTAGCCTTTGGGTTGATCTTCTACTAATGAAGCATCAGAAAGCATGAAACAGGAGAACAAATGAAAGGAAAAAAATTTAGCAGTGGAAAGTTCATGTCTTTTAAAAGCATACCTAAGAAGAACTAGAGAGGCACCTAGTAACACTAATGTAAATTCAGATGTATGGCAAAAGGATAAAGGGAGAAAGCTTCCACTGTCAGTACATCCATGGATAGAGGACTTACAAAGTTAGAAGCAGCCACTAAGGGGCAGTATGAGAGCCAAAGGTTACAACTGATACAGGACACTGCAGCTAAACTACTCTATGATGCCTGGAAATCAGATCATATTACCCCACTGCTAAAGGAACAAAACTGGCTTTTCATATTGAGTTGTATTCAGTATAAAATCCTTATCTTGGCACACAGCGCCTTCTATACTGGAACACCAAGGAATATGCATTCACTATTGCTTCTCTGTGTAGTCCGGCCACTTTGTTCAACTCAAGCAAATCTTTGAACTGTTTCCTCACTCACTAGATAGCTGAAGGGATACTGCTTTCAGGTGTCTTGCACCACTGCTATGGAATGTTCTCCCGATTGAAATCCTGCAGGAAAGTTCTGATATTAAAACAGGAGTTAAATCCTGGATAATTCAGAATGTTTATGAGGTAACCTAGCGGTACTGGTGAGTCACCAAACTAGTTTGGTTAATCTACATATAACTGCTGGTGTAAGGAATCTCTATTGTTCCCCTATTGTGTCCAGCTTCATGGCACTGTTTTTAGGATGGAATTGTTGTCCTGCTACTTCCCTGCCCTTTTGTTTCTTTATACATGAATTATCATATTTCTGCTTGTATTGTTTCTGATATTAGGTGAAGAGTGGTATACCAAATCCCTTGAAATCCCTGGATCTTACAATGTGATTGGCTTTTGGACTAGCAATAATAGGATATTATTTGATCAATGTATGATTGATTAGTTAATCATAAGTTTCTTTTGATTAAGGATTGGACTGGGGAGCATGATTACAGATCTTACCAAGACATGAGCAGTAGATGGTGATTTATTAAGTTTTAACTTGATAACCACCCATGGGACCTTTTAATGAATCTAATAAGCAGTCCAATTGCAGAGTAATCAGGTGGTTTGTTGTCATCCTACCCTTTGCCTTTATGTAGACAAAGACTGGGCAAGGAAAATATAAATGCTCAATTTTTCCAAGAAGTGGCACTCCTTGAGGTGTGAGTTGAGGAGGAGAGTGTATTTAAGTGAACACACATTCCTCATGAAGGATAAGGTCACTGGATCATGGGCAGGCTGCCTCTAGTGGCTCACAGGTATATTAAGATAAGCAGCAGGCCAAAGGAGTCACCCTTTCAAAATGATTGTGGGTGCAAAACCCAACACAAATACCTCTCCCTGGAGACAGTGAAGTTCTTTATTTTGGGTCCCTACAGAGCTGGCATGGCAAAGAGAGGAACCCTGCCTGAGAAAGGCAGAGCTGGCAAGCAGGGTTACAAGGGAATCACAAGAGGGTTTGTTTGTTTTTTTTTAAAGCTGGTGTTTGAATTGTATAACAATGTCATTTGTTTTCCTTTTTTCTCTCAGACTCTGTGTTTCATAAAATGAATGGTTTTAAAATAGGAATGTTTTATGCTTGGGTTTTTTTAGGTTATTAAGTGCAAGGCAGCCGTTGCCTGGGGACCCAATAAGCCACTCTCAATTGAGGAAATAGAGGTTGCACCACCAAAGGCTCATGAAGTCCGTATTAAGGTAAGGTATTTGTATTCAATGCAAATGTTGTACTCAGAAACTGATAAACCTTCAATGAACAAAGTTATTATTTTTTTATATAACATTCAGAAATAGTACCAGGCCTAAATACAGTGGACAGTCTCAAGGGTTTGGCTGTCTGGCATCCCATTTATACCAGGGCATGCTCAGTTCATGTTCACACATGCAGTATGTTTTAGCATCAGTTACAAACTGCTTCAACCTGAATGCTGATAGGTATCTCTATAGACATTTAGCATCAGTGAAGCATTAGAGATTTCATGCTGATCTTTAAAATGTTAAGATCCAAATGAGGTTATAAGAAACCAGACCTCTAATGTTCTCTTAGGCTTCCGCGGCCGACATCACGATTGTTGCAGTTGTCTGGGTCTTGACGCATCTGGGTAAGTGGAACCAAACATTTCAGCCATCATACTGTGGCTTTCATCGGGGTATGTTGTGAACTCTGCAGTTTGTCTTTATATATAGTGATTTCTCAAACTTGATTGAGGGAGGAAATTGAGGTGGAAAGTTCAAACGTCACCTCAAATCCCAGTCAATCTCCTTCCTTCCTAAGGAAACTACCCACCTCAAACCCCAGCCAATCAGGTTTGAGAGTCCACTATATATAAAAAGACAAACTGCAGACCTCACAACATATCCTGAAGAAAGCCACAGCACGATGACTGAAATATTGGTTCCACTTACTCAGACATGGATAACTGCAACAATCAGACCTCTAATCTTGGTAAGAAATTTAGTCTATTTATCTTTGGAGCTGGGGGAAGAAAAGGGAAATTTTCATTTCCCTTTATATGATTTGGAGATATTTGTACTGGGTTTCAGAACATTTTATTTATTTATTAGGATTTACTGCCTTTTTGAAGTAATTCACTCAATAAATAAATATTATTGTCAGTTTCTACACCTCTTCCCTGGGCTCACTGATCTCATCTCATGGTTTCCAGTATCATCTTTATGCTGATGACACCCAGCTATATCTCTTCACACCAGACATCACCGCGGAGACCCAGGCCAAGGTATCGGCCTGCTTATCCGACATTGCTGCATGGATGTCCAACCGCCACCTGAAACTGAACATGTCCAAGACCGAGCTTATCGTCTTTCCACCAAAACCCACTTCTCCTCTTCCTCCACTCTCTATCTCAGTTGATGGCACCCTCATCCTCCCTGTTTCATCTGCCCGCAACCTCGGAGTCATCTTCGACTCCTCTCTCTCCTTCTCTGCGCATATCCAGCAGATAGCCAAGTCCTGTCGCTTCTTTCTCTTTAACATCAGCAAAATTCGCCCTTTCCTCTCTGAGCACACCACCCGTACTCTCGTCCACGCTCTCATTACCTCTCGCCTTGACTACTGCAACCTACTCCTTACTGGCCTCCCACTTAGCCATCTATCCCCCCTTCAATCTGTTCAGAACTCTGCTGCACGTCTTATATTCCGCCTGAACCGATATACTCATATCACCCCTCTTCTCAGGTCACTTCACTGGCTTCCAATCAGATACCGCATACAGTTCAAGCTTCTCCTTCTTACCTACAAATGCACTCAGTCTGCAGCCCCTCATTACCTCTCTACCCTCATTTCCCCTTACGTTCCCGCCCGTAACTTCTGCTCACAGGACAAATCCCTCCTCTCAGTACCCTTCTCCACCACCGCCAACTCCAGGCTCCTCTCATTCTGCCTCGCCTCACCCTATGCTTGAAATCAACTTCCTGAGCCCTTACGCCAAGCCCCCTCCATACCCATCTTCAAATCCTTGCTCAAAGCCCACCTCTTCAATGTTGCTTTCGGCACCTAACCTTTATACATTTCAGGAAATCTAGACTGCCCCTATTTGACTGACTGTACATTTGTCCTTTAGATTGTAAGCTCCTTTGAGCAGGGACTGTCCTTCTAAGTTAAATTGTACAGCGCTGCGTAACCCTAGTAGCGCTTTAGAAATGTCAAGTAGTAGTAGTAGTAGTTTCTACATTTGATGTTTTTTGGAAATGAATAAATAAATGTCCAGCATTTCTCCTCTCTTCCCTCCCCTCCATCCATGTGCATCTCCTTCCTGACTTTCCTCCCCTCCATTCATCCATGTCCAGCAACTCTCCATTCTCCCCTGCCCTCTCCTCCATCCACCCATATCCAGCAAATTTCCTCTCTCCCCTGCCTCCTCCATTCATCCATCCATGTTCAGCAATTCTCCTCTCTCCTCTGCCCTCCCTTCCCCTCCATCCATGTCCAGGAACTCTCCATTCTCCCCTGCCCTCTCCTCCATCCACCCATATCCAGCAAATTTCCTCTCTCCCCTGCCCCCATTCATACACCCATGTCCAGCAATTCTCCTCTCCCCTGCCTTCCCCTCCATCCATCCATGTCCAGCAACTCTCCATTCTCCCCTGCCCTCTCCTCCATCCATCCATATCCAGCAAATTTGCTCTCTCCCTTGCCCCCTCCATCCATCCATCCATGTCCAGCAATTCTCCTCTCTCCCCTGCCCTCCCTTCCATCCATCCATGTCCAGCAATTCTCCTCTCTCCCCTGCCCTCCCCTCCTGTCCTGTCCAGCGATCTCTTCTCCCCTTGCCCTCCTCTCCAATTCCAGCGATCTCTTCTCTCCCCCTGCCCTCCCATCCATGTCCAGCGATCCTCCTTCCCTTCCTTAGCTCCCTGACAGCCCTTCTCTCCGTTCTTCCCCCCCCCCCCCCATGCCCCTTTTACTTTCAGGCGCAGCGACGACAGTGAAGAGGACAAGACAGCTTCTCCTTTCCCTCACACAGTGTCCCGCCCTCGCGGAAACAGGAAATGCATCATCACAGATGGCGGGACACTGTGTGAGGGAAGGGAGAAGCTGTGTTATCCTCTTCATTGCCGTCATTGCGCCTGAAAGTAAAAGGGTTAAACATGCACAAGGGGGGGAGGAACGGAGAGGAGGGCTGTCGATCGGGGAGCTGAGGGCGGGAAGGAGCGGAGGGACTGTCCGAGAGCTGCCTGGCTGCAGCGCTGCTGCGCCAGGCAGCCCTGCGTTTGGGGGGCAGCAGCCAGGGGAAGGTCACAGTTGGGCTAGGGAGGCTTAGCCTTCCCAAGCCTCTTATACGGGGCACCTATGACTGTCCTCCCATCCATGTCCATCAATTCGCCTCTGCCCTGCCCTCCCCTTCCCGTCCTCCCTCCCTCCTCTCGATGTCCCGTGATTCTCTCCTCCTGACATCATCTCGCCTTCAGCGTCCCCTTCCCCCTCATTGTTCCGCCCTCTGACGTCATTACATTTTGACGCAAGGGCGGGGCAATGAGTGGGAATGGATGTTACGACCCCAGGCATCCAGACGTAGAATGTTGGAGGTGCAAATTATTATATAGGATAATAGACCATTCCAAACCTGGGCTGCCTGAAATGGAAAAGAGCCTTCTAATATCTTCATATGACCATGTTTAAAAGAGGTAAAGTTCAATAAATAGCAGTTTAAAGGTCTGATAGTGCGTCTCCCAAAAGGAATATCAATCACATTAGATAGATGGATAGGTGCAAGCTCATTAAAAACCGTAAAAACCAAACATGATCATTTAAACTCTATATGCACTGGAACAGGGAGCTAATGAAGGTTCATAAATAGCATGATCATACCTAATGTGTGCATAAATTTGTCCAACACTTTATTTTGTAATAACTGAAGCTTCTTCCAAGTCTTAGCTGATATTCCAGAATAAATGGTATTACAGTAATTCAACTGAAATAATACCATATGCTAAAATAGTAAGGCAAAGTGAGCCTCACAAAAATAATATGTCTGTTATTGAGATTACACTAGAAACCAAAATTTCTTTGTATGATGAGTTTTATGGGGAAATGTCCTTGCTCTGTTCTGTATCCATTGTTGTTGGAGGGTCAGGAGGATCTCTGGATGCGGAATATGTTTGGCTTCAATACCGTATGTTACGAGTTATTTACCTGAGGTTCAAAAGATAAAGAGGAATTCAAGACTATTCGTAACACTTGAGCTTCTTGCTCATGTGAGGTCCCCGCCTTTCTAAACTTATATTTAAATCTGTGCTGTGATTCAGAGATGGCATTACCTTAGTTCTATATACCCTTCTACGTGTGCAGTTTTGTATGCAACAGACATGGGATATGATAATCTGTAACACCCCGATATTCAGCTGGCACTGGGCTGCACGATGATTGCCCAACGTTGGCGCTCAGACCAGATATTCAGTGCTGAGTCATATCCAGTAACTGGCATTGAATATCCAGTTTCATTTTTGGCTGCCGCAACTTAACTGGTTAAGCTAATATTCAGCGCCAACCAGTTAAGTGCTTAGCAGCCCATTTAACCGCAAATCATAACCAGTTTATAGCTGAATATCCACGTTTAACCAGTTATGTCACGTGATGTAGCTGGTTAGTGGATAACTGGTTTCTCTCCTGCGAATATCCGCATTTAGGTGCTAATACTCTGTTTAACTGGCCAGGAGCAGCCTGATCTTACGTGCTAAACACTTAACCAGTTAGTAGTGAATATTAGCTTAACCGGTTAAGTTGCTGCCATCAAATGAAACTGGATATTCAATACCAGTTGCCGGAAATGGCCTGGCATTGAATATCAAGTTGTAACATCAGCAGTGCCCATGACTGACTCAATATTGAGTGGAATTTGTCTTGCCTGCAAGTTGGAAAAGTTTGTTCATTTAAGATCATCAGTGTATGGGATCTTGGAGATGTTTATCATCTGAATGCTGAAATTCTGGTAACAAACAAATAATGTTCATCTGGGATCAAGTTCTTGACACAAAGAGGGGCATTTTCGAACGGGGACGACCATCTCTAAGGACGCTCAACTCTAAGGACAGTGCCGCGAAGGGGCGGGGCAACACATATTATCGAAACAAGATGGATGTCCATCTTTTGTTTTGATAATACGGTCGGGCATGCCCAAATCTTGACATTTAGGTCGACCTTAGAGATGGTTGCCTCGGTTTTCGGCGATAATGGAAACCAAAGACGTCTATCTCAAAAACGTCCAAATCCAAGCCCTTTGGTCGTGGGAGGAGCCAGCATTTGTAGTGCACTGGTCCCCCTCACATGCCAGGACACCAACCGGGCACCCTACGGGGCACTGCAGTGGACTTCAGAAATTGCTCCCAGGTGCATAACTCCCTTACCTTGGGTGCTGAGCCCCCCAGGTCCGCCTGCCTGAAGTACACTGCACCCACTACAACTGCTCCAGGGACCTGTATACTGTTGCGATGGACCTGAGTATGGCATTTGAGGCTGGCATAGAGGCTGGCAAAAAAGTATTTTTAAACTTGTTTTTTATGGTGGGATGGGGTTAGTGACCACTGGGGGAGTAAGGGGAGGTCATTCCCGATTCCCTCCGGTGGTCAGTTGGGGCACCTTTTTGAGGCTTAGTCGTGAAAAAAAATGGACCAAGTAAATTTGGCCAAGTGCTCGTCAGGGACGCCCTTCTTTTTTCTATTATCAGCCGAGGATGACCATCTCCAAATCACGCCCCAGTCCCGCCTTCGCTACTCTGCCGACATGCCCCCGTGAACTTTGGTCGTCCCTGTGACGGAAAGCAGTCGAGGGTGTCAAAAAATCGGCTTTCGATTATGCAGATTTGGATGACCTTGCGAGAAGGACGCCCATCTCCCGATTTGTGTCGAAAGATGGGTGTCCTTCTCTTTCGAAAATAAGCAGGAAAGTGTTGCATGGATATCTAGGTAACAATCCGAATGAATGAACATCTTGGGTGGAAACGAAATGACAATTACTAAGTGCAAATAGTAGATTTAGAGATGGGGGTAGCAGGCACTCTGTGATTGGGTGATCGGTATATGTGGAAATTGAGATATTGAGGGAGAACTTGGGAGAGTGGCAATTCAGGGATGGCAAGAATAGTGAGAGAGGCTGAGAGGGAAATTGGAAAAGTAGGGATATCAGAACAAGAGGAAGAGAGGAATAGCAAGCTTTCGGGGATTGGGTTGGATCTGGGGGCTTGAGTGGAGACTTGGAAGAGTGGGAATGCAAGGATTGGGAAGCAAAGTAGAGACTTATTGATGGTAGGACAGTGAAGACTTGGAGATTAGTTGGAGACTGAGAGTAAGAACTGAATGATTGAGTGCGGGATATGAGTGAGCAGTAAGAGACAGGGCTGTGGACATTAGAAGGGAATAAGAAATAGGAGGGGAGGGAATTGGCTGGTTAAAGAGCGAGAGACAGGAGAAGAATAGGAAAGCTGAGAAGGGGATGAGAATGAGAGTTGGACAGCTTGAAAGTAGTCAAAAGGTGACAAGAAGGAGAGTAAGGACTGGGAAGGATTTTGGAGGTTAGAACAAAGAGGTGAAATGAGGGAAATAGCAAAATCAAATCAACTAAAAAAGTGGCTATTAGGGAAAAGGACACAGGATATTGGCAGCAGCTTGTAATCAGGACCTTCCAGCAATTCCTAAACCAATCCCAGAGGCTCAATCCCTAATGCAAGGATGAACAATCAGCATTTCATAAGCCACATGTAGTTATTTTGAGTGCAAACTGTGACTGGTGAGTGAAGAACACCCTTCACCATTGATAGCTGATACTTCAACCCAGGCATAGGTATGCTATCTGCCTCCAATGCTAATAACTTCTGCATGCAGTGATTCTTCCCCTTCTCAGTAGTCAGTTCATGGACAAATATTGTATGAACAGCCTCTACCCACATGCTAGCTGCTGAGAAGGTGGAGTATTGCCAGAACTTCCTAGTAGTGCTACACTTGAGCCCTTGATAGAGCCAGTAGTGGGAGCGACCACAACTACTGCCACTACCACCCTCCAAGGAGAGAGTGAGGGAGCCTCTGTCTCACTCCAAAATTGCTACTGGTAGGACAGAACTTTAAAGTTAAGTCAATTGGGAAGGGGGATAATGGGGGTAAGAAGGAGGGAGAAGTAAAAACAGAAATAATGGGAGTAGGATGAAGGAGAATGATGAGTGAGAGAATGGAAATAGGGAGATGCTGGCAAAAACATAGTGAAGAAATAAATACT
Organism: Microcaecilia unicolor; assembly: GCF_901765095.1. NCBI lineage: Eukaryota > Metazoa > Chordata > Amphibia > Gymnophiona > Siphonopidae > Microcaecilia > Microcaecilia unicolor. The sequence continues at coordinate 420,745,939 of NC_044032.1, read as the reverse complement.
GAGAAGAAGGTGTCGGATAGAGACACTGGGCAGAGCACAAGGAGGTTACAAGGAGTAGGAGATGCTGGACAAAGCCTGAGTGGAATGGAGAGAGGAAAATTTTGAGCAGAAGGAGAGACATGTGGAGAATGTGTGAGGGCAAAATCAGAGCCAGCCCAAGGGTAACTGACACCCTAGGTGAACCTTCAGCTATACATTCCCTTTCTTCCCCCTCTCCTCAAGGCATGTAAAGGCAATCTCATGCTGGAAGCAAGAGATTAGATGGCATGCCCTCCAGGAACCCAAAAGAGAGGGCTGCTTCAGAGTTCTGCTTAGGGAGTAGGAAGTAAAGGAGGGGCCCTTCACTCAGAACACTGGGTAGAGGTTTGGGTTTGCCCCATCAAGAAAGAAGGCAATTTATGTTCCCAAGCTATATAATAAAGAAATTAAAAGTTTGCAATTTGTGGCTACATTCAGGAAAAATTGTAGCAAGTTGTTAAATTATGCAGCCTAGAACTCTAATATGAAAAATACTGATCCCTGACCCTGCACATTGGGCCACTGTAGTGTAATTGCATCTACAGAATTCCCCCTCTGTCAACAATTGGTGAAAAGTAGAACTAGGACACTTCCTCCTAGAACTCACCATACAAAAAAAAAAAAAAAAAAATATATATATATATATATATACAGTGCAATCCGCTTAAGTGCAAGGGTCTGGACCAAAGAAATACATGCAGTTAACCGGAACGTGCACTTAACCGTTGTGACCCAAAGAAGCTTGACATCTGATAAACATATGTACGGTATACAGTCTCCGTTAACTGACGTTATACAGTCTCCATTAACTGACGTTAGGCTTACTTGAAGTAATCAGTCATAGTCCTCTGTACACTCTTGTGTCTGTGAGTTCCACAGACTGTCTGCCAGACGGTTAAAAACTGTCATAGCACTGACATCCAGTGGCCTCCAGATAGGCCCACAAGGTGTTGAGACTCTCCAGCGCTCTTGCAAAAGTGACAGGAGGTTGTTGAATTTTGTCAGCATGTGCCTCACTGCTCATTTCATCATCTGTTTCATCATCAGCCGTTGCCTGCGTGTAGGTGCATATCTCGACGTCAATGCTGTCGTCAGCTGTTTGTAGATTGTAATCAGCAGCTACGTAGTGATGAAACTCCTCTTCAGTAACACCGGCTGGGATGTCAATAGCCTGTTCATCTGACACGTTTGCAAGAGCTGCATCTGTTTCGTCCCTCTCCACATTCCTAAAAAAGCTTGCCTGCTTGTAGCAGTTCACAATGGTTGCCTGTGTAACATGATTCCAGGCTTCTTTCTGCATATGTAGGGAATCCAACAGTGATAGTTTACGAGCCAGTTCAACAGCACATTTATCTTTGCCAGTCTGGTCATCCATAACGCTCATCAGACGACATAGCACAAGAGCCCGATAATGTTGTTTGAAATTGGCTATTATGCCCTGATCCATAGGTTGGATCAGAGAGGTAGTGTTTGGTGGCAGGAAGACCACCTTGACGTTAGACAGCCTGACATCATCACTGTGTGCAGCACAATTATCACAAAGCAACAAAATCTGACGCTTTTGTGCCTGCATTCTAGTGTCTAACTTCTTTAGCCACTGCTTCCAAATTTCCCCAGTCATCCATGAATTTGCGTTAGCCTCGTATGACACAGGAAGTTGCTTAACATTCTTGAAGCAACGGGGCTATTTGCTCTTTCCAATGACGAGTGGTTCCAACTTCTCACTCCAATCCATATTGCAGCAGAAGAGGATCGTCAGTCGGTCCTTCGAAGTTTTACTTCCTCTAGTTTCGGCTTGTTTGAATGCAAGTGTTCCATCAGGAATCGCTCGCCAGTAGAGACCATTTTCATCACCATTGAAAATATCACGAGGTGCAAACTCATTCAAGATGGTAGGAAGAACTGAAACAACCCAATTTTCAGCACTAAAGTCATCAGTGTCTTGTTTCTCACCATGCTGTTTCTTGAATTTTATGTCGTTCCTCTCCTTCCATCTTTCCAACCATCCAGCAGTGGCTTTGAATTCAGTTAGTCCAAGACTTTCAGCTAGCTGATTAGCTTTCTCCATAAGCAGAGGACCACTGACAGGAAACTGTCTGCTCCTGACTTGAGAAAACCACCGAAGAAGAGCATCTTCTACATCCTCAGCTTTTCCCACCCATTTACGTTTCCGGTGTGGATTTGTATTGTTTTGCCAGTCTTCCAGAAGCTGGTCTTTCTGCTTCAAGATATGTGAAATTTGACTGGGATTGACACCATATTCTTTAGCAATAGATGCTTGACTTTGTTCTCTAATTTTTTAAGAACTTCTATTCGTTCAGCCAGTGTTATTTACAGTTGTGCGACGACGACGACTCCAGTGTACACTCTAACAACATTCTTTCGCTTTTTCTGCCTGTGGCAGTTAAACAATGAGATTTCAAATTTACCGCCCCTTTGTCACGCACCAATCGGCTTCCATATTCCGTACATGCGCTTATGCAGAGTCTTTCCTGCAGAGGAGCGGTCTTAAACCATGCATATAAGCGAACTTGTCAGTGGTGCGCTAAAACGAAGTTTGTCCCCATAGAAATTGATGGCGCCAAAAACGGGACCGAAGTACGGCATGCAGTTAAACAGAGCATGCGCTTATCCGACGTGCACTTAAATGGAGTGCACTGTATATGCCTACCTGATCCTGGTTTCATCTCTTTGATAGCAACATAAACTCTCTCCAGGACAAGGCATATTGTGGAGTAATACAAAATCTTACAAAACAGTTACTCAAGAACACAACTCACACAGTAATCCAGAAATAAATGCAGCATTATAAATATTGCAAGGGGCCCTAGATCATCATTACACCTATTGGGTACCTTGAGGAACCATCTAAGCAAAAAAACAGGGATCTTATAACTGAATCAGACACTTCATTTCTTGAAATCGATTCACCAGGAAGGAAGATAGTCATATGGGTATCTTACCACCATCCCTAAAGTAGTTAGTCTTATGGGTGATCAACTAGATCAAAAGCCACAGAAAATCTAGTTGCATGACCACAGCTCTTTCCCCTTTACAAACAATATCTTAACAAGGAGGACTAGACCATTTTGCCAAAAAGGGAAGATTGGAAACAGAGCATGGTTCTTCATACAAATGGAGTCTAAATTTGATTTCTTTAAGCAGGGAGCTAACAAGTAGAGGTAAGCCAAGAGAGCATGTGATTAGCTTAGGCGAGTTTTAAAAAGGTTTGGACGGCTTCCTAAAGGAAAAGTCCAAAGACTATTATTAAATGGACTGGGGAAAATCCACTATTTCTTGGATAAGCAGTATAAAATGTTTTGTACGTTTTTGGGATCTTGCCAGGTATTTGTGACCTGGATTGGAAACAGGATGCTGGGCTCGATGGACCTTTGGTCTTTCCCAGTATGGCAAAACGTATGTACTTATGTGATCATCAGAACATACTACCATCCTCAAGAAAACAGGCTTCTATATCACTATTTCCTTTGCTACACTTCTCCAACAAAGCTGTCACCTCTTTAAAAGTGACCTTTAAAAACACTGTCCATGAAGTAGATTGAGGGTTTAAAAGGACAAAGCTTGCAGATGCCATCCTTAGTAGCCTTCCCTGTCCTGAACCAGAATTTCACCCTGTCTGACACACCTCCTTGCACCCCTGCACCACCCACTGTGCTACTGCCAAGAGAGGGAGACAAAGGGAGCAATTGCACCCTGTGTGGCTGCACTTCTCGCACAGCTCTCAGGGTGGCCCTGCTGACCAGCTCTACAAACTAAATTAAGAAGAGAGGTTCTTCATTTTTCTTCTTTTGACTGAACAAAAAATGGTGGAACACACACAAAAGGAGAGTCAGATACTATTCCATCGGCAGCAAAAACAGAGAACATAAGAATATAAGCTTGCCATTCTGGGACAGACTGAAGGTCCATCAAGCCTAATATCCTGTTTCCAGCAGTGGTTAATCCAGGTCACAAGTATATGGCAAAATCCCAGAACAGTAAAATAGATTTTATGCTAAATAAGCCGTGAATTTTCCCAAGTCCATCTTATTTATTTATTTACCACCTTTTTGAAGGAATTCACTCAAGGCAGTATACAGCATGAACAAGTCAAACATAAGCAACAGACAATTACAGCAGTAAAAATATTCAAACAACAGTACAAAGTATGGCACTGTATGCTACATTACAATGTCAACACAATACACAGTAAACATTTTAATAGACAGCATAGGGTGTAAGCAAAGCTGGAACATATACATAGATAGGATAGAGTAACAGGAGTAAGAAAATAAGGGACTAGTGTAAAGAGAGCTGCAGATGAGATCAGAAAGATGCTTGAACATTATCTTGGCTAGAGTAGGAGTGGATAAACATGTCTTGCTATAATATGTGCAGCTGGTGTCATTTACTTCATCTGTTAAAGACCTGGTTCAAAGATTAGTATGGAAAATCTGATGGATGGGTGGAATAGAGGGGGATTTGGCATATTGAACCTATGGTGGTATAATAGAGCCTGTATGATCCGACACCTGAGAGACTGGCTAAAGGGAGAATCACGGTATACCCCATTGCAGATGGAAGCGGATTGGTTGCGACCTCTGCATTTTAATTATGTACTGCAGGCTGAAGCTTTAGATCTGCCTATTTATATTCGTAGAAGTATGTTGGTGAAGCCGTTGCGGACGATATGGGGGGAGATGGCAAGGCTCTGGTCCTTTGATGCACATATTAGTAGATTGCTACCCATTAGAAGTAACGGAAACTTTAAACCAGGGTTAGAGAATAAACGTATCCGGAGCTGGGGTGATAAAGGACTTCACATGGTAGAGGATTTTGTAGACAAGGATGGGCGCCTTAAACCCATGGACTCCTTGAATCTCAATTCTAATACATGGGCAGATACATACGCCTTTAAACAGGTTTCTCACTACATTCTCACGCTGCCTACACACTTTTTGGAAGTTGATGTGACCTCCAAATTTGACGAACTTTTTGATACGCCAACAACTGATCCAGCTTCTATCTCAATGTTGCACAAAAGGTTATTAATGAGTAGACCACCAAAGAATCTCGAAAGGTTGGCCAGGAAGTGGACGGCAGATATACAGAAACAGATTAGTATAGACGTATTAAGGAGCAGCTTGAGGCAGATCAGGGGACGGATTAGTAGCGTGGAATTGAGGGAATGCCAAGGAAGAAGTATTTACAGGGCATACACTTCATTGTCGAGATTATATCAAATGGGTAGGGCGGAATCATCAGCTTGTGGTAGGTGCGGAGATCCCAATCATAACTATTATCATGCTATATGGGCTTGCGCAGCAATATCCGCTTACTGGGAGCAAATAGCGAAGTTCTTAGGCAAAATCCTGGGGCGGAGGGTGACATTGACACCGGAGACGGCCCTTTTGGGGGTCCACTTACTGAAGGGGAAAGGTACCGTTAGTCATAACCTGCTAATCTTTAAAGCGTGTCTCGTGGGAAAAAAATGCATTTTAGTTAACTGGATACATGTAGAGGCACCGTCGTTTTGGCAATGGCGCAACAGGTGGCATGCATTGCTACTAATGGAGCTGCGAGATTCATATTATAAACCCAAAACACAGCGTAAATTCTACTTAATATGGGAATCATATATTAATGCTTTCCATCCTTAATCGACTGAACTTGGACCCAGCGAAGTTAGCTAAGGGTTTTGGACAGTGAATAGGTCAATTTCCCTGGGCTATTGGAGATATGTAGCTGCCTGGAAGGGGGGTGGACAAAGGGGGGAGGGAGGTTACAGGGGGGAGGAATATTAGAGGGGTAAGGAAGGGCAGACGGGGGGTTGCGGGGAGGGATATAGAGGTACGGATAAGGGAGAAATAGCTGGGAGTAAGGAGGGAGGAAGCTAAAGAGAAAAGTGATGGCTACCTCCTATGTTATGATTACAAGTTGTTCATTTGTTTCCTGATGTATCTTGAACATAGCGTATGAATATTGTATTGTTTGTGATAGGTCATCAATAAAATTATTTAAAACTAAAAAAAAAAAAAAAAAAAAAAAAGACCTGGTTCAAGAGTCAGGCTTTCACATGCTTCCTGAAGTAGAGATAATGGCTTATAGACTTTTCTTTTGGGAAATTATCCAGAAGTGTAGCCAGGTTCAGCCAGGTTGACGGCGCAGAGGGAGCGAGAGCGGACTTCCGCCGGCGTACATTTTCAGTGCTGCACAACGAAAAAAATAGGCACCCGCGCCAGCCGAACTCCACTTAGGGGAACGGCCGCTCCCCTGGTGCCCCACCTAGCTACGCCACTGAAATTATCCAAACCTTTTTTAAATCCTACTATGCTAACTGCTTCTCTGGCATGAAATTCCCAAGTTTAATTACAAGTTGAGTGAAGAAATATTTTCTCCAGTTTGTTTTAAATGTACTACTTAGTAGCTTCATTACATGTCCCTAGTCCTAGTATTTTTGAAAAGAGTAAACAAATGATTCATGTCTACCTGTTCCACTCCACTCAGTATTTTATAGACCTCTACCATATCTCCCTTTAGTTATCTCTTCTCCAAGCTGAAGAGCCCTAGCAGCTTTAGCCTTTCTTCATTGGGAAGGCATCCCATCCCCTGTAACATTTTCGTCGCCCTTCTCTGTACCTTTTCTAATTCTGTTATATTTTTTTTTTGAGATGCAGTGACCAGAATTGCACACAATATTTGAGGTGTGGTCTCACCATGGAGTGATATAAAGGCATTATAACATTCTCACTTTTGTTTTACATTCCTTTTCTAATAATTCCTAACATTCCTATTTGCTTTCTTAGCCACCGCTGCACACTGAGCAGAGGGTTTCAATACATCATCAACGATGACACCTAGATCCCTTTCCTGCGCGGTGATTCCTATTGTGGAATCTTGCATCACGTAGCTATAGTTTGGCTTCCCATTTCCCACATGCATGCACTTGTTCACATTAACTGTCATCCGCCATTTGGATGCCCAACAGCAAAAACAAAAGAGAACACTAGCAAGAATCTAGAGAACAAAAGGTAATTTGAACAGAGTTTATTTAACTTAGAAATTGTGCTCTGACATAGCTATGGTTCACCCAAATGGGCTACATCAAGGATCATAAAACATCAGAAAGGATACTGTTCACTCAAATCACAGCACCAAGACTAAAACACAACTGCTGCTTCCTCAGAAAAAATGGTTTATTGTTTATTAAAAATTTTCTGGACCACAGTTTACAAAATGAAATCAAGGAAAAACAGGGAGAAAGGGAACTACAATTCAAATAAGAAAGAGCCAGGCACTCCAAGAAAAGAAACACTTACAGCCAAGATAGAACCAAAATCTATTCTTCTGCATCCATAGCAGTGTTGTCAAACTTCTTTTCCATACCTAGAAGGTAAGCTAGGCTGATAGAGAGAGGTGTGACCAGCAGAAGAAAGGAGGTGTTGATGCCCCTGTATAAGTCGTTGGTGAGGCCCCACCTGGAGTATTGTGTTCAGTTTTGGAGGCCGTATCTTGCTAAGGATGTAAAAAGACTTGAAGTGGTGCAAAGAAAAGCTACAAAAAAGGTATGGGATTTTTGTTACAAGACGTATGAGGAGAGACTTGCTGACCTGAACATGTATACCCTGGAGGAAAGGAGAAACAGGGGTGATATGATACAGACGTTCAAATATTTGAAAGGTATTAATCTGCAAACGAACCTTTTCCATAGATGGGAAGGTGGTAGAACTAGAGGACATGAAATGAGATTGAAGGGGGGCAGACTCAAGAAAAATGTCAGGAAGTATTTTTTCATGGAGAGAGTGGTGGATACTTGGAATGCCCTCCCGCGGGAGGTGGTGGAGATGAAAACGGTAACGGAATTCAAAAATGCGTGGGATAAGCATAAAGGAGTCCTGTTCAGAAGGAATGGATCCTCAGAAGCTTAGCGGAGATTGGATGGCAGAGCAGGTGGTGGGAGGCAGGGCTAGTGCTGGGAAGACTTCTACTGTCTGTGCCTTGAAAATGGTAGATACAAATCCAAAGTCAGGTATACACATAAAGTAGCACATATGAGTTTATCTTGTTGGGCAGACTGGATGGACCGTACAGGTCTTTCTCTGCCGTCATCTACTATGTTACTATCCTGCTTGTTTTCGAAGGAGAAGGGCGCCCATCTTCCAACACAAATAAGGAGATGGGCGTCCTTCTCCTAAGGTCGCCCAAATCGGCATAACCGAAAGCCGATTTTGGGCGTCCTCAACTGCTTTCCGTTGTGGGGACGACCAAAGTTAAAGGGGGCGTGTCGGGGGCGTGGTTAACAGATGGGCGTCCTCGGCCGATAATGGAAAAAAGAAGGGTGTCCCTGATGAGCATTTGGCTGACTTTACTTGGTCCATTTTTTTTCACGACCAAGCCTCAAAAAGGTGCCCGAACTGACCAGATGACCACCAGAGGGAATTTGGGATGACCTCCCCTTACTCCCCCAATGGTCACTAACCACCTCCCACCCCGAAAAAAACAACTTCAAAAACTTTTTTTTTTTAGAGTATGTGTTCCGCTATGCCTCCAGTTGAGGACATCCAAAATGTGGATGTTTCAGTGAGAAGGACATCCATGCCTTTGCTATGCATCTGACACCCTCTTTGTATTTGGATTTTGGATCACAAGTAGCAGCTACTTGTGATCCAAAATCCAAATAAATAAATAAAGAGGGTATGCACGTCCCTGGGGGGGGGAAGTATGTGTGGGTCAGCTGAGGCATAACGAAGGTGTGGGCGTCCTTCTTTCAAACATTTTGGACATCCTCAACTGCCCCCCACAGGGATGGCCAAATTTCAAGGGAGTGGAGTAAAGTGGAGGAGTGGCAGAGTAGCCTAGTGGTTAGAGCACTGGTCTTGCAATCTAGAGGTGGCTGGTTCAAATCCTACTGCTCCTACTTGTGATCCAAAATCCAAATAAATAAATAAATAAAGAGGGTGTCAGAGGCATAGCAAAGGCATGGATGTCCTTCTCACAGAAACATCCACATTTTGGATGTCCTCAACTGCTGTTGCTTCCCCTCCTTAGGAAGGAAATCGTGTGCAAATGAGCTAACAGCAAGCAGCTCATTTGCAAGCAATTTCCTTCATGCATACCTGTTCCTTTCCGGATCGGTAAGGGAAGGGCTTTTTCCATTCAGTTAGTGGGACCAGTGCACTACGAATGCTGGCTCCTCCCACAACCAAATGGCTTGGATTTGGTTGTTTCTGAGATGGGCATCCTCGTTTTCCATTATCGCTGAAAACCGGGGACGACCATCTTTAAGGTCGACCTAAATTTCATAATTTGGGCGTCCCCGACCGTATTATCAAAACGAAAGATGGACGTCCATCTTGTTTCGATAATATAGGTTGCCCCGCCCCTTTACAGGGCCATCCTTAGAGATGGGCGCTCCCGTTCGATTATCCCCCTCCACGTTACTATGTTTTTTCACGGGCAACGTGACGTTGTTGGTAGGTGTGGGGGAGGAACAAGAGAGTTCTCAGCCATTGGCTTTTAAATTTTGGACTGGTTTTTAGATTCAAAGAAAATGTATATGTTTTGAAAAATAGCCCTACAGGTTTGATGTGTTTTGTTTTTACTGACACAGATTTTGGCTTCTGGAATCTGTCGTTCAGATGAACATGTGGTGAATGGATCACTATCTTTAGTAACATTTCCAGTCATTTTGGGCCACGAAGGAGCTGGAGTTGTTGAGAGTGTTGGAGAAGGAGTGACCAGCGTAAAACCAGGTGAAGAATATTCTGCACTATGGACATACCTTTAATTTAGTTTTTTCACTTTAAGAAGATAATTTTATGAAAGGGTATCTACGCTCTCAAGGCGCATAGGTGCATATGTTGTATCTATTTTATAAAGTCAAAAGATGGAATGCACCTATGCTCTTTATAAATTTGTCTTCCTGAAAGATGCCACACAATTATACCTGCTCCAAGCCAGAATTAATTTTGTGGTTGTATATGCTGCCATGAGCCAGCACTCAAGTGTGTATTTTGTAACACAGACACAGGAGCCAACTTTTCAAAATGATTGGGGGTGCTCCTGTAAAAAGGAAAACAAAGCATGATGGATTATAGATACAGCTGACCAAGCCATATTTAAATGTAGAGCATAACAGGTAGTGCACATGCTGGGAGGACACGTCACTAAAAGAAGAGCTAGGGAAGCACTGAATATCCCACCAGTCTTGCTTCCTCTCAAACCCCTACTCATCCCAAACAATTCACCCCACATCTCCACCCTCTGCCTTCCTACCCATAGCCCATCTGTTCCATAGTCATATCCCTTCCAGTACAGCCTGGCCCGTCCATGCCACCTACATTCAGGAGGGATGGATTTTTTTTTTTTATTTATATGGAAAAGTGAAATGATGTTCCTCTCCATTCCTCTTTCAATTTGAGACTTGACTATAAGTCCCCTCCATTACAGAACTTTTTCAGACCATGGCATCTATACTGCTCAAACTCCCTGCTCCTCCCCTCCCCCCCCCCCCCCATGTGTTTTCAATAAAATTACATTTTTCCTGGTGACCGTAGAGCTGGAAGAGAATGGCAAAATACCAGCTATTTCTCACCCTTGACCAGCCTAGCTAGCACCAAAAATCTATTCTTTTTTGGCTGCAGCTTGTCTTGTATCCTCTGACTCTGCTTATTCTTGGTCTTTTCTTATGCTGACTCTCTGCCTTCATATTGCTTATCTTTTATGAATTATTTTTCAGTTTTCTAATTTCTTTTATTTCTTCTTTACTCCGTGTGTTTGTCTTACCATAGCCTCTCTACCTTCTCTTATCTCACTGCCTTCTAGTCTCACCCCTTTTTCTCACCTTCATGTCTCTTCTCTTCTTCTCTCCATCATGATCTCTTTCCTCTCACCTTTCTCTCAGTTCCTCTTTTCTCAGTCCCATCAGTTACACTCCATCTATTTCAGCTACTCTTTCCACTGCAGTTTGTGTATCCTTTGCCTGCTCTCTTCTCCCTCCCAGCTCCCTTTCCTCATCATAGCCCATGCTCCCTCTAAGCTCCTCAGAAAAGCTCCACTCACAGTTGCTGTCCCCAACACTCAGCCTCTCTTCCCTTTAGAGCTGCATTCAGCCACTTCCAGTTCCTTATAGCAACATTCTCTCTCCCAACTATTAAATCCTTTTAATTCACTTCACCCCTTCGTAGCTCCCACAGCTCCACTTCCAGCCTCTGTCCCCATTAGCCAGCCTCTCTTCTCCTTACAATTTTCTGCTTTTTCAAGCCACTTATAATTGAATTATTTTTCCCTGTCAGTAACCCTTTTCCCTCTTCTTAGCCCCCTGTATTCCTCTCCCCACAGCTCCACTCCCAGCACATCTTCCACTTTTACCTCCTTTCTGCTTCTTCTAGCCTTTCACAGCAGAATTCTCTCTCCTAGGCAGTAACCCCTTTCAATTTACTTACCCCTTCCTATTCCTCTCCCTACAGCTTCACTCTCAGCTTGTCCCCATCACCCAGCTTCTTTTCCCCTTACAACTGTTTTCTGCCTCCTCCTGCCTTTCACATTAGAATTCGCTCTCCTAGCCAATATATTCTTTCAGTCCCCTTTCTAGACCCTCTCTTCCTCTCCAGTACTTGTCTGTTTTTTTAACCTAATTGCTAAATGCATTTACTTTGGCAACACATGTAAAATTGTCATGCCAATAAAGTTTATCTGACTGTCTCCTTTTCCATAAGTGTCTATCTACTGCTCTTTCCTTCTCCATTGGCAGCTGCAGGCAGGAAGTATGTCTATCCTTGGTTCTCCAAAGACAAGCAGGCCAATATTCTCACTGATGGGTGACGTCACGTCGGCCCGGAGGACTTTCCAGCAAAGTCCATGACAAAAACAAAAATGTCTCCCGTCGCGCGGGCGGATGTAGTGCGCATGCGCGCGTCCACTTTCCCGCCCGTCGCGCGGGCACATTCCTCAGTTTTTTCTTCTCCGCATCTGAGGTGACACGGAGCTCGACTTTCGTCTTCGTGTTCCTGTGCCCGGAGGTGAAGATTCGAAGGAAAGAAGTATCCTTTCTAGTTATCTTAGTGTTTTTTCGTTTATTAAGTTTCCTTTCTTTTAGACTGCGATTTTATTTAAATCGCTCGGTCGGGTATTTTTTCCCGTTTTTCTTTTGTTTTTTTGTGTCATCTTTTTATAGACACAATCGCGTCTTTTGATTTGGCAGGGACAGTTTTTCCCGAGATGTCAACGAAGACGCCCAGCGGCTTCAAGCCTTGTGCCCGTGGTGTATTCAGTGCCTTGGGCCGGACCACCGCTCGGAGAGTTGTAAATTGTGTCTCGCCATGAAAAAGCAGACACTGCTCTCTCGAGATGCCCAGAGAGAAAAGATTTTTGGGCCCGGTGCTTCGGCGTCGGCGCTGTCGATGTCGTCTAAGTCGGCGCCCTCCAAATCGGCGCCGGGGAAGTCGGTGCCGGTGAAGTCGGTGCCGTCGAGGATGATGTCTTCGAGGCCGGCGTCGTCGAGGTCGACGTCGAAGGAGGCGTCGGCACCGGGAGATAGGGGACAGGCTGCCATTAGACCGATGCACGCTGGGAGCAGTGATGCATCGAGTGGGTCTCCACCCGCCTCGGCGCCTCCTGCTTTGCAGGCCCCCCGGGACCGTCCTGCGTCGGACCCGGCCCTGAAGAGACGTGTGGATTCCACGTCCTCTTCTCCGGTGCCGAGGAGTCTCGACGACATGCGTCGGGCGAAGGCCAAGAAGCATCGTCGTCGGTCTCCTTCGAGACACGGCACCGGGAGCTCCGGGTCATCGATACACTCGATACCCGAGAAGCGTCGGTGCCGAGAGGATCGCTCTCCCTCTATCACTGAGGTTCCGACGCGTGGGGTCGCTGGCAGCCGAGTCCCCACTCCCCAACCTCAGCAGACTTTGCCTCCGATGCCTCAACCGACCCCGCAGCCTCTTCCGGCACCAACTCTGGATGAGCGTATGCAGGCCATGTTCCCATTTTTTATGCACATGATGCAGCAGTGGCAGTCGGCATCGAGGTTGTCGGTACCGACGGCGTCGGCGGTGCTGGTGTCGATGCTTTCAGAGGCACCGGTGCCGACGGCGTCGAATGTGTCGACATTACCGATGCCGGATGTTTCTGCATCAGGCCTTCAGCCTGTGGTGAGGTCTGTCTCACCGGTGCCGCCTCCGGCGCCGGTGTCTTTGACTTCCCGAGTTGACTCTCCCGAGACATCGGGGCAGGAAGCTTCTCCGGAGTCTCAGGGACCATCAACTTCTCGGCATCATCATAGAGGCCGTCAAGCCTCTTCGTCGAGACGGGCTCAGATCCGGGCGGCTCTGTCTGAGCTTTTAGCCCCATCTGACAATACCTCATCTGAGGATGATGAAGGAGTGCATGGGGAGTTCTCTGGCGAGGATTCTCAAGGCATTCCATCTGACTCCACTCCCTCGCCACAGAGGCAGCTGTCTCCTCCCGAGAGCTTGTCTTTTTCATCTTTTGTTCGGGAGATGTCTGAGGCCATCCCCTTCCCCGTGGAAATTGTGGACGAGCCCAGAGCCAAAATGCTTGAGGTTCTGGACTATCCATCTCCACCTTCATCTTCTGCCACAGTTCCTTTTCATGAGACTCTTAAGGAACTTATGCTGAGGAACTGGGAGAAGCCTTTTTCTAGTCCAACCGTCCCCAAAAAAGTTGAGTCCCAATACCGGATCCACGGGGAACCCAGTCTCATGTAGACCCAATTGTCTCATGATTCAGCGGTGGTGGATTCCGCTCTCAGAAGAGCCAAGAGTTCCAGGAACTTCTCCTCGGCGCCCCCGGGGCGGGAGTTTGCAACTCTGGACTCTTTTGGGAGGAAGGCGTATCAGGCCGGTCTGCTCGCCACCAAGATCCAGTCATACCAACTCTTCACGAGTATTCATTTACGGAACTCTGTGAGGCAACTTGAGAGTTTGGTAGATACACTCCCTGAGGAGAAAGCCGAACCCTTTCGTCAAGTGATCAGGCAGCAGAAGGCGTGTCGCAAGTTCCTGTCCAGGGGCATTTTTGACACTTGCGATGTGGTATCTCGCTTTTCTGCTCAAGGTATAGCGATGCACAGGCTCTCATGGCTGCGTGCCTCTAACCTGGAGGAAAGAACTCAGCGGAAGATAGCAGATATCCCATGCCGGGGGGATCACCTTTTTGGAGAGAAGGTAGAAGAGATGATTGATCATCTCTACCAGCGTGATAACGCTATGGACCCTCTCTCCCGCCGGGCGCCTTCTGCAACCACTTCCACTGCTAGGAAGTTTTTTAAGGGAAAGAGAAGTGCTCCCTACGCTTCTAGGAACCGCAGGTACACTTCTTATTCCCGTCAGCCGGTTCAGGCTCGACCCCAGCCCGCTCGCTCTCGTCAGCAGCGGGCACCGAAGCAGCCCCCTGCAGCTCCCCAGCAAAAACCAGGGATGGGTTTTTGACTGGCTCCAGCAGAGCATAGCCAAAGTCAAAGTGCCTGTACCGAACGATCTGCCGGTCGGAGGGAGGTTAAAATTTTTTCACCAAAGGTGGCCTCTCTTAACCTCCGATCGGTGGGTTCTTCAAATAGTCCGGTACGGGTACACCCTCAATTTGATTTCCAAACCTCCAAATTGCCCACCAGGAGCTCAGTCTTTCAGCTCCTACCACAGGCAGGTACTTGCAGAGGAACTCTCCGCCCTTCTCAGCGCCAATGCGGTCGAGCCCGTTCCACCAGGGCAAGAAGGGCTGGGATTCTATTCCAGGTACTTCCTTGTGGAAAAGAAAACAGGGGGATGCGTCCCATCCTAGACCTAAGGGCCCTGAACAAATATCTGGTCAAAGAAAAGTTCAGGATGCTTTCCCTGGGCACTCTTCTTCCCATGATTCAGGAGAACGATTGGCTATGCTCTCTGGACTTGAAGGACGCTTACACTCACATATCGATACTTCCAGCTCACAGGAAGTATCTTCGATTTCGGCTGGGATCACAGCACTTTCAGTACTGTGTTTTGCCTTTTGGCTTGGCGTCTGCACCCAGGGTTTTTACAAAGTGCCTGGCAGTTGTGGCAGCGTCGCTACGCAGACTGGGAGTGCATGTGTTCCCTTATCTGGACGATTGGCTGGTGAAGAACACCTCTCCGCAAGAAACTTTGCAGTCCATGCGGATGACTACTCAGGTGCTAGAGATGCTGGGCTTTGTCATCAATTATCCCAAGTCCCATCTCGTCCCAGTTCAAAAATTGGAATTCATAGGAGCTCTGTTGTGCACACAGACAGCTTGTGCTTATCTCCCAGGACCCAGAGCAGACAGACTTCTGTCTCTGGTTTCCAAAGTACAAGCATCTCAGCAGGTCACAGCTCGGCAGATGTTGAGATTGCTTGGCCACATGGCCTCCACAGTTCATGTGACACCCATGGCACGTCTACACATGAGATCGGCTCAATTGTCCCTAGCTTCTCAGTGGTTTCAGGCCACAGGGAATCTAGAGGATGTTGTCCGGCTGTCCACCAATTTTCGCAATTCCCTCAGTTGGTGGACCATTCGATCCAATCTGGTCTTGGGACGCCCATTCCAAATTCCTCAGCCTCAAAAAGTGCTGACGACGGATGCATCCCTCCTCGGGTGGGGAGCGCATGTAGATGGGCTTCACACTCAAGGAGCTTGGTCTCTTCAGGAGAGGCATCTCCAGATCAACCTCCTGGAATTGCGAGCGATCTGGAACGCTCTGAAGGCCTTCAGAGATCGGCTAGCCAACAAAATTGTTCTCATTCAGACAGACAATCAAGTGGCGATGTATTACACCAACAAGCAAGGGGGTACCGGATCTCGTCCTCTGTGCCAGGAGGCCGTGCAGATGTGGCTATGGGCCTATCAAAACGGAATGTTTCTCCAAGCCACTTATCTAGCCGGTGTAAACAACGGTCTGGCCGACAGGCTGAGCAGAGTTATGCGGCCTCACGAGTGGTCCTTGAACATGACTATTGCCAAAAAGATCTTTCGAGTTTGGGGAACTCCATCGATAGATCTTTTTGCTTCCCAGGACACTCACAAGGTTCCTCAATTCTGTTCCAGACTTCAGGCCCACGGCAGACTAGCGTCGGATGCCTTCCTCCTTTTTTGGGGGACAGGACTCCTGTATGCTTATCCTCCCAACCCTTTAGTGGGGAAGACTCTCCTGAAACTCAAGCAGGACCAGGGAACCATGATTCTGATAGTGCCTTTTTGGCCCCGCCAGATATGGTTTCCCCTTCTCCTGGAGCTTTCTTCAGAAGAACCATGGAGATTGGACTGTTTTCCGACCCTCATTACTCAGAACGAGGGAGCGCTTCTACATCCCAACCTCCGGTCTCTAGCTCTCACGGCCTGGATGTTGCGAGCATAGAGGTTGCCTCCTTTGGTCTCTCTGAGGGTGTCTTCAGAGTCCTGTTTGCTTCCAGAAAAGATTCCACACATAAGTGTTATGCTTTTAAATGGAGGAGGTTTGCCGTCTGGTGTGACAGCAACGGTCTAGATCCTTTCTCTTGTCCTGCACAGATCTTGCTTGAGTACCTTCTGCATTTATCCGAGTCTGGTCTTAAAACCAACTCGGTCAAGGTTCATCTTAGCGCAATCAGTGCTTATCATTCTCATGTTGATGGTTTGCCTATCTCTGGACAGCCTTGTCATGCGTTTCATGAGGGGTTTGTTTTTGTCAAAGCCCCCTGTCAAACCTCCTCCAGTGCCATGGGATCTCAATGTCGTCCTCACCCAGCTGATGACCACTCCTTTTGAGCCACTGGATTCCTGTCATCTGAAGTACTTGACCTTAAAGGTCATTTTCTTGGTGGCTGTTACTTCAGCTCGTAGGGTCAGTGAGCTTCAAGCCCTGGTAGTTCATGCACCATTCCTTGTCTTTCATCATGACAGAGTAGTCCTCCGCACGCACCCGAAGTTTTTACCGAAGGTGGTGTCGGAGTTCCATCTGAACCAGTCAATTGTCTTGCCAACATTTTTTCCCCCTCCTCACATGAGCCCGGGCGAAAGCAAGTTGCACACTTTGGACTGTAAAAGAGCACTGGCCTGTTACGTGGAGCGGACACGCCCCTTCAGACAGTCCGCCCATCTGTTTATTTCTTTTAATCCCAATAAGAGGGGAGTTGCTGTCGGAAAACGCACCATTTCTAATTGGCTAGCAGATTGCATTTCTTTCTCTTACGCCCAAGCTGGGCTGACTTTGGATGGCCATGTCACGGCTCATAATGTTAGAGCCATGGCGGCGTCACTGGCTCATCTAAAGTCAGCCACCATAGAAGAAATTTGCAAAGCTGCGACGTGGTCTTCAATCCACACATTCACATCACATTACTGCCTTCAGCAGCATAGCCGACGCGACAGTCGGTTTGGGCAGTCGGTGCTGCAGAGTCTGGGGTTTAGAATCCAACTCCACCCCCCTAGGCCCATTTTATTCTGTTCCAGGCTGCACTCTCAGTTAGTTGAATTTGGTTTCAGGTCAATTTTGTTTTTTGTCCTCGCCGTTGCGGGACCCAATTGACCATTCTTTGTTGTGTTGAGTGAGCCTGGGGGCTAGGGATACCCCATCAGTGAGAATATTGGCCTGCTTGTCTTTGGAGAAAGAGTAGTTACTCACCTGTAACAGGTGTTCTCCGAAGACAGCAGGCAATATATTCTCACAACCCTCCCACCTCCCCTTTGGAGTTGTATTCCTCTAATTCTCGTAATTAACTGAGGAATGTGCCCGCGCGATGGGCGGGAAAGTGGACGCGCGCATGCGCACTACATCCGCCCGCGCGACGGGAGACATTTTTGTTTTTGTCATGGACTTTGCTGGAAAGTCCTCCGGGCCGACGTGACGTCACCCATCAGTGAGAATATATTGCCTGCTGTCTTCGGAGAACACCTGTTACAGGTGAGTAACTACTCTTTACTACCAAGAAGATTAGATTGAGAACAGGAGATGGCATGATGTCAAAAAGCTGAAGCCAGTTAGGTAGATATCCCTTTCCCTCGCCTCTGCATATCCGTCATCCCCTTTCACCCAAAACAAAGCAACCAAACCTATGAGCTGCTCTACCCACGTTGTCATTCTTTATTGTTTGTAGCATTATTATTTGATTTCACTTACATTTTCAAATATACCAGCTTGTGCAGCATACAGATATACACAGAGGAAGAATTGGTTTCATCAGTTAGAGCAGTAATTAGTTCTAAATTGTAAGTCATTGTGTCATTTGGAGGGGCTGGTTATAGGACTCCCTGTATTCGTGCAGAGATGTTTTCACCTAGTAATCAGGTGCTTAACAATAAGTCTTACTATAATAAGAACAATTTAAACAAAAAACATTAATTAGGTTGAAACCTGGGAGCATTTAACAATTTTTTCCTGTGCCTACATCAAAAGAAAAAGATGGCATGTGGGAACTTACTCCTTTTGTTTTGTAGAATGCAGCTGTATATTATAAAAATGCAGTTGCCTTTTTTTATTACTACTATTTCATAGCGGGGTATTGAATAATGAGGGAAGGGCTTCCTTCATTTAGAAGTTCTGTCCAGAGTCAGTGTAAATGTGCCAACATTTTCCAGTTCGGCACACTATTAGCTACCAAATTCATACAAAGTTAATTATGTTCAGTGGAAAATAAATCTGTTGGTTCAGGCTGCTTGCTTTGTGAATATTCCATCACTGTTTCATTATTGCTACCAAGTATTACATATTAAGGGCATTTGCTTTAAACTTTGTTTTAATTCACTTATCCATACCTTACATGCACATGGTTTTGATTTTAAAACCCAAAGATGAATCCAAAGGGTGATTGAACAATTAGGTATAAATAAATTGTGTTGTTTCTGACTTTACTTGTTTTGGACTGCTTTGGGTCCTACTGATTTGTACATCTGTTGTCTTGAATTTTGGAATGTGTGTATGAATGCCTGTTCTGGTATGTGCATGTGATAATGTTTGAATAACTGACTATTTTATGGCTATGATTTCTGAACATACGGGATCATTAAATGACAGTCTTTTTTTAAATGCCCAGTTGGGTATATATGCTAATCTCAACTTTGTTAATTGCTTCAGACATATCCATCTTCTATTATTCTGTCTCATTGTATTTTCAAATGTAAGCCACATTGAACCCTCCACCTTTTAAGACACTGCATATCCAATTGGATGGTGATGGCACAAGGAAAGCAAGTTTGGTCCAGTGAAGACTAACTCAAAATAATCTGTTCCTTAGCTGGGCTCTAGTATTTCCATATTGAAAATGCGATCATACAATGCTCTGTGGTTATGTTCCACTAATAAGTTAAATGATTTACTAGCATTCTTGAAATGATTATATAACCTTTGGATACATGACTAGGAACAAAAACATACTTATTTATTCAATATCACAATTCTTCATGTACAGCCACAAAACAACCTTTTAGGGTGGATAATGTTCACAATGAGCTCCTTTTATTATCAACCAGATGGAATAGAGAAGAGTTTTCAGTTTTGGCACAGTATAAGTCATCACAAGAACAAAAATATATGAAAACCAATGGACTGCATTAAGGCCTTATAGTCCGTTTAGTTATGTTTAAACAAAAGAGATCTGCAAGAAACAAAATATTTATTTTTATTTTGACTTATAAAACCACTTATCCCTGAAACATGATCAAAACAGAATAATCCATTTGTGTATCTAAAATGTAAACTTCTACAAAACAGATGATATAAAGATGTGATTCCATGTGCCCCAGTGAAAGGAGAGCTTAATTGTATTCCCATTTAATTTCTATATATTCCATCTTTATAACACCAGGCTTCCCAAGGCAGATTACAACAATAGTTAAGATGAACACATCAGGAAACAGGATATCCTCACTGAAATTTGGTCACCTGTATTTTATAGAACAGTGTAGAAATATGAGCATGAAATACAGTTTATAACTGCTGTTTCTACCAGCTACATTAATTTTTAAAGTTGTTTTAATGATATTCAATTTTTATTTCACAATATTTATATCTACATATTGGAAGCTTTCAAAAAAATTAAAAAGCTGTCAAATAAGTACAAAAGAAATCTGTTGTCCTCCACTTTTTAAGGCACTGCCTATCCAACTGGAACAACTTTTGACTTTTTACAAATGGACCACATATAGGCAATCCGTTATTTCTAATAGTCTTTTGCTATTGTTTTCAATAACGTTTGATATTGTTTTGGGTGAGCGAAAATCTACTGCCAGCAAGCTCTGCCTACTCATTTTAGCCCATATAATGGTCTAGATAAGCGTATACAGTCTCTTGTTCTCAATCTAACCTCCTTGGTTACTACAGCTCCCTCTTCCCCCTGAAACCTATCAGTCAGACACAGCCAGTCAATAGGCTGCAACACCTACTTCCTCCTGCAGCCCATTGGTCAAACACAGCATACAATAGGCTACAGGCAGAGGCAGGAGCAGAAACACATCCTTCCTGCCTTCCTCTGCTGTCTTGTAACATGGATATTTCAGCTCCAAATTTAATAAATCATATCAGAATATAATGGGGACGCTCAGGCACCAATAGCACTGGTGCCTATGAGCATTGATGTATGTCAGGCTGAAGTGCCTATTGATATCTTGACCACACTGTAACCTGGTTGAAGAGCCACACAGAAATTGAAATACCCTATCTCCAGCTAATATGAAGGGAATGCTGCGAAACCTGTTAATCCTCTACACGCCTGGTAGAAACCCTCCTAAATTCCAGGAGTAGAGAATGACACGGGGATGGGGACAGAGCTTGCGAGGACGGGGCGGGGACAAATCCCATGGGGACAGGGACAGAGCCCACGAGGACGGGGACAAACTTTGTCCCTGTGTCATTTTCTACTTTGAAGCCTGTTAATGAACTGGTCTGTTATTTATGTTTGAGTGATGCAGGCAATAATATTTTGATTTTTTGGAAAAACAAACAACATGCTGGCCACAACTTTGCATGAGGGATCCTGTACATCCTGCTACCATCAAATTTTCTAAGAAGACGTTTTCTATTGCAGGAAGGACTGTGGAAGACAGGAGAGCTAGACTGAATCCTGAGATTGTTGATGACTTATTCATCCACAGATTAAAAATTCTATTTCTCCCCTACAAGGGTATACAGAACGGGTTGTATTTTGTATTCCTGGATATTTTAACAGGGTGGATTAGGATTCCTTTGGGTAGTATAAGTAAACTATTGTTGGGGTTGGAAGGATAGAGGGTGGTGATGGGAGGGTTATAGTTGCTCATTGCTATTGTTTTCTACTTATGATTTATAAACAACAATTGCACAGCATATTTTTCCTCTTTATACTTTAATAAAAAGATTTAAATATAAAATCATAAGTGTTCAAGGCTTCTGCAGATGAGAACAGAGCCCACGGGGATGGGGACAGAACCTGCAGGAATGGAGCGGGGATGGAGACAGAACCCATGGGGATGGGGCGGGGACGGTATCATTCTCTACCCAGGAGCTCACTAGGGGGGGATATCAGGCCACAGAGTCCTCTTTCCTTCTTCCTACCCCTGGCAGAACTTGCCCACTTGCACTGAATAAATTGTGTTATAGGTGTTTTAGGCAGGAACAATCCCACTTGCTCTCACCCTACTGGCTCTGATTTTCAAAATGATGCTGGTCACCTTAGTGCTTTACTTTGCCCCATATGTGCTAAAAGAATCTACGTATTATGAGTGGGTTGCTAACTGGGGGCATAATACTATAGCTTATATATGTCAGCAAAGCCCAAGTATGTGTGGCATTGTAGTCCCCTGACTTAAATAACTGCACATGTGCTATGGCAGCTGTTCGGACTTGTACTGCACTCGAGCTGGGAAATTTTCAGTCACACCATTTTACCTGAATAAAAAACCTATTTCCCAACTAAATCACTTTGAAAATTGAAGCGTTCCTTTGATAACACTTAAACATGTTTCTATTTTATCTTACAATTTGATTTTTGTTTTGTTCTTCTTTGTAGGAGATAAGGTCATTCCACTTTCTATGCCACAATGTGGAAAGTGTGTCTGCTGCCTGAACCCAAAGTGTAACCTGTGTCAACTGAATGAGTTTGTTTGTTTTCATTTGTTTATACTTTGATAGTGTCAGTGTTTATTCTAGGATTTTACTGTTGCTTTGTTGTATTGAATCATTCTGTGGTTTTCACTCCTGAATAGCATTCATAATTTCACTGGGCAGATGGCAGATGGCAGTTCTAGGTTTACCTGCAAAGGACAGCAGGTTTGGAACTTCGCATGCACTAGCACCTTCACCGAATACACAGTTGTGGATGAAACTTCAGTTGCCAAAATTGATAACAAAGCTCCCGCAGATAAGGTCTGCCTAATTGGCTGTGGGTTTTCCACTGGTTATGGTTCTGCAGTCAATGTTGCCAAGGTAAGCATCACAATGTTAGCAAAGAGGCAAACAGGAAGATGCAGGAACTGGTCTCCTAGTTCTGAATGGAGATTGGCCCAAGCCTTAAAGTGCAGTGAATAAATTATTAATAATTCTTAAGCTAGCCCTGTTACTGGCACTTGCTGAAATGTTGCCATTAGTGGGCGGTCATTAAAAGCAATTACCACATAAGCACTTACCACCACCTATTTTTTTAATGTTTATTTATAATTTTGCCAACATAACATATTAATCAAGGCACATTATATCTTGTGACTCATGTTACAATGTAGAAATTTTAAATTGCCTATACATAGAAAACATGTAAACATATTAAACAGAATATCCTCAAATGTCTGCCTCAATGCTTTCACTTCCCTCCCCCCCCCCCCCCCCCTGGTTTAAACTCCCCCCACCCCAATAACCGTCTGGAAAAAGTTATGAAGTTGTAGTTTGGTTGGCTTTTTTCCATTTGTCATATACTTCCCACAGTTTATAATATTGAACAATCTGTCCCCTTCTGAGAGCTGTAAGCTTTGACATCAGCTGGATCCTGTCCAGTTTTTCCATAACCGACTGGAGCCCCGGCAGACATGGTTTTTTCCAGGCTGTCGCAATTGTCAATTTGCATGCCACAAACAAATAGGTGGCAAAGTGGTGAATAGAACCCTGGACTCCCTTCGGCTTAAAATGTAGTAGACAATGGTCCATGCTTAAGGGATAAGTCACCTCTGTTATCTTATATAGTGTATCTAATATCTCTGACCAAAGCTGGCGTGTATGTGTACAGGTCCACCAAATGTGGAACATGTCTCCCCTTAAACCACACTGTCGCCAACAGAGATCAGAACCTGATTTTCACCAATCTGCTAGGAGAATAGTACTAACAATATAAGATCTTGTAGCCAATTTCAACCAGTGCACTTGATATTGATACTCGTAACAGTGACCTGAGGGACTGTGACCACCTAGTGGCCTCGTAGGTCACTCCCATTGCAGATTCCATTTGCATATGTAATACTCTAATGGATTATCAGGTGCTAGGAGGGCCTTATATAAACGAGTAATCCCACCTCTGTCTCCCCCCTTTTGCATACTCTGTTCCATGAGGGTTTCCGACAGATTTAGTTCTTCTTCTGCCCGTCTCTTAATAAAGTCTCGTACCTGGAAATATTGTAAGGCTTGTAAAGGGGAGAGCCCATGTCCCTGACATAGGTCTGCATAGGAAACTATGTTATCTTGTTCATACATCTGGCCTAGCTCAGAGAGGCCTAGTTTTTCCCATTCCAAATATGCTGCATCCATTTGACCCAGACCAAAGTGGGGGGCAAATCTGAGAAACATATGTCCTCTCAGGGAAGAGTTTTTCTCGCACTCTGTACCATGTCAACATGGGCCAGCACAATAGAGGTGGGCTTTCTTTTGTTATTTCCCTGAGTTTAGTACTCGACAGCCAGGGTATTGCCTGCAGTGGAATTGGGTCTAACCACCATTCATCCAGTTTGATTCCTATTTTATCTGACTTTTGTACCCAGGATGCTAAGATTTTTAAGTGAGCAGCTTGATAATATGCCTGGAAAGATGGGACCCTCATCCCTCCTCTATCCTTTGGTTGATATAGCATTTCGCTGCGTACCCTTGGGGGTTTCTTTTTCCAAATGAAAGCAAATACTTTCCTCTGCAGGTTCCTCAAAAATCCCTCTGGTATGTCTATGGGGAGCGCCATGAATAAGTATAGTATTTTAGGGAGAATTATCATTTTTACCGCACTAATTCTGCCCATCCATGAAAGGGTCAGTCCCTCCCATTTCTCTAATTCCTTAAAGAGGTCACGTACTTTGTCAGGAAAATTGTATTTGAATAGTTCATCCACGTTTCGTGGTATATTAACTCCTAGACAGCATATGTAGTTGGTGGCCCAACGGAATGGGAACTGCCGCTTTAATTGTTCTATTACCTCTCCTGGGACCATGACCCCTAATGCCTCAGATTTGTCATAATTGATCTTAAAACCCGATACCACTCCATAGCCCTGGGTCATCTCTTTGATCTGTGGGAAGGAGATTGCTGGATCTTTCAAAATGAGTAAAATGTCGTCTGCAAATAAAAGAAGCTTGGTTTCCATGCCTGCCCATCTCAAGCCTCTGATCTCATTCTGGGCTCTGATTTGTATAGCTAGCAGTTCCATTACCAGGGCAAATAGCAATGGTGACAGGGCACAACCTTGTCTGGTGCCTCTCTTAAGTTTGAGCGGACACGAGAGATGGCCATTCACCCGCACCATGGCTTTCGGGGTATCATAGATCAAATGCAGCCAAGTCCTAAATTGTCCCAGGATACCCATCTGCTCTGTTACCGCAAATAAAAAGGGCCAACTCACTCTGTCAAATGCCTTTTCGGCATCTAGTGACAGTAGGCAGAGTGGGGTCTTGCTAATACAGGCAGTTTGTATCATATGTAATGCTCTTCTAATATTGTTGAATGTCTGACGGCCCTCCACAAAGCCCGCTTGATCCTCATGAACTAGCAATGGGATATATTTCTGCAGCCTAGATGCCAGTATCTTAGTAAAGATTTTGTAGTCCGCTCCCAATAGGGAGATAGGTCTGTAGGAGCTACAGTGTTGTGGGTCCTTGCCAGCTTTAGGTATGACTATTATAGTAGCTAGATCCCAGGTCGGCAGAAGTCCCGTTGTCTGATCTAATGAGTTAAATACCCTTACCAGCAATGGGGAAAGCAGTTTACCAAATATCTTATAGAATTTATTTGTGAATCCGTCGGGACCCGGTGCTTTGTTTATAGCTAAGTCTTTGATTGTTTTTTCAATTTCTTCTATTTTTATGGGGCTAGATAGGGATTGAGCCGCCTCGTCCGGGAGCTGTGGAATCTCGATTTTCGCCAACTAGCGGTTTATAGCCTCTGGATCAGGCATGGTTTCTGGTGTATATAGATTTTGGTAAAAGGATCTAAAAGCTGATTTTAGGAACTCCGTCTCTGAGTTCTTGACGCCTTTATTGTCTAATAGGCCTCCCACTGCATTTCTGGTATTTGGTGTTTCAATTTCTGAGCTAGGATTCTGCTAGATTTATCGCCAAATTCAAAATGTGTTTGACGTGCCTTCTGTAATTTCTCAGATAAGTCTGCTAGCTCTAGTTCTTGAAGTTGAGATCGCAGCGCTTGGGCCTGGGATACTAGAGTAGGTGATAATGGCAAGCCCCCTTGTTGTAACTGGCCCTCCACTATGCCTAATTGCTCTCTCAATTTACGTTCTTCCACAGATTTCGTTTTCCAGCTGTGGGAGCTCAGAGCTATCAACTGACCCCGTATTACTGCTTTGAGGCCTTCCCACAAAGTAGTTGGGGAGACCTCACCCGTGTCGTTAAACTGGATATAGTCCTTAATGTACTGTTCAATCTGACGTATATTATCTGGGTCTGCTAATAGTGCGTCATCTAACCGCCACGTGTGCTCCTTTTTCCGTTCCCCCTCTGTGGTTAGCTGTAGTAGGACTGGGGAGTGATTGGACCATGTACGGGGCAGTATCTTGTGGGCACGTATTGATCCTCCCATTGAGGCATCCCCCAGCCATGTATCAATTCTGGAGAAGGATTGATGAACAGGTGAGAAAAAGATATATGTTCGTGTCTTGGGGTGGTCCCCATGCCAGTGATCTAATAATTGCCAGCGAGTGAGGAATTCCTGCAATTGGCGTCTATCCTGTTTGGCATAGGTTATTTTAGCAGAGGAGTTATCTAAGTGGGTGTCCAAGGTAATATTAAAGTCACCGCCTATTAACAAGTAACCACATGTCGTTGAAGTACAAGATCCAGTTCCTTAAAAAATTCTCCTTGCTGCGTATTAGGAGCATATATATTCACAATAGTATAAACCTTCCCAGCAGTTTTCATGATCAGAACTATTAACCTCCCCCCTCTGTCCCTAATAACTGTTTGTACCTCCCATGGAACAGAGTTTCTGAGTGCTATCAGCACCCCTTTATTTTTGGTATTGCCCTGATTTGATGCAAAATATATAGATGAATATTGTTTGTGGAAGCATAATTTTTCATAGCATGGTTTAAGATGTGTTTCTTGGACTAGGGCAACATCTATCTGCAAACGGCATAGCTCTCTAAACAACAATTGTCGATTTCTGGGGGTATTTAAGCCCTTAGCATTCAGAGTTAACCATTTTACATCAACCATTACATCTTGACTGAAGGACTTTCTTTTCCGCGCCTTCAAATAGCAACCTAGTTCTACTATTTCTCCCCTCGTGCTTATCCCAGACTAACCCTTTTGTTCCCTCCCCACCCCCACCCCTCCTTCTAGCATTTTGTAACCCTCCCCAACCCTCCCCTCCTAATTTATGGCGCCTTATGGCTTACCCTTGGGCACCAAATAGAGGTAAAGTGACCCACAAATCGCTTACCAGGTACCCCCAATAATCACTTTTAACATCTGAACCAAACTGTTACCATATATAGAACCAAAGGCTTGTCCCATTATAATGTCTGCAGTAGTCTTTTTCATCCGGCTGGATCCAATTGTTCCAAATTGTCCCCTTGATCTCGGCTTTCAGGAGACTTTCGTGGCGGACTGTTGGCGTTGTAGCCTTCTAGGGCCTTTGCCAGCTCTTCTCCATTTGGGAGGAGCGTTAAATGTGGCTCCTCTTTTGTTCCCTCTAGCGTCCTCTAGTTCCAGTCGCAAATCTGCTTCAGGACAGATTTCTCTGGCCTCCTCCAATGTTTGTATCTGATGCATTTTTCCTTCTTTGTAAAATACAAGGGCAAAGGGATATCTCCATCTATATTGGATATTTAAATCTCTGAGCCGGCGTGTGAATGGCTTTAGTTCACCTCTTCGCCGTAGTGTTGCTGCTGCAAGGTCCTGATAAATCTCAATCTTATAGGAATCCCATTTGAAATCTTGGACTTGGCGCGCCGCCTTTAGTATTTCTTCCTTCAACTTGAAACTGGTAAAGCTTGTGTTTTGGGATGTTATTTTTCCCCGGGCCCAGCACTCCATGGGCTCTTTCAATCTGGATCGCTTCTGCCTCAATATTTGTGTCATTTGCCGCCAGCAGTGCACTAACCAGCTCCTGTACCACTTGTTCACTGTTTTGGTATGTGGGGGTTTCAGGCAGGCCACGGAATCTTAAATTGTTGCGGCAACCTCTATTTTCAAGATCTTCTACTTTCATACTCATCTGCTGATGTTCTTTTTGTAGGTTTGAGATCTGCTGTTCCAGCGATCCTATTATCTCAGTGTGAGATTCTACTTGTAGCTCCGTTTCCTCCAAATGGGACCCTAGCTCGTGTATCTCGCTTCTTAGGTCCGTTCCGAGTGTCGCTACCTCTGATCTAAGCGCCTTAATGTCTGCGCTAATATTCTGCAGCCAGTTTTGGAGTGCCGGTGGGAGTTCCTCCTCATCCCGGCCCGGGTCCAGGTGCTCCGATGTATTGCCTGCTGAAACCGCATGGGCGGCTTCTGGCGCCGCTTGTGATTTCCGGGCCTCCGCCATTTTGTCTCGGGACGCCTCCGCTCCGCCCAAGAAAACAAAGCGGGAGAGATTTACCTCCGAAGTTGCTTGGTTCGTCGTTTTCACTGCTCCTTCTGATCGGGAAGCCATTCACTTGTACTATATTATTCAGCTGAACGTCAGATTGGTCAGAATCGCTATTTTTCTTTATGGGGTATCGGGAGCTCTGCTCTCATGTGACCATGCTGTTTGGTGACGTCACTTCCTCCTCACCACCACCTATTTTGTAGGTAGTGAGGGCTCACACAGTATTGCTGTTAAATATTTATTTATTTATTTGTGTGCTTGCCACATTTGCAACCCACCTGTAACAAATAAAATTAGTAATGCCAAAAGGCAAACTCACATACTAAACTCAAGTGAATGAGAAAACACACAGTTGAAAAAGCAAGGCCTCAGTTCAGCATAGGTTGAAAACCAACCATATGCCACAAAAAAACCATCTTAGGGCTTTCTGAAAACCCCCCACTCAAACAAGACATCAACGAAATCTTCAATGAAATCAATCAAAGCCTACACATCATGAACACATGGGCAGATGCATTTCATCTGAAATTAAATGCAGAAAAAACTCAATGCCTGATACTCACCTCCCAATATAACACAAAGGAATTTACCGCTATAAACACACCAAACCTAAACCTTCCAATCTCAGAAACGCTAAAAATCCTTGGAGTCACTATCGACCGCCACCTAACACTCGAAACTCACGCAAACAACATAACTAAAAAGATGTTCTACTGCATGTGGAAATTGAAAAGGATAAGACCATTCTTCCCAAGAGCCATCTTTCGCAGCCTAGTGCAATCCCTCGTACTCAGCCACCTGGATTACTGCAACTCACTATACGCAGGTTGTAAAGAGCAAATACTGAGGAAACTTCAAACAGCCCAAAATACAGCAGCCAGACTCATCTTCGGAAAACCAAAATATGAAAGTGCACAGCCATTAAGAGAGAAACTACACTGGCTACCACTCAAGGAACGCATCACTTTCAAAGTATGCACATTAGTTCACAAAATCATTCACGGCGAAGCCCCAGCCTACATGTCTGAGCTAATAGATTTACCACCCAGGAACGCCAAAAGATCATCTCGAACTTTCCTCGACCTTCACTTCCCCAACTGCAAGGGTCTGAAATATAAGACGCTACACGCGTCGACCTTCTCTCACAGAAGCACGCAGTTTTGGAATACACTGCCGCACAACTTAAGAACGATCCACGAGCAAGCTTCCTTCCACAAATTATTGAAGACCCATCTTTTTGAAAAAATATACGGAAAGAGCCAAAACACATAAAGTCCATACTCACTGTTCACTAATGCATCATACATCCAACTCTGCAATCTCATCCCCGTAATCTCACATCATTCATACCTCCAATCAGAGAAATATGTATACCATATGTCTTCATGCCTTAATATTGCCCTTTAAGCCTCTCATTGTCCCCTTCCAAGGTTTCAATGTCTGCGTTCCATTGTTATATTCCATAACGTTACTTCGATTGTCTCGCTTAACTCTACACAATGTAATCCATAACCAAGTTGTAACAAATTGTATTTCCTTCACTTATATCATATTGTAAGCCACACTGAACCCGCAAAAAGGTGGGAAAATGTGGGATACAAATGCAATAAATAAATATGACAAAAAAAAAAAATTTCATAAATGGCATGAAATGGTGTTTTCCAACAAACATTTATAATAGAGCAGTTCAATACCTTGCCCAATCCAAAGAATAATGTTACTTATCTGCTAAAGAAATCCATTCCTCAAAATCAGCAGTCCATCAGCATTCCATCTCACCGGTCCATACAGACATACATAGGAGCCAACTTTTCAAAATGATTGGGGGTACTTAATTTTTTTTTTTTTACAGGTGGTGCATTTGTCGTCCCCCCCTCACCCCCCTTCCCTCCCCTAACCCTACTCTATTATAAATGTTTGTTGAAAAGCATTGTTTTATGCCATTTATGAAAAATAATTTTGTTTTTTTGTTTTGTTTTGTTTTTGTCATATGAGTCGTATTTTGTCAGAAAGTTCTTTGATAGTTTTTTCTGGCATATGATTGGTTTTCAACCTATTTTGAAGTGGGACCTTTCTTTTCTCCACTTTTTTTTTGTTAGTGGCTTCAACTGTGTGTTTTCTCGTTCACTTGAGTTTAGTGTGCGAGTTTGCATTTTGGCATTAGTATTTTTCTGGTTTATTTAGTCTTGACTTTGGAACCAAATAAAATTAGGACAGCCTTCTTGCTGTCCTGACTTTTTCTGTATAGTTATCTAGTAAATGGACTGAATATTGCTACTAACCACATAATTTTGAGCACCTCCCTTGCTCCATCTCTGTACTTCTCTGGAACTCTCCCCCTCATTCTATAATCTTGCACACACAAATGCACACTTAGGGGGAATTCTATATATGGCACCTAAAAGAAATTGGCACTGACAAAAGTGCTATTCTATAAGCCACACTTAAAGTTAGGCATAGTTTATAGAACAGTGCTTACGCGCAAGAGTCAAGAGTAAATTTAGGAGCCTCCATTTGCACTAACAAAAATGGTGCAAACGTCCATGCCTAAATTTACATGTGGTGCCTCAATTACGCACGTAATTGAAAACCATACCTCAAGTCTATCCCAAAACGCCTATGACCCTCCCATTTCCGCACCCCTTTTTGGGGCCATGCCTAAATTTACACACGTAGATGCCAATTAAATTTGATTAGTGCCAATAATTACATGTTAAAAATCCAATTGGTTCTAATTGGCTCATTATTCGATTAAATTGTGCATGAAATTTTTGGTGACTTTTATAGAATTAGGGGGTTAGCCTGTAGTTTCTCTGTTCTTTGTTTTGAAATGTGGTACTCAGAATGAGAGACAATCTTACAGAATGACTTTTCTCTGAGTACAAGCAGAATAGCAAATTTTCACAGACGGGTGACGACAGCGATAGAGCCAGCATAGGAAAGCTTCCCCAGCTTAGATGTATCCAGAAGCCTTTGAGAAGCCCACTGCACATGTGGCTCACTTCCCCCCTACCACTGTCATACAGGGACCATTTCAAACTTCATTTTTTCACAACCGCCCAGTCAGACCCACTTTAAGGACTGTGATTTTGGTTCATATTTCCCAGAAAAGAAAACCGAGCAGCTTTAAGAAAAAGTACTTAGCAAGACCATATCCATAGCAGGTGCTTATAATTGGTGTTTTCAATGCCTGGGGCCTGACCATGAACCCTCTCATTGTAATTTATGTTCACAGATATCATAGAAAGGTCTTCTTGGTTGCGATAAACAACACATGTACTGGCATTGGTACTAGAGGAATCAGTTTCCATGGGTCTAGGAGCTGCATCAAACACTGAGGATGAATTGGCATTAACGTCTTCAGGGTAGGACAGGAGCATCAAGCCACAGAGATCACCAGTGATCTTGAAGAATCTCTGCCATGAGGATTACTCATCCTTCACAGTGTACAAGGGGATGTGAAAGTCTCCAAGGACCCAAGATTAAGTATCCATTACACCTCAAGTGACTCGGGAAGACATGACTACTTCTACTGTTCCCCCTATGCCTTTCGCATTGGCAGCCTTTGAAGAACAATTCATGAGGAAATCTGATCAACAGCTGCAGCATTTCTTTGATCAATGCAATGATGTAGCCTCAACATCATTGATATCAGTGCATCGGGAAATTCAGCCTATCCTTGAGTCCCAAGTGCATCCTGGAGGACAGACACTGACACATAGGCCTCGAAAGGTCTCTGTTTTGTTGTCTGCTGCATGTCCATTTCCAGTACATTGGAACTCTCCATTGATGTTTTTTTTCCATTTAAGTTAGAGGTGGAAGAAGAACCCAGAGCAGAAACATTAGGCATTCTTAAACATTCTTAAGTTCCTTGGCTACCAAGGAAAGTGGGACAGTGCCTGTTTACAAAATCCTCACACACCATTTAGTCTATAAGTAACATGGTTGACTCTTTGTACAGCGTTCAGAAGGCTCCACTATTTCCATGGTGGTCAAATCCACTTCCAAATGGCCAAGATCTCTGAGTTGTACTTTTTGGTGCTCCTGGAGACAGAGGATCACATATTGGAAATTTGTGGAGAAATTTCTTTCAGAACATTAAGCTAATCTCTCACATAGATTCTTACCTGCTCTCCATGAGTATGTACTTGTGAAATATTGTGTGCAAGGTGTAGAAGTTTGCAAACACTCTCTCTCAAAGAGAAGGCCATATAGCTCTGCTAGTGGGTAAATGGTAGAAAACATGACCTGAGTGACTTATGATGTTTTTGAAACAGCATTGAGAGCTTCTAATATGGGTATTGGTGCCTGTAGATCCCATGGCTCCAGAGCTCACACCTGAGGTATGATGTACCGTCATTTCAGGGAGAGAATCTCTTTAGAGATCAGGTTAAGGAGGCTGACTATCTCATGAAAAAGCAGAACAATACCCTTAAGTGCCTCTGACCTCTTATCTAGGAGGTATCAGAGTGGAGGGCAAAGGAGATCATATTCCTGTCATAGTAACATAGTAGATGACGGCAGAGAAAGACCTGTATGGTCCATCCAGTCTGCCCAACATGATAAACTCATATGTGCTACTTTATGTGTAAACCTGACTTTGATTTGTATCTGCCATTTTCAGGGCACAGACTGTAGAAGTCTGAACAGCACTAGCCCCACTTTCCACCCACTAGCCCCGCCTCCTACCATTGGCTCTTCCACCTACTCTCCGCTAAGCTTCTGAGGATCCATTCATTCTGAGAAGGATTCCTTTATGTTTATCCCACTCATTTTTGAATTCCATTCCAAGCATCCACCACTCTCTCTGTGAAAAAATACTTCCTGACATTTTTCTTGAGTCTGCCCCCTTTAATCTCATTTCATGTCCTCTAGTTCTACTGCCTTCCCATCTCCAGAACAGGTTCATTTGCGGATTAATACCTTTCAAATATTTGAACATCTGTATCATATCACCCCTGTTTCTCTTTTCCTCCAGGGTATACATGTTCAGGTCAGCAAGTCTCTCCTCATACGTCTTGTAACGCAGTTCCCATACCTTTTTTGTAGTTTTTCTTTGCACCGCTTCTATTCTTTTTACATCTTTAGCAAAATACGGCCTCCAAAACTGAACACAATACTCCAGGTGGGGCCTCACCAACGACCTATACAGGGGCATCAACACCTCCCTTCTCCTGCTGGTCACACCTCTCTCTATACAGCCCAGCAACCTTCTAGCTACAGCCACCACCTTGTCACACTGTTTCGTCGCCTTCAGATCCTCAGATACTATCACCCCAAGATCCCTCTCCCCGTCCGTACATATCAGACTCTCACCGCCTGACACATACGTCTCCCGTGGATTTCTGCTCCCTAAGTGCATCACTTTGCATTTCTTCGCATTGAATTTTAATTGCTAAACCTTAGACCATTCTTCTAGCTTCCGCAGATCCTTTTTCATGCTTTCCACTCCCAGGTGTCCACTCTGTTACAAATCTTAGTATCATCTGAAAAAAGGCAAACTTTACCTTCTAACCCTTCGGCAATGTCACTCACAAATATATTGAACAGAATCGGCCCCAGCACAGATCCCTTAGGCACTCCACTGCTCACCTTTCCCTTATCCGATCGAATTCCATTTACCACCACCCTCTGGCGTCTGTCCATCAACCAGTTCCTAATCCAGTTCACCACTTCGGGTCCTATCTTCAGCCTATCTAGTTTATTCAAGAGCCTCCTGTGGGGAACCGTGTCAAAAGCTTTGCTGAAATCTAAGCAGATTATGTCTATAGCACGTCCACGATTCAATTGTCCGGTCACCCAGTCAAAGAATTCAATGAAATTCATTTGGCACGATTTACCTTTGTTGTCTAGGATCTTGCAACTTATTGGCTTCCAGGAAATTCACTATCCTTTCCTTCAGCATCACTTCCATTATTTTTCCAATAACTGAAGTGAGGCTTACCGGCCTGTAGTTTCCAGCTTCTTCCCTATCACCACTTTTGTGATGAGAGCCCACATCCGCCGTTCTCCACTCCCACGGAACCTCTTCCGTCTCCAAGGATTTATTAAGCAAATCTTTAAGAGGACCCGCCAGAACCTGTCTGAGCTCCCTCAATATCCTGGGGTGGATCCCGTCCGGTCCCATGGCTTTGTCCACCTTTAGATTTTTAAGTTGTTCATACACACTCTCTTCTGTGAATGGTGCTATATCCACTCCATTCTCATATGTACTTTTGTCAGTCAATCACGGTCCTTCTCCAGGATTTTCTTCTGTGAAAACAGAATAAAAGTATCTGTTTAGCAAATTTGCTTTTTCTTCATCATTTTCTACATAGCGGTTCACAGCATCTTTCAGTCTCACAATTCCCTTTTTAGACTTCCTCCTTTCACTAATATACCTGAAGAAATTTTTGTCACCCCTCCTTACCTTTCTAGCGATTTGTTCTTACGCTTTCGCCAGATGTCTCTCTCTCTTGGCGTCTTTCAGTTTCATCCGGTATTCCTCTCCGTGTTTCTCTTGAGTTTTTCTGTATTTCAGGAACGCCAACTCTTTAGCCTTTATTTTCTCAGCCACTTGCTTGGAGAATCATATTGGTTTCCTTTTTCTCTTGCTTTTATTTACTCTCCTTACATAAAGGTTTGTGGCCCTATTTATAGCTTCTTTCAGCCTGGACCACTGTCCTTCCACTTCTTGTTTGTCCTCCCAGCCCATCAGCTCCTTCCTCAGGTATTCCCCCATTTTACTAAAGTCAGCATGCTTGAAATCCAGGACTTTGAGTTTTGAGTGGCTGCCCTCCACTTCAGCCGTCAAATCAAACCAAACTGTTTGATGGTCGCTGCTGCCCAGGTGGGCACCCACTTGGACATTTGACACACTATCCCCATTTGTGAGCACCAGATCCAGCGTCGCTCCCTTCCTCGTGGGTTCCGTCACCATTTGTCTGAGCAGAGCACTTCGAAAAGCATCCATGATCTCTCTACTTCTTTCCGATTCCAAAATCTCCCAGCAACAGCACCTCTCTCTCCTTTCCCAACTTTTGAATATCTGCGATCAGATCTTTATCTAGTTCCTCCTATTGTGTCGGGAGTCTGTAGACAACACCCACGTGGACAGAGGTTCTATCATCTCTTTTTAAGGTGATCCATATCGCTTCTTCCTTTCCCCAGGTCCCTTTCATTTCAGTCGCTGCGATATCATTTCTCACCTACAGAGCTACTCTTCCACCTTTATGACCATCTCTATCCTTCCTAAATAGATTATAGCCTGGTATGTTTGCATCCCATTCATGGGAACCATTGAGTCACATCTCCGTGATTGCAACAACGTCTAAGTCTGCCTCCAACATCAGGGCTTGAAGGTCATGAACTTTATTGCTTGGACTGCGAGCATTTGTGGTCATCGCTTTCCATCTACATTTCCTGGTATGTGTTTCAACATTAGTGATTTGGGGGTGTCTTTTATCATTGGGTACCTTCATATCTTTTTGTTCCACCTTCATTGCTTTTTCTTCCGCCTCAGTTCTATTTTCAGGAACATCACAGTGCTGTAATGGAGCAAAATAATTCTGTAGGGGCAACACTTGTGAGGGCGGATGCTTCTGTGTCACATAACGAAGCCTGCCTGAGCCTACTGTGAACCATCTATTCTTAGGTGGTTTTATCCTTTGAGGCAGTGGTGAGAATTTGGTATGAATCTTTGCATTTCTAGAAGCTGCTTTAAGTGCATCCAATTCCTGCTTTACTTCACAGGCATAGGTATCCTCCTCCCTTCCAGTCTTCCCAAATAGGACAGGAAAAGGTTCCAGTCTCTGTTAGGGTGAAATAATTCTGTGACCTGAGACAGGCTCCGGGGGAAGGCATTCAAGCATTTGTGTATGCTCTGCGGGAGAAGTTAATGAGAATTGAGACTATTGATGCACACTGTTTTGGAGAATCCCAAAAGATGCTGAAGGTGCACTTCGTGTTGGGGATTTTGGAGAAGAGTCTACTACTACTACTACTACTATTTAGCATTTCTATAGCGCTACAAGGCATACGCAGCGCTGCACAAACATAGAAGAAAGACAGTCCCTGCTCAAAGAGCTTACAATCTAATAGACAAAAAATAAATAAAGTAAGCAAATCATATCAATTAATGTGAACGGGAAGGAAGAGAGGAGGGTAGGTGGAGGCGAGTGGTTACAAGTGGTTATGAGTCAAAAGCAATGTTAAAGCAATGAAATTAAAAAAGCACCTGGAGAGAGCTCCTCAGCTGACGTTTGCTCAAATGCTACAGGAAGCGGTGAAGTGGTCTAAAGAAGATGTTCCTTTCGACTGGGAAGAGACCACTGAAAATATTGATGAGGGCCAGGAGTGAAGCCACGTTAGTCCAAGGTGGAGGCAGAATTAATCATATTATGGCAGATGATGGTTGAGCTTCTCATAGAGCAGAGATAGGCACCAGGGAAGAACAGCTATCCTTATGAACTGTAGGGTTACTGTGAAGATGGTCAAAGGTTGTAGGGAGACCTAAACTGCGTTGGAGCTCTGCTGAGAAATGAGAGAGGGAATTTAGTCTGCTACAACTGTCTAGAGCCAGGGCACATCGCAGGAGTGTGCCAGAGTGAAAACGTTAGAAATAATACACCAGGTGTGGCCTGGGCCGGGTCTTCTGGGAGCTTATCAGATGCTGTGTCAAGTGCTATGATGTTGGGCAAGATTGCATCTTGTGCAGCTCCTCTGGTGACAACGACTAAGGCGCCACAGGTTGGGTCCGCTGCTGAAGCGGTACCATCCACCTCTAAAGCGCTAGGATTAGATTATGCCCCTAGCAGAAGTGGGGACATGACTGTTGGAACTAGCCCAGTGGTGGAGATCCAGGTTGGAGAAGTGACAGTGCTGTACTGCTTGGATACCAGGTTGGAAGTGTCAACTATTGCTGCAAGTTTCTTTGGGCAGTACATGGAAGGAAGAGTGGAGTTCATGAGTGCCATGGTGAAGTTATCTGCCATTAATGGAGTAAACAGTCCTATTTTGGGCTGCAACAAGGCAGACATAACCTGCCTGTGTCAGACTGTTCACCAATGTGGAATCCTGATTGTACATGATGATGCTGCCTACCAGAGAGTCAATACTGTGCCTGAAATCTTGGGCATGAATGCCTTGCAAGAACTAAATTGGGATCTGCTGGCAGGAAGTTGGCTCTGACAGGGAGAGGTGTACAAAATTTGGTGACAACTAAAAAATAGTGAGAAAGAGAGAGTTGGCTTCTTGAAGCTGGTGGGCTGAGGAAAAGTGGTATTAACGCTGTTGTCAGAGTTCATGCTGTTGGGCAGTTGCACCAGCTTACGGGAACATGTGGAAGCTCCAGTAGTGGTAACCGATGGAGACAGCCATAATTCCTACGGGAGAATGCATTACCAACACGTTAGTAAAGCCTCAAGAGGACAAGGTCATCATGCAGGGTTGCGGCAAGTCAAGCTAAGGGTAGCTGAGCTCTTTTGGCTGAAGGAGATTCTAGCACCTTCCAAAATTCAGCTCCAGCCAGAAGGCAACATGGCAGTAGTGAGGAAATGCCAAGCTGAAGTGGCAACTTAGGACCCTGAGTAGTTTGCTTGGAAGCTGGCAGTGAAAATTGATTGGATCGGGTTGTCATCAGGGCAAGGTCGTAAACTCAAGCTGCTCCTTCACAAGCATTGCTGTGTCTTCTCTAAAGATGACAGTGATATTGGTTATATGGATCGGATACATCACACCATCAACACTGGGACATACCCACTGATTAAGCAAGCATAAAGACGGGTGTCACCACATGTGTTTGATGAATTTAAGAAGCATGTTCAAGATCTAGTCATGCAGGGCATTCTGAAGCCCAACATGAGTCCATGGGCCTCCCCAGCAGTAATTATTAGAAAGAAATATGGGTCCATACGATTCTATGTCGACTATCACAAATTGAGTAGCATTACAGTAAAAGATGCTTACCAGTTACCCTGCATTAACGAGTCACTAGATGCATTGAGCCAGGCCACATTATTTTCTTAATTGCCTTAAAGAGCTTCAGTATACATCTTCAGCCCCACCCGTGCAACTTAATTTGGTCTTCAAATTATGCAATGATTGCTTTCATGCTGTGTACTCTCATGCAAGAGTCCTGGGATCTATTCCTGAAGTCTGCCTCTGTTTTATAGTTTCCCCGAGTTGGCCCAGTTGGAGAGACAGCTTTCACAGACCTTGGGGAATGGCCAAACTGTGAAGGCTCATAAGCACTGCTCCCTCTAAGGTAAGCGGGAGTCCTCCACCTACAGTCTACCAGTGGGTGGTGCTGTTTCACTATCACATTTTCAATAGTGAGGGACAGGCAAGCTCTGCAGGACTCCAGGGAACCTTCCTGTCCCTAGCAATTGAGAACACAATACTGAAGCAGCACCCCCTACTGGCAGCAGTGCAATTGGAGGACTCCCACTAGTGGTTAGGGTGGTGGACTTTGGTCCTGGGGAACTGAGGAACTGAGTTCGATTCCTGGCACAGGCAGCTCCTTGTGACTCTGGGCAAGTCACTTAACCCTCCATTGCCCCATGTAAGCCGCATTGAGCCTGCCATGAGTGGGAAAGCGCGGGGTACAAATGTAACAATCAATCAATCAACTTAGAGGGAACAGTGCTCGTAA
This sequence comes from Microcaecilia unicolor, assembly GCF_901765095.1. Taxonomy (NCBI): domain Eukaryota; kingdom Metazoa; phylum Chordata; class Amphibia; order Gymnophiona; family Siphonopidae; genus Microcaecilia; species Microcaecilia unicolor. Next base: position 420,707,332 of record NC_044032.1, on the reverse strand, counting down.
GGCTGTAGCTATCACTAGAAGCCAATTCTGACTGAGCTGGAATGTCCAAGTGGAAACAGAAAGGAAAATAACTATGGCGAGGTAGTTTTAAAGTAACATTTATGTGAATAAAATAGAGGTCTATGCATGGAAATAGCTTCTTTTAAAGTTGCTTGGAGTATATGCAGGTAAAAGTATACACACAGAGCCTGTTCACATTCACATTTACCTGAACTGAACAGAGACATTTCTAAAGATGAAGTTAGGGAGAGGTTAGCATTTGCATGCATACTTTGTAAACTATGCAATTAGCTGGGGAATTTGTGTATACTAAATAGCAAGTGTAAATGTGTACATGAATTTTCCATAGGTCAGTTTTCAAAGGGAAAGTACGTACATGCTTTCCTTTGAAAAGCAGTGCAACTTAAGCACACTTGCTATGCAAGGTACCCAGGCTCTTATAAAATGATACTCTTTGATAAATAAATAAACAAACAAATAAATGAGCTTTTTATTTTAGATTGTTGTATTCCGTGGGGTGTCTTGAGTTCTCCGTTCTTTGGCAGATTTCTTTTCACATAGACATTGGATATCAACATAAAGAATGGATAGTAGAGAGAGAGAAAAAAATCATTCTCATATCTCTCCCTTGATTGTAAACTAGAGTGGTGATCGAGTTTGGGCCAAATCCCCAAAGATGAATTACAATCTCTTATTTTAACATCCATACAACACTATATGGGTTTTTCTATTTCTGTTTCTACAGGTTGAACCAGGTTCTACATGTGCTGTATTTGGTTTGGGAGGAATCGGCCTTTCTGTTGTCATTGGCTGCAAAGTAGCTGGTGCCTCTCGTATCTTTGGAATTGACATCAACCCAGACAAGTTTGCAAAGGCAAAAGAATTAGGAGTCACTGATTGCATCAACCCTCGGGATTATGACAAACCCGTTCATGAAGTGCTGGTTGGAATGACTAATGGTGGAGTGGACTACACCTTTGAGTGCGTTGGAAATATTGATGTCACGGTAAAGTGTGGATTCTCTGATATCTCAGTTCTCTGTATTGTATGCTGTGCTTTACTGGAGCTGTTGCATAACCAATGCCATCACAGTTTAGTTTCTTCATCAGTTTCATGCACTTAGGCACATTTGGCTAAAACCACCCAAACTCTTTTTATATTGAGAGGGAAGAATAGCTAGAGGTATTCTGTTTTTGTTTTGTTTTGTTACCAAATATCACCTGTTATTAAATGAAAAAAAGATATTTACCCCATAATACTTAAAAATACTAAGTACTGGTAGAAGGAGGGGGGGTCACAATAGAAGTCACATTATTACCTTCATCTCCACCATCTGATCATTGGAGCCAGCTCTGTAGGTGCCAGTGGGTGCTGAGCACACCCGGTATTCAGCAAACTCATTCACTGTGTCCATGGAGGGGTACTGTATTGCATAGGAGCCAACTTTTCAAAATTATCGGGGGTGCTAAGCCCAATGAAAATAACCCCTCCCTAGACACATACAAGGAATTTTCTCAGTATTGGGGGTGCTCAAGCACCCACAGAGTCGGCTCCAATGCTGTATTGTGTTTGCACTAGAGAATGACTTGGGGACAAAGTTTGTCCCCATCCCCGCAGGTTCTGTCTCCATCCCCACCCTGTCCCCGCAGGCCCTGTCTCCATTTCTGCCCCATCCTCACCGGTTCTGTACCTGTCCTCGCCCCGTCCCTGTGGGTTCTGTCTTCATCTGCAGAAGCCTCGATCACATGATTTGATATTTAAATTTTTTAAATTAAAGTATGAAAAGGATCATTATGCTGTTCAACTGTTTATAAATCACAAATAGAAAACAATAATAACAACGAGCAACTATAATAACCCTACCACCACCACCCTCTATCCTTCCAACTCCAACAATAGCTGATTTCTACTACCCCAAGGAATCCTAATCCACCCTGTTAAAATGTCCAGGGGTACAAAATACAACCCGTTCTGTATGCCTTAGAGGGGAGAATTATGCTCTATGAAGCACTGTTATGATTGTTTAATCTGTGGATGAATAAGAAGTCATCAACAATCTCAGGATTCAGTCTAGCTCTCCTGTCTTTCACAGTCCTTCCTGCAATAGAAGATGTCTTCTTAGAAGGTGTGCTGGTAGCAGGATGTACAGGATCCCCCATGCAAATTTTGTTAGTTGTGGCCAGCATGTTTGCTTGTTTTTCCAAAAAATCAAAATATCATTGTAGGCATCACTTGAACATAAATAACAGTCCAGCTCATTAACAGGCTTCAAATTAGAAAATGACTTGGGGACAAAGTTTGTCCCCGTCCCCACGGGATCTGTCCCCGCCCCATCCCCGCAAGCTCTGTTCCTCCCTGTCCCCATACCCGCATTTACTGTGGGTCCCCGTCCCCATGTCATTCTCTAGTTTGCACCCCCCAATCATTTTGAAATGTTAGCACCTATGCATCTAATCAGATACTTTGGAATGTTTCACCCATATCTAGACATAGGTTTTGTGCAGCTGCAAGATGCCTCAGACTATATTTTCACTGTCTTGTCACTGTATTGCTATATTATCCATTTTATCCATTTTCATTTGTAGCTGTTGCCTGGGCATGCATGGTATGTTGTTGTCAATGTTTCACTACTGTGGAGGAGTAGCCTAGTGGTTAGTGCAGTGGACTTTGATCCTGGGGGACTGAGTTCAATTCCTACTGCAGCTTCTTGTGACTCGGGGCAAGTCACTTAACTCTCCATTGCTCCTGGTACAAAATAAGTACCTGAATATATATTTATTTTATTTTATTTATTTATAGCATTTATACCCCGCTCTTTCCCGCTCAATAGCAGGTTCAGTGCTGCTTACAAGGTATGGGTACAAAGTATCACAGAGATAACACAAGGTATGGGTACAAAGTATCACAGAGATAACACAATGTATGGGTACAAAGTATCACAAAGATAATACAATTGTATAGAGAAGGACAAGAGGAAGATAAACCACTTAGAATGTAGTTGCAAAATCCTCAGAAAGGCAGTATATCAAATCCCATTTCCCTTTCCCTCTACAGCCTTGCACACAAGTGTCCAGCTATTCCTCTATCACCCAAGCATGGATTTGGATTTTAGATTTATTTACTTCTCTTTCCCATTGTTAGGAAATTATAATTATTGTGCTGTGTGCAACTTCTGTGTAGCACCACCACCTATCCTTATAGATCAGACATATATGGCCCATAGTGGTTTTAAAGTAATTAGCAGGTTTAGCTATATATCATTATCCAGAGAAAGTGAGCTGTAAGGGAATATAATAGCAGTTGTCTCTAAAAATAGAAGATGACGAATCTTGTAGACAACATAATACAGTACTACAGGCAAACTCATTCAGGTCAATACTCAAAGGGAATTATAAGTTTCGGGAGTAATTCTATAATTAGGTGACTATTATTATTATTATTACATTTGTACCTCGCGCTTTCCCACATAATGTAGGCTCAATGCGGCTTACATAGTAATTTGAAATACAAAGTTAATAGAATTTAATATACAGTAGAAAACAATGTAAAGTTGGGCTTAGTAGTGTATGATAAGTTGAGCTAGATAATATATGACTAGGATAAAAGAGGGTAGACAGGATAGGATAGTGTAATTTGGGAGAAAGGGTAAGGAGGGATAAAATTAAGGAGAGATGGAAAGAGGACACCTGGCAGGAGCCTATTCTCTAAAGCAGGGGCGTAGCCAGACTTCGGTGGGGGGAGGGTCCAGCGCCCGAGGTGAAGGGGCACAGTTTACCCCCCCCAGCACCGCCGACCCCCCTGCCATTGCCAACACCCCCCCCCCCCCGCCATTGCTGACACCCCCCCTGCCGATGACCCTCTCGACCCACCTCCTGCTACCAACCCTCCCCCACCATCGCCTACCTTTGCCAGCGGGGGACCCCAACCCCCGCCAGCCGAGGTCCTCTTCTTCCTTCGTTCTGTTTCTGAGTCTGACGGACATCAGACTCACAGAAACAGAATGAAGCCTTGCGATCTGCAGGGCTTCGTTCTGTTTCTGTGAGTCTGACTTCCTGCACAATTGTACGTGCAGGACCCCGCCGGCAAAGGTAGGCGACGGTGGGGGAGGGTTGGCAGCGGGAGGTGGGTCAAGAGGGTCATCGGGCACTGTTTTGCCGCACGTTAGCCCTATTGCCGCTTATTAAAAGGTCCCCTTTGTTTTCATAGAATAATTTAAGAAAGGACTGAAAGGCGTTGGTGGTGGAGAAGGCCACATATAAAGGAACCATTTATACATAGTGCAAAACCCCTAAGAGAGAAACTTCACTGGCTACCACTCAAGGAATGCATCGCATTCAAGATCTGCACGATTGTACACAAAATCATTCATGCAGACGCCCCAATCTACATGCTAAACCTTGTGGACTTGCCTCCCAGAAACGCCAAAAGTTCATCCCGCAAATTTCTCAATCTGCACTTCCCTAGCTATAAAGGACTAAAATACAAGCTGACACACGCCACCACCTTCTCTTACATGAGCACGAAGTTGTGAAATGCATTACCTACAGCCCTGAAAGCGATTGATGAAATAACTAACTTCCGCAAATCTTTGAAGACACATCTCTTCAACAAGGCCTACAAAGAGAACCCATAGCCTTACACAACTAACTCACCAACCCACCCAATTATTAAAGTTTACCTTCTACCCTGCCTAACACCTTCCTTCTCTCTTCCCTCACTCAATCTTTGTACATCCAGGGCCGTGCCGTTGCGGTAAGCGGGGTAAGCGCCGCAGGGGGGCGCTATCCTCTGGGGGGCGCCGCCGCTGCGTGCTTACCTTGCCCCTCCTGCTCCCATGTAGGAACTGCCTGCCCTCTTCTCCCCCCCAAGATCCCGTTCCTTTTTTTTTTCTTTTAAATTTACCTTTCTCCGGCAGCGCAGCGTCAGTGAAGGAGGCGGCGCTCCCAGTCCCGACGTCTCTAGCCTTCCATTGGTTCGCTCAGTGTCCTGCCTTCTTCTGACGTCATCCTTGACGTCAGAAGAAGGCGGAACACTGAGTGAACCAATGGAAGGCTAGAGACGTCGGGACTGGGAGCGCCGCCTCCTTCACTGACGCTGCGCTGCCGGAGGAAGGTAAATTAAAAGAAAAAAAAAAGGAACGGGATCTTGGGGGTGAGAAGAGGGCAGGCAGTTCCTACATGGGAGCGGGAGGGCAGGGGAAAGAGGAGCATAGATGGGAGGGCAGGGTTCATGGAAGGGAGAGAGGGGAATTGCTTGATAGGGATGAATGGCGGGGGCAGGGGACAGATGGGCATGGATGGGTGGGAGGGTAGGGCTCAGGGAGAGAGGGGAATCGCTGCCTTGGAGCCAGGCAGGTGCGGGGGGGGGGGGGGCGGCGCCGGCGCCAACGCCAACTGGTAGTCTGCAGGGGTGCACCAGAGACCCTTGGCACGGCCCTGTGTACATCACTAATTGTATCTGATATCATGGAATGAGTGTGTCATAACCAAACTCTGAAAGCCACATTGAGCCTGCAAATAGGTGGGAAAATGTGGGATACAAATGTAATAAATAAATATAGCACTTCATCCTACCATGATGACCAATATTTGATCTTCAACAATTGCTTCTCAAATACTTTCTCAATGTAGTTATTGTTTTGTTGGAAGCTTGTTTCATGGACTTTGATAGGTCTTTTCTTTTTTGTTTTTGTTGTACATCAGGTATCTGCCCTGCAGGCCTCCCATTTTGCATTTGGAACCTGTGTGATCATTGGAGTAACTCCTTCTAGTTCTAAAATTGCCTTTGACCCCATGCTGATGCTAACTGGACGCACCTTGAAAGGAGCTCTCTTTGGAAGTATGCTTGCACTACTTTTCAAATAAGTTTTGCAAATTGGAAGTCTGCTAATGATTTGAATGTGACTTTTTGGTGGCATACTGTTCCTATGGCGTATACATCTGAATGCAAAGCTACAGACAGTACAAATATAATGCTTACAGTTGAAACAAATTTGGGCTCCAGTTCAAAAATGTGTTTATGTTCCATGATCATAATGGAGGAATGTGATTTATGTATGCAAATGTAGGATATGTCTGATGCAATTATCGTCGCTGTAGTGCACTGTTGCCTACTTGTTTTTTGTTCCCATGGGCTCACATTGCCATTGCTGTTGGTTTTACATTTCTCTGTTTTATTTGTGTTAACTTTGGAAACTGCAATAAAAAATTATGTGAACTGAAAAGAAAGGAGAGTAGACACTTGCTTTCCTTTTTATAATAGACTCTTACCAGGTGCCCTCTGGGCACCTAATTATTGATGCCCAGTTATAGAATTGCCCTCTATAGGCAATGATGTTATAACTGGGTGTCTCTATTTACACTCCCCGAGGTCACATGGTAGGAGCCTATCCTATAAAGGAACCTAGCTGGAATTGGTGCTCTTAACATTTAGATACCCACACTATAGAGCTGGTTTAATTGTGAGACCCTAAATATGCAGTGATATGCACAACTTAGTGTCTGTATGTCAGCGTGCGTAACTGGGAGCTCCACCTATGTCTTGCCCATACCCCATTCATGTGTACACCCCTTGCAAATATATGTTATGCAAGATAGTTGCATATTTACAGAATAGGGCTTAGGTGGCAGACTGGTTTATAAGCATAGAATTGCGCACCTATATGCATATACATGTATGCTAGTATTGTAAACATTTAGCATCTAGTTTATTTAATTTAACTTTAGCATTTATAATCTGCTTTACCAGCAAGCTCTGGAGAACAATCAGTCTAATTAAGATACAATCAAATAAAATGGTCTTTGAAGGGGTAAACAAACATGTGGATAAAGGTGAGCCGTTTGATATTGTGTATCTGGATTTTCAGAAGGCGTTTGACAAAGTACCTCATGAAAGACTCCAGAGGAAATTGAAGAGTCATGGGATAGGAGGTAGTGTTCTATTGTGGATTAAAAACTGGTTAAAAGATAGAAAACAGAGAGTAGGGTTAAATGGTCAGTATTCTCAATGGAGAAGGGTAGTTAGTGGGGTTCCCCAGGGGTCTGTGCTCAGACTGCTGCTTTTTAGCATATTTATAAATGACCTAGAGATGGGAGTAACTAGTGAGGTAATTAAATTTGCTGATGTCACAAAGTTATTGAAAGTCGTTAAATTGCGGGAGGATTGTGAAAACTTACAGGATGACCTTACGAGACTGGGAGACTGGGCATCTAAATGGCAGATGAGGTTTAATGTGAGCAAGTGCAATGTGATGCATGTGGGAAAGAGGAACCAGAGTTATTTATGTAAATCAAGGTTCCATATTAGGAGTCACCGACCAGGAAAGGGATCTAGGTGTCGTCGTTGATGATACGTTGAAACCTTCTGCACAATGTGCTGCTGCAGCTAAGAAAGCAAATAGAATGTTAGGTATTATTAGGAAAGGAATGGAAAACAAAAATGAGGATGTTATAATGCCTTTGTATCGCTCCATGGTGCGACCGCACCTCGAATATTGTGTTCAATTCTGGTCGCCACATCTCAAAAAAGATATAGTGGAATTAGAAAAGGTGCAGAGAAGGGCGACGAAAATGATAAAGGGGATGAGACGACTTCCCTATGAGGAAAGGCTAAAGCGGCTAGGGCTCTTCATTTTGGAGAAAAGGCGGCTGAGGGGAGATATGATAGAGTTGAACGGGTAGATGTGAAGCGTCTGTTCACGCTTTCCAAAAATACTAGGACTAGGGGGCATGCAATGAAGCTAAAATGTAGTAAATTTAAAACGAATCAGAGAAACATTTTCTTCACTCAACGTGTAATTAAACTCTGGAATTTGTTGTCAGAGAATGTGGTAAAGGCTGTTAGCTTAGCGGAGTTTTAAAAAGGTTTGGACTGCTTCCTAAAGGAAAAGTCCATAGACCGTTATTAAATGGATTTGGGGAAAATCCACTATTTCTGGGATAAGCAGTATGAAATGTTTTGTACATTTTTGAGATCTTGCCGGGTATTTGTGACCTGGATTGGCCACTGTTGGAAACAGGATGCTGGGCTCGATGGACCTTTGGTCTTTCCCAGTATAGCAATACTTATGTAAGACTTCTGCATATTCCAAGTACAATCAATTCAACATATAACACTATAGAATCCAGACAAAAGTCAATTCCTAAGGACAAAAATCAATATCCAAAGTGTTTTTGAAAAACCCGTTTTCACTGAGCATCGAAACCTCATATAGTCCATTGTCAATCTAATTCCCAGAGGTAGAGAATTCCAAAGTTCTGCTCCTCTTCCAAGTATAGTCATGTTAAATGTCTTTTTCAAACATGCTGAGCAAGCTGGGTTTACCACTCTAATATCATTTAATGATCTAAGAGCCCTCTTTGGTTGATATAATTGAGCCAAATTTTGTAGATAAGCAGGGGCCAAACCATAAGAATTTTAAAGATCAGAGTCCAAAGTTTAAATTCGACCCTGGCTTTACAGGGGAGCCAGTGTGAATTTTTCAAGAACGGAGTAGCATGTTCCAACCAGCAGCCCTTCCCATATTAGTTTGGCTGCTGCATTTTCCACAATCTGTAATCTCCTTAATTGCTTCTCTGGAAGACCCAGATAAGCAATATTATAATAATCTAGAATTGTTATTACCATTGCCTGCACAATAATCTGAAAATATTTAGGTTCCAAAAAATATTTAATATGACAAAGCGTCTTACATAAGTACATAAGCACTGCCATACTGGGAAAAGACCAAGGGTCCATCAAGCCCAGCATCCTGTCTCCGACAGCGGCCAATCCAGGCTTCAAGAACCTGGCAACCCCAGCCCCCCCCCCCACCCCCCCAAAGAAAGCATTTGTGAACTACATTATTTATTTGTGAAGATATTGTCAGGCCTGAATATATCCAAACCCCCAATAAATTAATTTTCTCTTTGAGGGGTATCCCAATTCCCACTAAATTAGGGCACTAGCAGTTCTGGCATGGTAATTGAGACAAATCTCATTCAATTCCCATGGGCTTCATCGCCTTTGCAGCGCTGGAATCGCTAGAGCGGCTTTGTAAAAGGAGCCCTGAGAGTGGAATCTCAGTATACTTCGTGATGCATTCCCTACCCACAATATACTTGTCTTGTCCAGGCAAATAAAACATCAAAAGCCTCTTTCATAAGAGAATAAACTGACATTAAATTATTCCAAGGGAATAAAAAGAAATTAATCTACATAAGAGAAATATCTGATTCCAAAAGGTTCTAAAACCATTTCCATGCCCCTAAGATGAAAATTAAAAAGTATAGGCAAGAGTGGCAAATATTTCATAGACCTTGATTACAAAAGATGTTTCTGCCAAAGCACTTATAAGGGCTACAAGTACATGTCTTTATAGAATGCCAGCACAACGTCAAAAATGCATGTAGAATGATGGCGTGATCACCTACAGCAGCCATAGTGCTGAATTAAACGCTATCCGCCTCATAATCGAAAGTGAAAGACGCCCATATTTCGACCCAAATCAGGAGATGGGCGTCCGTTTCCCGTGGGCGCCCAAATCGGTATAATCAAAACCCAATTTTTGGCGTCCTCGACTGCAGTCCGTCATGGAGGCAAACAAAGATCACTGGGGCGTGTCGGAGGCGTGGCAAAGGCGGGGATGGGGCGTGGTTATCGGCTGAGGAGAGATGGGCGTCTTTAGCTGATAATCGAAACAAGAAGGGCGTTTTTGACGAGAATTTGGTCCGCTTTATTTGGACCCCTTTTTTTCAGGTCCAAGTCCCAAAAAAGTGCCCCAACTGACCAGATGACCACCGGAGGGAATTGGGGATCACCTCCCCTGACTCCCCCAGTGGTCCCTAACCCCCTCCCACCACAAAAAAACGACTTTACAAACTTTTTTTCCCAGCCTGTATGCCAGGCTCAAATGCCATACCCACCTCCATGACAGCAGATTGTGTTCTATCCTCTGACAGCCTTTCCCTGGTTCTGATGTGGGTCTCGGGTGAGTGTGACACCTTTTCTGTTAAGGGCACTGCAGAGTCACATCAGCAATGCATTGTGGTGGGTGTAGGGTATTGGGCTCCGTGATTCCACTAGCTTGTGTTACCTGCTCACGATGTTGGTAGTTGGTAGGCTGTACTCCCATGGTGCTTTTCCCTCTGCTTACTGGGTCAGAGTGTACCCTGTTTTGTTTCCGGTAGTCCATGAGGTAGTGGCCATTTGTGTAAGACAGTTTTAGATCCCTTTCATGTATTAGCCACGTTACAGCACTTAGTTCTTACCTTGAATGTTGCTGAAAGAGGGCATTGTGCACCATTCTGCCATATCGGACCTACTGCTAATCTCAGTACCAACGAGACTCGTTGCCAGTGGGGCACAACCTCTGATCTGCAGTTAACTGTGAGTAAACGTGCTTATTCAAATAAAGGACATTTTCAGCGAGATTAGTCTTCAGGTGTGAACTGCTATGCCAAGGTTATACAGCAGCAACAAGTCCTGTCCCTGGAGCACTTTTACTGGGTACTGCAGTGCACTTCAGGCAGGCAGACCCAGGCCCACCCCCCCCCCCCCCCCCCACCCGTAACACTTGTGGTGGTAAATGGGAGGCCTCTAAAACCCACTGTACCCACATGTAGTTGCCCCCTTCACCCCTAAGAGCTATGGTACTGTTGTACATTTGTCCATCCCATGACTAAATGGCTTGGATTAGGACGTTTCTGAGTTTCCATTATCGCTTAAAAAAAACGCCCATCTCAGAAAGGACCAAATCCATGGCATTTGGTCCGTCCAAAACGTATTTTCGAAACAAAAGATGGACGCCCATCTTTTTCGAAAATACGGTCTGTCCCGCCTCTTCATGTACCCGTTTTCGGACATAGACGCCCATGGAGATGGGTGTTCGCGTTCGATTATGCCCCTCTATATGACATGAATATCATGTAGTGTTCTATAATCTACATGTATAACTGTGCACCCTGCCCACACTCCAGCCAGACTCTACCCATGTGTATGTCCACCTTCAAACTACTCACCAAGGCTTTTAAGCACCACTTTATAGAATAGCAAGTAGTCAGAATATTTATATGCATATAAGGGGGTAATACTCTAAGGAAGCTGCCAAAATTTAGACACCAAGAACATGCGTATAAGACAACAAAACTGACATATATATATATACGTGTATGTGTGCATATACATATGTGACTGTCAATATTCTGGCTACATACAATAGACACAAATACAAAAATTCAGTTTGCAGTTCACTCTACAATGTTAAAAAAGGAAACCTCAAAGCTCTAGGCGACGCTTAATATTTCAACAGCATTCCTCTACCATGTGGAGAAACCAGTTTTATAAAAGGTTTCAAATCCACACAGGGTGAAAAGAAACAGCTAAAAAAAACCCTACAAACCATGTAGAAAAAGAACTGTTCCAAAAAACCCCGTGAATGTGATTGCAATTGCACACAATGTAAAATACATGTTCTAAAACAAGCTGTTCACTGTTTTTCTTTTCTGGGCACAGTTTGTTTTTATGAGACAAATTGAGCACTAGGCACGTGGGAGGGAATTCTGTACAAGGCACTGAAACTTGGGTGCTCAAAAATTTTCAGTGCTGGCTATGCAACTTATATAGAATAGTGTTTAGCACAGATCCCGCACCAGACTTATGCTTGTTATAACCTGGTATAAATGCCGACACCCAAGGTAGGTGCGGTAAGGCAGTATTCTGTAATTCCGCGTGCTACTTTTCAGGAAGCCCCTGACACGCCCCTGACCACACCCTATTTTCAGATACACACTATGATAATTAGCCACAGAACCTTATAGAATAGTGTGCAGTCAGTTGTGCATGTAAATCCTAATCAATGCCAATTAACTGCAATAATTAGTTGTTAGCACTCAATTATTGCTACTTAAGGAGAAATTAGGGCTTACCTGATAATTTTCTTTCCATTAGTTCTTCACACTATTCCAGGACGTGTGGGATAGTTATGCTCATCGACCAGCAGATGGAAATAGAAAACTCAGAACTAAGCTGCCCCATATATCCTCAGCCAGCCAGTCCAGTTCTCCAGTATTTACCTAAACAAGCAGATGGAATAATACCAAAAAACCTCTACAACAACTTTAAAGGACCAGTCAACCAGAATTCAGGAAGGTCCCCAAGGAGACCTCATAAAGTGCCAGAGAGAGTCAAGCAGTTCAGCTCGTGTGGCTGTCTTTTATTTATTTATTTCACATGCTTGATATACTGCAGGGGGTATAGCCAAGGCCTCAATGCAGTTTACAAAAACAAATTAAAAACTAGGGCATAGAAGAAAAAGAGAAATGGAAAAGAGAAAAAGAAAGAAAAAGAAAAAGGGAGGAGGAATGGGGGGACACACCGTGGAGTGAGAAGGGGGGGAGGAGATAGAGACAGGAAAGGGAGGAAATCAGAAAAATCGGGCTAAAGGGGAGGGTTATGAAGGGGTGTCAAATGCAGTTCTTAAAAGGTGAATTTTTAGTGCCAGTTTGAAAGATGCCATGGTGGGTTGATCCTGAATCTGACATGGGAGCTCATTCCAGAGTTTAGAACCTAAATAACTAAAAGCAGAATCTCAAGTCCTGGTGAGACGGAAAAAAGAGGGCAGTGGTAAGGAAAAAAGATTATTATCGGCTGATCTAAGACAACGTAAAGGAGAGTAGGAAATAAGATACCTGTTCAGATAGAGAGGGGCAGAGGGGGACCTAGATTTACCTTACTTTGTACCTTACAACTGGATCATCTCTGTTATACTTCGTATCATACTCTGTGTACTTTGTACCTTACTTTGTGTTATCTCTGTGATACTCTGTACCATATCCTGTAAGCCGCACTGAGCCTGCTATTGAGCGGGAAAGAGCGGGGTATAAATGCCATAAATAAATAAATAAATATACCAACGGTAGACTCTTGAATTTTATTCGGGAGGAAATAGGAAGCCAGTGTTCAGAAATCAGAAAAGGCATGACATGATCAAAACGCTGTGCATTGTGAAGTAATTTGACTGCTGTTGAATGGATGAGTTGTAAGTATTTTGTACTCTGTAAAGGTAGGCCTACAAGAAGGGAGTTACAATAGTCCAAATGAGAAATAACCAGTTCATGTATAAGTGGACGTAAAAATGTGGCAGGAATGATGAAGTGGACAGACCGAAAACGATGTAGAGCAAAAAAGGAAACATGAAGAATCAAATCTATGTGAGGTTTGAAGGACAGAGCTGAGTTGAATGTGACACCCAGAATTTTGACTGAGTCCTTGAAAGCTAAGGTAGTGCCTTCTAACAGAGGGGCAGGTACTGGTGAATTGTGGGTAAGAGAAAAAAGAATCGAAAGGTTAGATTTAAGCCATGAGACCTTGGAGCAACACTTATTGAGAGTTGAGACTGGAGATGTGTCTGAGACCCTAAAGATGATCTGAATGTCATCCGCATAACAAAATGGAGTTCAGGAACGTTCCTGGATAATAGTGAGTAGAGGGGCTAGAAAATATTAAAGGGAGCTAGTGACAGTATAGAGCTTTAGGGTACTCCAGAAAGAAGAGGAGGGAAATCTGCGGTTTTATCATGAAAAGAAAGGTGATAGGAACGATTAGAAAGATAACTGGTAAACAGGAGAGGATAATGTTAGAAATGCCAATGGATTGAAAACACTGAAGGAGAGTGTGGTCAATGAGATCAAAAGCTGAAGACAGTTCTAAAGACTCTATAATTACTGACTGATGTTGATCTAATGTGGTACGGATAAGATCATACAAAGATAATAGGAGGGTTTTGGTGCTATGATTTGGTCTGAAGCCTACTTGGAATGGATGACGGACAGTGGTGTAGCCAGACCTGACATTTTGGGTGGGCTCAGAGCTAATATGGGTGGGCACTATGTATATACGTAGGTAAGAGAAGCGTTTCTTGAGATACTACAAAATAATGCCTTAGAATGCTCTTAATGATGGATTTCTAAGTAGTCTGCCCTACATCAACATAAACCACATACATACTTAATGGAAAATAAATATTTTTAAATATAGTTACATTATCCCATATCTTAAACTTGACCAGACATAAGTCTACTATAATAGCAAACATCTCAACACACATGACAGGATCCTGCAATATAATTACAGCAACGGCATATATCCTTCAAACATTGCTTTATTTATTTATTTATGTATTTATGTATGTACGTATCTATGTATTTATCTATTTATTCATTCATCCCACTATTATCCAAAACAAGTTTCGGTTCAAAGTGGCTTACAATTTACAATAACAAATGTAAGTGCCTGATTAAGCAAAACATGTAAATACCTTTGAAGTCTTTTTCCCTTCCTTTGGGTCTACTGCTTTCTCTCCCCCTATATCCATCCCCGTAGCCTGGCATCAACCCTTCCCTTTCCTACCGCCCCCCCCCCCCCCATATCCATCCCCATAGCATTGCATCAGCCCTTCCCTTCCCTACTCCCTAATATCCATCTTGTTGCATGACATCAGTCCTTCCCTACCCCCCAATTGATCCATCCCCATAGCCCGGTCTCAGCCTTTCCCTTCCCTACCCCCCTCATCCATCCCCATAGCTCGGCATCAGCCCTTCTGTTCTTTACCCCCCCCATATTCATCTCCATAGCCCGACATTAGCCCTTCCCTTCCCCATCATCCATCCCATAGCTAGGCATCGGCCTTTCCCTGTAGCCTAGCGTCAGCCCTGTCATACTCCCTACCCATCTCTCCCATAGTCTGGCATCTCCCCCCCACCAAACCCTGAAGCACACCAGCATTAAATATAAAACCTTTTGTTTTTAATGTCCTGTGCACTGCAGAGCCCACCTCCACCCAGAAACACACCTACATTAAAAATAAAACTTTTTTTTAATTATTTTAACCTGGGCACTGCAGAGACTATCCCCAACCAAAAACCCACCAACATGAAAATATATACAACTTTTTTTATTTTAACCTGGAAACTGAGCCCACCCCCACTCAGAAACCAACTAACATTAAAATTCATTGTTGGTGGGTTTCTGGGTGGGGGTGAGCTCTTTACTGCCTAGGGAAACAAAAGGTATATTTAATGATTAAATATACCTTTTTTTCCCTAAGCAGTGAAGAGCCCACCACCACTACACTGTACATGTTCAAAAAATAGGTATTTTACCTGGGCAGCTGGGCTTGAGTTTTCCAAATTTATCTGCATGTTTTGCAGCAGCAGACTCAGAGAGCATTGCAGCCTGTGCTCCCTGTGCTGGTTCGTGGGGCCGCAGGGGAGTGCTTAAGACCTAATGAGAATCTTCTTCAGTATGAATTCACTGCCAGTTGTGCCAGAAAATAATCAATGTTCCCTTTGTCTGCCATCATTGTTTGCATATGAATGCTTGCTGCAGCAGAGGAGTATGATCCATCACATAGGTAGGTCTTCAGGGACTTCTTGAACAGACCGTGATCGGCTATCTCTCTTAATGTTAATGGTAATGCGTTCCAGTAACGGGGACTCATAAAGCAAAAAGAGGAGGCAAAGAGTAGCTTGTATCTTAAGTTTCTGCAGTTTGGAAAGTGAAAATTGAGATAGGTGCGGGACGACTTCTCAGAATTTCTGGAAGGTCAATCAGACTGTACATACAGTGGTGGAAATAAGTATTTGATCCCTTGCTGATTTTGTAAGTTTGCCCACTGACAAAGACATGAGCAGCCCATAATTGAAGGGTAGGTTATTGGTAACAGTGAGAGATAGCACATCACAAATTAAATCCGGAAAATCACATTGTGGAAAGTATATGAATTTATTTGCATTCTGCAGAGGGAAATAAGTATTTGATCCCCCACCAACCAGTAAGAGATCTGGCCCCTACAGACCAGGTAGATGCTCCAAATCAACTCGTTACCTGCATGACAGACAGCTGTCGGCAATGGTCACCTGTATGAAAGACACCTGTCCACAGACTCAGTGAATCAGTCAGACTCTAACCTCTACAAAATGGCCAAGAGCAAGGAGCTGTCTAAGGATGTCAGGGACAAGATCATACACCTGCACAAGGCTGGAATGGGCTACAAAACCATCAGTAAGATGCTGGGCGAGAAGGAGACAACTGTTGGTGCCATAGTAAGAAAATGGAAGAAGTACAAAATGACTGTCAATCGACAAGATCTGGGGGTCCACGCAAAATCTCACCTCGTGGGGTATCCTTGATCATGAGGAAGGTTAGAAATCAGCCTACAACTACAAGGGGGGAACTTGTCAATGATCTCAAGGCAGCTGGGACCACTGTCACCACGAAAACCATTGGTAACACATTACGACATAACGGATTGCAATCCTGCAGTGCCCGCAAGGTCCCCCTGCTCCGGAAGGCACATGTGACGGCCCGTCTGAAGTTTGCCAGTGAACACCTGGATGATGCCGAGAGTGATTGGGAGAAGGTGCTGTGGTCAGATGAGACAAAAATTGAGCTCTTTGGCATGAACTCAACTCGCCGTGTTTGGAGGAAGAGAAATGCTGCCTATGACCCAAAGAACACCGTCCCCACTGTCAAGCATGGAGGTGGAAATGTTATGTTTTGGGGGTGTTTCTCTGCTAAGGGCACAGGACTACTTCACCGCATCAATGGGAGAATGGATGGGGCCATGTACCGTACAATTCTGAGTGACAACCTCCTTCCCTCCGCCAGGGCCTAAAAAATGGGTCGTGGCTGGGTCTTCCAGCACGACAATGACCCAAAACATACAGCCAAGGCAACAAAGGAGTGGCTCAGGAAGAAGCACATTAGGGTCATGGAGTGGCCTAGCCAGTCACCAGACCTTAATCCCATTGAAAACTTATGGAGGGAGCTGAAGCTGCGAGTTGCCAAGCGACAGCCCAGAACTCTTAATGATTTAGAGATGATCTGCAAAGAGGAGTGGACCAAAATTCCTCCTGACATGTGTGCAAACCTCATCATCAACTACAGAAGACGTCTGACCGCTGTGCTTGCCAACAAGGGTTTTGCCACCAAGTATTAGGTCTTGTTTGCCAGAGGGATTAAATACTTATTTCCCTCTGCAGAATGCAAATAAATTCATATACTTTCCACAATGTGATTTTCCGGATTTAATTTGTGATGTGCTATCTCTCACTGTTACCAATAACCTACCCTTCAATTATGGGCTGCTCATGTCTTTGTCAGTGGGCAAACTTACAAAATCAGCAAGGGATCAAATACTTATTTCCACCACTGTATAAGCTGGAGCGTCCCCGTATACAATTTTGTGTGTAAGAGCACAGAGATTAAATTCAATACGTTCCTTAATCGGGAGCCAGTGGAGCTTTTCACGAAGGGGCTTTGCTGCTTCAAATTGAGATTTGCCAAATAGAAGCCTCGCCGCCGTGTTCTGTGCAGTCTGGAGTTTCTTAAGGGTATGCTCTTTGCAGCCGGTGTAAATTCCATTGCAGTAGTCAAAATGGCTCAAGACGAGTGAGTGGATTAAGTCCTGAAGAGGTCAAACGGTAGAAACTGCTTGATACGCTTAAGATACCTCATGCGCTTCGTAACTGATGATACTTGAAAGTCGAGAGTCAAGTGGGAATCCAGAATGGCCCCGAGTAGCTTCAGACTTGCTGCGATAGGGATGGAGAAGTCCAGCACAGCAATCGTGCCCGGGATAGACTGTTTGAATGGGGAGGAGAGAATGAGGCAGTGTGTTTTTACCTTATTTAGCTTAAACTTAAATGTGCTAGCCCAATTGACCATAATGGTGAGACTGTTCTGAATGTCTGCTGAGATTTCGGCTAAGGAAGTTTGGAAAGGGATGTAGATAGTCACATCATCAGCATAGATGTAGGGATTCAGGCCATGGTTGAAAAGGGATGTTGCCAGTGGAGTCATCATGATGTTAAAGAGGGTAGGTGAAAGAGGGGAGCCTTGAGGAACTCCACATTGAGACCTCCAAGAGGGAGATATAGTGGACTGGACTTTGACCCGATCGGCAAGATAGAAATTCCCGAAACCATTCCAAGACAGTGCCTCTAACACCAAAGTCATTTAGCAGCGCAAGAAGGAGATTGTGGTCAACCATGTCAAATGCACTTGACAAATCAAGTTGGAGAAGCAAGATGTTTTTTCCAAAAGACAGTTCCTTCCGAAAGTTGGACAGAAGAGTAACCAGCACTGTCTCAGTACTGTGGTGATATCGGAATCCAGATTGGGAGGCATGAAGAATTGAAAATTTGTCTAAATAACCAGCAAGCTGGGAATTTACCATGCTTTCCATAGTCTTGACAAGCAATGGGATAGTTGCAACAGGGCGGTAGTTAGAAATAATACTAGGCTCACACTTCGGGTCTTTTGGGATTGGTGTTAGGAGAATGTGACCGTGAGCCGCAGGGAAGCGCCCACGCTGAAGCATATAGTTTAGGTAGGATGTAAAGTCAGCAACAAGTGGAGTGGAGGAGTGGCCTAGTGGTTAGGGAGGTGGACTTTGGTCCTGGGGAACTGAGGAACTAAGTTCGATTCCCGGCACAGGCAGCTCCTTGTGACTCTGGACAAGTCACTTAACCCTCCATTGCCTGCTGCATTGAGCCTGCCATGAGTGGGAAAGCGCAGGGTACAAATGTAACAAAAAAAAAAACATTCTGGTGCCGATTGCAGCAGGTAGTTAGGGCAGATATCCAGCTTGCAGTGCGTCCGAGAAAACTTGTGAAGGGCCAAGGAGACCTGCGCAGTAGTGACCTGCTCAAAGGAGGACCAATAACAGTCAGCTGGGCAAGGTGCTTGAGGGGGCGTAAGGCCAACAAGGAAGTCATCAACACTAGTGGAGCGAGTTCTGAAATAGAAGGATTTTTTTCCTGAAATAGTTGGCCAACTGGGACGCTGAAGGCATACCATCACTTGATGAGGTAACAGGAGTGGTGTCTAGAGGAGAATTCAGCTGACGGTATAGCTTCCGTGCATCCAACATAACCGCTTGAATTCTTTATGGAAGAAAGCTCTTTTGGCTTGTTTTATTGCATATTTGTAAGTGTGATGAGAATGCTTCCAAGCTGATAGGGCGCGGTCGCTTTTGGACTTAAACCAAGTTCTCTCCAGCATTCTAGTTTGTTGCTTCAGCACTTTAAGTTCATGAGTAAACCAAGTTTTAGATCTGCGGTGGAAGGAGGATTTAAGTTGTAAAGGGGCAAGACCGTCTAAGATGCCTTGACACCTGCTCTCCCAATGAGTGAGGTAATCAAAGGAGTCTGCATGTGCATCTGCAAGTTGGTTTGTCACATATGGATGTCCATTTCTCATATATTTTAGAACACTATCCAGCTTATTTTCGAAAGAGATCGCCGGCCATCTTCCGACACAAATCGGGAGATGACCGGCGATCTCCTGAAGTCGGCCAAATCGGTATAATTGAAAGCCGATTTTGGCCGGCTCCAACTGCTTTCCGTCGCGGGGCCGGCGAAAGTTCAAGGGGGCATGTCAGCACGGTAGCGAAGGCAGGACGGGGGCGTCCGTTGAGATGGCTGGCTTCGCCCGATAATTGAAAAAAGAAAGCCAGCCTTGACGAGAATTTGGTCCACTTTAGTCACTTTTTTTTCAGGTCCAAGTCCCAAAAAAATGCCCCAACTGACCAGATGACTACTCGAGGGAATCGGGGATCACCTCCCCTGACTCCCCCAGTGGTCACTAACACCCTCCCACCCTCAAAAATACAACTTAAATTTTTTTTTTGCCAGCCTCTATGCCAGCCTCAAATGTCATACTCAGGTCCATTGCAGCAGTATACAGGTCCCTGGAGCAATTGTGGTGGGTGCAGTGGACTTCAGGCAGGTGGACCCAGGCCCACCCCCCCTACCTGTTACACTTGTGGTGGAAAATGGGAGCCCTCCAAAACCCACCCGAAACCCACTGTACACATGTAGGTGCCCCCTTCACCCCTTAGGGCTATGGTAATGGTGTATAATTGTGGGGAGTGGGTTTGGGGGGGGCTCAGCACCCAAGGTAAGGGAGCTATGCATCTGGGAGCTATTTTTTTTTACTTTTTAGAAGTGCCCCCTAGGGTGCCCGGTTGGTGTCCTGGCATGCGAGGGGGACAAGTGCACTACGGATCCTGGCCCCTCCCACGACCAAATGCCTTGGATTTGGCCAGATTTGAGATCGCCGGCTTCGGTTTCCATTATGGGGAAAAACCGAGGCCAGCCATCTCAAACCCGGCCATTTCTGACATTTGAGCGGCCCCAACCGTATTATCGAAAAAAAAGATGGTCGGCCATCTTTTTCGAAAATACGGTTGGCTCCACCCCTTCGAGGCGCCGTCCTCGGAGATGGTCGGCCATGGAGATGGCCAGCGCCATTCAATTATGCCCCTCTATCTGCCCACATACAGCCTGTTCTACAATACGTGAGAAATAGACATCCATGTGCTGGTGATGTCCAGTATGAACATCCATTCTACAAACTGAAACAAAGCAAGGGACATGGAAGTCTTTGTGGCAGCATAGGAATGGCCATGTTATAAAATGTATGTATTGGCTCATCAGAAGGTGCTTTATCAGAAGTGCTTTATTGAAAGTCTTTTCAAAATTCTGTCAACACAATTCCTCATAGATCTGTAATTTTATGGTTTTTAAGTTTGTGAATTTCAGTTATTTTCAAATAAAGTGTCTTTATCAAAAATTCATAAATCCATTTTAAACTGTCATACTTCACAGTAAATCAAGAGAGCCTTATCTCATTCAGGAACAATCAGGCAACCAAAATGGCATCATGTTACATAAGTACATAAGTATTGCCATACTGGGAAAGACGAAAGATCCATCAAGCCCAGCATCCTGTTTTCAACAGTGACCAATCAAGATCACAAATACCTGGCAAGATCCCCAAAAAGTACAAAACATTTTATACTGCTTATCCCAGAAATAGTGGATTTTCCCCAAGTCCATTTAATAACGGTCTATGGACTTTTCCTTTAAGAAGCCGTCCAAACATTTTTAAAACTCCACTAAGCTAACCGCCCTTACCACATTCTCTGGCAACGAATTCCAGAGTTCAATTACACGTTGAGTGAAGAATAATTTTCTCTGATTCGTTTTAAATTTACTACATTGTAGCTTCATCGCATGCCCCCTAGTCCTAGTATTTTTGGAAAGCGTAAACAGACGCTTCACATCTACCGTTCAACTCCACTCATTATTTTATAGACCTCTATCATATCTCCCCTCAGCCGTCTTTTCTCCAAGCTGAAGAGCCCTAGCCGCTTTAGCCTTTCCTCATAGGGAAGTTGTCCCATCTCCTTTATCATTTTCGTCGCCCTTCTCTGCACCTTTTCTAATTGCACTATATCTTTTTTGAGATGTGGCGACCAGAATTGAACACAATATTCAAGGTGCGGTTGCACCATGGAGCGATACAATGGCATTATCACAGTCTCATTTTTGTTTTCCATTCCTTTCCTAATAATACCTAACATTCTATTTGCTTTCTTAGCCGCAGCAGCACACTGAGCAGAAGGTTTCAACATATCAACGGCGACACCTAGATCCCTTTCTTGGTCTGTGACTCCTAACATGGAACCTTGCATGACGTAGCTATAATTTGGGTTCCTCTTTCCCACACGCATCACTTTGCACTTGCTCACATTAAATGTCATCAGCCATTTAGACGCCCAGTCTCCCATTCTCGTAAGGTCCTCTTGTAATTTTTCACAATCCTCCCACAATTTAGCGACTTTGAATAACTTTGTGTCATCAGCAAATTTAATTACCTCACTAGTTTCTCCCATCTCTAGGTCATTTATAAATATGTTAAAAAGCAGCGGCCCCAGCACAGACCCCTGGGGAACCCCACTAGCTACCCTTCTCCATTTAGAATACTGACCATTTAACCCTACTCTCTGTTTTCTATCTTTTAACCAGTTTTTAATCCACAATAGAACACTACCTCCTATCCCATGACTCTCCAATTTCCTCTGGAGTCTTTCATGAGGTACTTTGTCAAACGCCTTCTGAAAATCCAGATACACAATATCAACTGGCTCACCTTTATCCACATGTTTGTTCACCTCTTCAAAGAAATGTAGTAGATTGGTGAGGCAAGATTTCCCTTCACTAAACCCATGACTTTGTCTCATTAATCCATGCTTTTGAATATGCTCTGTAATTTTGCTTTTAATAATACTCTCTACCATTTTGCCCGGCACCGACGTCAGACTCACCGGTCTATAATTTCCCGGATCTCCTCTAGAACCTTTTTTAAAAATCGGCGTTACATTGGCCACCCTCCAATCTTCCGGTACCACATTCGATTTTAAGGATAAATTACATATTTCTAACTATAGCTCTGCAAGCTCATTTTTCAGTTCTATCAGTACTCTGGGATGAATACCATCCGGTCCAGGAGATTAGCTACTCTTCAGTTTGTAGAACTGCCCCATTACATCCTCTAGGTTTACAGAGAATTCATTAAGTTTTGCTTATGCTGCATCAGTTCCTGATAAAGTTACATTGCTTGATTTTTTCAGTAACTCACTTTGCTACAGGTTACTACTTAGTCTAATTTTTAGGATTCCTGTTACTGCTTGTCCTAAACTCCTGGGCCAACCCTAGTTCAAGCTACCATTAGGATCATGCCCTGATCCCCTCCTTGTGTTGATATTTCAGATTGTGACTACCTTGGTAACCTGGACCCTGATTCTAACCACTAAATGTTGTTGTCTAAAGTGGTTGAAACTCTGTGTCCCAACTAGTTCAAGCTTAAACTAGCAAAATGACCATCTTCAGCCATTACGGTGTGTATGTAATGATGGCTTTAAATAGGTTGTAAATGTACTGGAGTAAATTGGAATGATAACTGATTTTTGTGTAGAGTATAGAAAACTTAGCAGCAGTCTCAAAGGCAGAATGCTCTAAATTACCTGCTACTTAAGAAACCACAAGCAGAGTTCAAGTTCAGAAAATACAATGGGAAGACAAATTTCAATATTCAGGTCAATTTCAGTAGCAGCAACAGTAGTGAATCTATTTTCGCATTTAAAAAATACATATGTTCAGTGCCACTATATGGTTGGATACGTGGTGGCACTGGATATATGTATATCCAGTCACTGCCATCGGCTATACAAATTGAAGTAATATTCAGCTGCTATACTTGTAGCTAAGCAGTTTAATTAAGTAGTGCTTTTCCACATGCCTTGATTTAAATCACCTACTTATGCTGATAGTGACTGAATATCACTTCTCTCTGTTTAGCTGGTCGTTCTGTCGCTGCTTCACCAACTCCGCCCTGGCACTATCTGTAGAGTGTCGCTGAAAATCCATGGATAGGAGACTTAATAAGAAGCATATTTTCAAAGCACTTAGCCTTCCAAAGTTCCATAGAAATCTATGGAACTTTGGAAGGCTAAGTGCTTTGAAAACATTTAGGTCAAATGTTGAGATAGATAGCTGGCTTCGGTTTTCGGCCATAATGGAAACCGGGCCCGGCCATCTCAAACCCGGCGAAATGTAAGGTATTTGGTTGTGGGAGGAGCCAGCATTTGTAGTGCACTGGTCCCCCTGACTTGCCAGGACACCAACTGGGCACCCTAGGGGGCACTGCAGTGGGCTTCAAAAATTGGTCCCAGGTGCATAGCTCCCTTACCTTGGGTGCTGAGCCCCCCAAATCCCCCCAAAACCCACTCCTCACAACTCTAGACCACTACCATAGCCCTAAGGGGTGAAGGGGGGCACCTACATGTGGGTACAGTGGGTTTTGGGGGGGGGTTTGGAGGGCTCACATTTACCACCACAAGTGTAACAGGTGGGGGGGATGGGCCTGGGTCCACCTGCCTGAAGTGCACTGCACCCACAAAAAAATGTTCCAGGTACCTGCATACTGCTGTCAGGGAGCTGGGTATGACATTTGAGGCTGGCATAGAGGCTGGCAAAAAAATGTTAACATTTTTTTTGGGTGGGAGGGGGTTGGTGACCACTGGGGAGTAAGGGGAGGTGATCCCCGATTCCCTCCGGTGGTCATCTGGTCAATTGGGGCACTTTTTTGAGGCTTGGTCGTAAAAATAAATGGCCCAAGTGAAGCTGGCGAAATGCTCGTCAGAGCCGGCCATCTTTTTTCCATTATCGGGCGAAGCCGGCCATCTCGTAACCCCGCCCCCATCCTGCCTTCTGTACCCTGCCAAAACGCCCCCTTGAAGTTTGGCCGGTTCCGAGACGGAAAGCAGTTGGCACCGGCCAAAATCGGCTTTCGATTATAGCGATTTGGCCGGGTTCAGGAGATCGCCGACCATCTCCCGATTGTGTTGGAAGATGGCCGGCGATCTCTTTCAAAAATAAGCTGGATAGTCGCTTAAGTCAATATTCGGCACTTAAGTGGGCATGGGTTAGCGCATAAAGATAGTCCATTTATGCACTAAACCTGGCCGCTTAAAAGCTGAATATGAGCCCTTAAGCAGCCAAGTGCTAACTCTGCCCCTGAACGTCCCCAACATAGCCGGCTTTGAGTTTGGTGCTAACTGCAAATTTCAGCGGCACTTAGCCAGTTAAGTGACAGCGAAATTAAAGGCTAGCCCCGACCAAACTATTTAACCGGTCAACTGCCAGCTAAATCACTTTGAATATCAGCTGGTAAATATATAAGTTCTTTTGTATACCTTTATAGTGCTGGGTCAGTTAGATTTTTAGCTGCACCGTCTAGATTGTGCCACTGAAAATCCATGGATAGGAGACTCGTACATATATTAGCGACCACTAAACATGTAAGTCCTTTTGAATATTGACCCAATATAATGTATTTGGCTACTCTGGAATATGGGGTTTTGAGGAGAGACCCAAACCAAATTAATCCAGTGGATATTTATCATCAACTAACTCCTGATCTTATGTTTGGCTCTGCTTTTGGTATGTGTTACAGTTTTCTATGTGGTCACATTGAGTATCATAATGCTTTTATTCCATTACTTCATAGGCTCAGCTTTGCTCCTCTAAAAGATTTGTATAATTCTCAGTTAATTTCTTCTATCTCATCTATCCTTTGGACTAAGATTTTGGAACATTGAATGCTGATGTTGCTATGTACTGATTGCCCACTGAATGTGTTTCAGATTTCAAGAGCAAAGACTGTGTCCCTAAACTCGTTTCCGATTACCAGGCAAAGAAATTTAACATGGATCCACTGGTGAGCCATGTTTTGCCTTTTGAGAAAATAAATGAGGGGTTTGATCTGCTGCGCAATGGGAAGAGGTGAGTTTGCAAATAGTTCAGTGGTGACTGTAGAGTATGCAACAAAAAAGAGGGACACAAACCTTCCACAATAAGTAAAAGAGAACTAAAAGGGTGGAAGAAGGATGTTTCAAGGAAATCAGACAAAAAGGAAGTCCAAGCTTCTAAAAACTCTTTACCCTCCAACAGTTCAACAAATGTGTGTACAGTCTTGACCAGCCAAAGGCGTAAACAGTTCTGAATTGTTTACGCCTTTGGCAGGTAAAGACTGTACACATATTTGTTGAACTGTTGGAGAATAAAGACTATAGAGTATGCCCTGAGCCCCTGGTCTTCACTCCCAGTCCTTGAGGACTACTAACAGGTCAGGGTTTCAGACTATCCCTATTGAATATGCATGAGATTAACATACTGTACAATGGAAGTAGTACTACTACTACTACTTAACATTTCTAGAGCGCTACTAGGGTTACGCAGTGCTGTACAAATTAATAACTAAGGAAGTAGTAGGCATGCAAATCTCTCTCATGCATATCCATTAGGGATATCCTGAAAACCTGACCCGTTGGTGGCCCTCAAACACCGGGAATAAAAACCAAGACCCTAAACATTACTAAATGAGAGCCACACACAGATTATATCTTGATGCTATCATTTTATAAGGATCAGGGCCATAATTATGTTTAAATACATAAAAGTATTAAGCTTCTGCACAAAGCTATTACATTATAACATTTGATATTCAACACTAACATTAGAGTCGTCTCCTCAAGGGATAGCTCTTCCCTGGCGCGTCTATATATGTAGTCTCTAATGCGATTGTAATGGAACAAATGATGTGGTGTTAGACCATACTCCCTTTGCAGATCAACAAAAGGTACCATTTGTCCTTCTTCCCATAGTTGACCTAATGTGCCCAGGCCCCTCCGCTCCCAGAATCTGTAGATGGGATCTTCCAACCCCAAGGGACAACCCGGTGCTGTCTTCACCGTCATCTGCTGATAGTATGCTCTATTGGGGAAAGACCTCCGCCTAATAGCAGACCATTAGCAGACTAATAGCACTGCGGCAGATGGCGATTCTCTCTTTATATGCTGGGGCTTTGAATTGATTTCCAGTACATCCTACTGTACTCATTCTTGACCCCTGAAGCAGGCGCTGTTTAGCGCCGAAACACGGCCCGTGTCGGGTCATTAATAAAGAACTCTATTTGTCCCAGTCTTGAAGGCCCAGTGTTGCTTTTTTTGTTTGTAGAAAAATGTTCAAGTCAGGAACACCCAAATCCTGCCCCTTGTGATTTGAATGTACTGCCAACAAACTGCATAGCAAAATGTTTAGAATATGGGTTTTAAAAATAGCGATTTGAACGTTTTGGCAAGCAAAATGTCCAAATTCTGCTTTATGCCACTTTTTGAACATTTTCCTGTTTCGAAAATGAGACCTATAGGCACCTGCATTCCTTTATATAATAGGCTCAGACACCCTCTGGACTCCGAATTCCCTTCTATACGGATAGTGTGGGGCAACCAATTCCTCAAACCAACCCAATACTATAGGGATAGTTGTATAGTTTTAGGAGGTAAGAAGGTGAGCAAATAGCAGTTGTCTATAAGGGGTCATGTATGTGTATAAGTGACCATTCACACATGTGCATGGCTTCTTATAGAATGCCAGGTGGTGGAAAAATACGTGCCAAGTTTTGCTGGTTCATACTTTACCAGTGGGCATGCGCCTAGGCGTAATCTGAGCAGAGCACACAGATATATGCATAAATTATACAATAATATAAATAAAAAAGCAATTAACTACACACAAGGACTAAGACCAGCTGTACATACTTGCTTATCCACTCCTACTCTAAGCTCATTTTCATACACTTTTTCTGACTCCGTGTGTAATTTTTTTTACATTAGTCACCCATATTTTCTGTCTAAGTCCTGTTATTGTATCTTATCTTTCTTTGTTCCACTTATGCTTACTTTATGCTGTCCATTAAGATGTTTTAATACGCATTGTGTTGATATTGTAGGTATCCTACTATGCCATAATGCGTATTGTTATTTGAATATGTTTATTGCTGTAATTGTCTATTGCCTGCGTTCAGCATATTCTTGCTGTACATTGCCTTGGGTGAAGTTCTTGAAAAAAAAGCAGAAAATAAATAAAAAAAAAATACATACATACATTCCTGCACAAGCATTTACATAAACTATAGGGCTGGTATACAAAGTCAGGCCTACATCTTTGCGTATTCTTTGCCACCTCTGTTTGTATTCTGTAAAGTGTGATCAACAAGACTCTTCCAGAAAGCCAAGGAGACGGGGTGAAGAGAAATACTCTTTTATTGTACATAAGGTTAGAGTCGACATGGTACTGTGTTTCGGCAACAATGCCTGCCTCAGGAGTCTAAAAAGCCATAGTAGTTCTTCAAATAGTGAAGTCAAACACAAACAGAAGAAAAAAACTCCACTGAAGGAAAATGCTAGGCATCAAACAGTTTGATGTCAGGAATCTAAAAACCACAATAAAAACACATAAATACAGTAACATGGAAATATAGTGCAAAAACATATATATGCAGGGAGCCATCTAAAATAAAATTGTGAGCAATAAAATACTGGGTCAGTTAACAAGATGTGCTTGTGCAAAAAATGTAGGGTACTGGCAAACATATCATTACAAATCTCAGCCAACTGGCAGCTACTATTTCAGTGGTAATGGGAAGGAAACAGCAGTACCGGCAGCTCCTGACCACCCATAAAAGTTTCATCGTTAAAGTAGGCGGTCTTTTCTATGAATTGCTAGGGAAACGGCTGTGCATCACTCGGAATGCACATTTGAATGTAGTTGCAAAAACCTCAGAAAGGCAGTATATCAAGTCCCATTTCCCTTCCCTTTTTTTGTTTTCAAACTTTTTTTTAATCACTGCCAGACCCTCGGCAGCAGTACAGGAGGGAGGGGAAGCAAGGGAGAGCGAGGCAAAGGAGAGAGTGAAGGGCTGCCTGTGTGCATGCATGGTGAGTGGTGGGGTGGGGGGTGAGGCTGTAGAGATGCCGCAGCTCTCAGCCAACTGGCAGCTACTATTTCAGTGGTAATGGGAAGGAAACAGCAGTACCGGCAGCTCCTGACCACCCACAAAAATTTCATCATTAAAATAGTCTTTTCTGTGAATTGCTAGGAAAACAGCTGTGCATCACTCGGAATGCACATTTGAATGGTAATTAGCTCATTATAACAACTTTGCATGCAATTTTCATTAGCTGCTACCATGACAGGAAAAGAGCTTGCAGAACCCTTTTGTGCATGTCTCACTGAACTCCGTGCTCGCTAAACCGGCTAGAACCAGTGTAAAAATCACGTTCCTGGCTCATTAAGTTTGTGCATCTGGTCTTGGGTTGAGAAGCACTGAGCTAGATGTATGAGCACCAATACTCCCCACCTACGTTATCTCTTTCTAAAAAAAATTCATTCTTATGTTTTTCACGAGTACTATACCACTACAACTTAGGACCAGATATTGAAAGGGGTTCAACTGATCAGGAGTGCCTCCTGCCCACCTGGCTAAACACCACTGAGCTGGCTGGCCACCAGTATTCAGTGGCAATTAACCAGATAGTGCTGCTGAACATCACCACTAACCAGCCATTCCCTAACTGGGTAGGTTAGGGGCGGTGCAGGACCAGCGTTTGGGCAAAGCTGCAATTAGCTGATAAGCAACAATATTCAATCCACACATTGAGGGGCAGTTTAAGACATCTAAGTCCAAATTGGGATATTTGCTGAAAACATCTAAAAAAAAACCCCATCTAGCTCACAGCCATATTGAACCAGAAAAATGTCTAAATTTCTGGTTCAATATGGCTTTGAGCTATATGTTTTCAGGCTGAACACATTCATCTGTAAGTACCATTTTATCAAAAAAAAAAAAAAATCACAGTGAAAAAGTTAGGAAAACAAGACATAGGGACATCTGTCTGGCAGTATTCCTCGTGTAATGGCCACACAGACATCCCAGCAATGCAGAGGGGTGGCCTAGTGGTCAGTGCAGTGGACTTCACATAATGGGACCAAAGGACAAATCCCACTGAAAGTCCTTCAAATTGTATGGTGAGCCCTCCAGGGACAGAGAAAACCTACTGTATCTAAAGGTCCACCACTACAATACCACTTAGGCTTTGAGGGTAAGAACTTCAGTCTTGTAGATAATTCTCTACATTGCCATATGCTCCACGAAGTCAGTAGGGTGGCCAGTTTGCCTGTAGCTGGTAGAACAGCTCTTAACTTTGGTTTAAGAAGAATAAACACAGGGCTTTATGACACATCCTCTGCTCCCACTGTATATGTCCTAGCATTTAATATCTATTTGATGGACATGTTATCACTCTAATTCTTTATTTTTCAGCTCTCTATTAGTCCCCAGTGCTCCCAACCGTTCATACTTTCTCCTCCTTACTTCTGAATCCCTCCCCCATTCTCCTGTGTTACAGTATCCCCTCTAAAAACCAATCCAACCTTTAAACCCTTGTTCTTTCACAAAACACTCGCCTCCTTTTGTTCCCTCCTCATTGCAGCTATTATTGATTACCTGTTCCAGTTTTATCTCTGTGGTTCTTGTCCTATGCTATTATCTATTACTACTGTAAGATACCCACAAATCGGTAGAACTCTAACTTTGAGATGTTATCATTTATTTTGTAGTCTTCATTTTGTATATACTATCACGTGTAACTCCTACAGCCACCTACAACTTCCTACATGTTTATTTATTTGGATTTATTTACTGCCTTTTTGAAGAAATTTACCCAAGGTATGGTGTACAGCAAATTAATACAAAAGCAGAAATCAGTGGGAATTGTAGCAAAATGTCATTCAATCAATGCTATGTTCATGGGAGACAAGATCTCATATGGCCAGCACAATGGCTGTATTGGCAACAGGCTTACCCATCTTTACAGCATGAGCCCTTCTATAATCATAGGGCAAAAACTCCCACTGTCAACTGTACAAGCTTTCAACAGTGTAACTTCTTCAACCATGTACAAACTGTTGTCCAAAGTCCCAATAAGAGAGCACTTATCTTCAAATGGCAACATACTTCACAGGAAAATATATTAACACACAAAGCAGCACTTATCTGAGATCTTCAGTCCCAAGAGGGATTTCTGTTTCCTAAACAGCTTCATCAGAGGAAAATAATGATTGCTGCTGATGCCAGTTAGATCTATATATGAACCTCTGGGACTATGTCAAACAAAATTTAACTGTTAAAAAGTGCACCAAATGTAACCAGGTTGCATCTAAATCAAAATTCATGACAAACAAAAACGCTGTCAAAAAGAACCAATCAGCATCAATTTACATAACTGTCTAACCAAGCATCACTGATTCAAATTCAAAACAGAAAACTTTAAGAGTCAGAGGGTCAAAGCAAAAACAAGAAATCAAAATTTTAAAAAAAAAGGCAGACTGTTGTATACCCCCATTCAAGCCAGAGGGCTCTACAGATTACAAATGATGTAACCACCATTGTTTGTGCTGGAGCAGTTTCAACCTGTGATCACCTCCTCTCATATTAACAGTCACATGTTTGATAGCAAAACAAACAAAAAGGCAATCATGACCCACTGATCTTTGAATGCGGGATGGGTCTTCGTAACTGGGAAGAAACTAGGAAGTTATGAAGATCGACGGGTCCAGATTGCCTTTTCCAGGGCCCACAACCTTAAGGAATTATTGAGTCTGGCGGTTTTGCCTGTTCTAAAGCAGTTACCAGTTGAATCCAGCAAGTCCGTTTGTGGCCATAAGAAATGTGGCAATTGCAAGACGTGTGTTATGACTGCTGAGCTCTCTTCATTCATCAACCCCCTTGAGGTAAACAGTGCATGTTGAGAGGGACTATGGATTGTAAAACAGACCATGTTGTATACATTTTGAAATGTATATGTAACAAGATCTATGTAGGTAAAACCACTCGGAGTCTACATGTTAGAATTAATAAACATAGGTCAGGTGTTTCTCAAGGGAAGCTGGGGGCTCTGCTTGTTTACTATTGCTATCAAATATGTGACTGTTAATATGACAGGGGAGATTGCGGGTTGAAACTAATCCAACGCGAACAATGGTGGATTAATCATTTGCAATCTATAGAGCCCTCTGGCTTGAATGGTCTACATCTTATCTATTTAGATTTTTGTTTCTTGTTTTTGCTTTGACCCTCTGGCTCTTAAAGTTTTCCACTTTGAACTTGAATCAGCGATGACTGATTGGATAGTTATGTTGTCTCGATGCTGTTTGAAACTTTTTGACGGCGTTGTTATTTTATTCTGCCGCCATTTTGAGTGGGTATTGCTAGCATCAGTTGACGAGCTTGCTGCATGCTGGTATGTTCGCAAAGAACATACCAGCCTGGTTAAATCTGGTGCACTTTTTAACAATTACATTTTGTTTGACATAGTCCCAGAGGTTCATATATAGAGCTAACTGGCATCAGCAGCAATCCTTATTTTCCTCTGATGAAGCTGTTGGTGAAACAGAGATCCCCGTTGGGATTGAAGATCTAAGATAAGTGCTGCTTAGTGTGTTATTATATTTTCCTGTGACGTATGTTGCCATTTGAAGATAAGTGCTCTTATTGGGACTTTGGACAACAGTTTGAACATGAAGAAGTTACATTGTTGAAAGCATGTATAATTGATTGCACAATTGGAAAAGTATTATAGAAAAGGACAGTGGGAGTTTTTGCCCTATGATTATAGAAGGGCTCATGCTGTAA
Organism: Microcaecilia unicolor; assembly: GCF_901765095.1. Classification (NCBI taxonomy): domain Eukaryota; kingdom Metazoa; phylum Chordata; class Amphibia; order Gymnophiona; family Siphonopidae; genus Microcaecilia; species Microcaecilia unicolor. The sequence continues at coordinate 420,675,412 of NC_044032.1, read as the reverse complement.
AGATTGGTAAGCCTGTTGGCACTACAGCCACTGTACTGGCCATATCAGGTCTTTTTTTTTTTTCATGAACGTAGCATTGGATTGAATGGTATTTTGCTAACACTGATTTCTGTTTTTGTATGCTACATTGCATATGTTCAGTGGATTTTTTTTCATCTATTTTGTTTGTAGTACAACAAATTAATGACATTTTATATAAACAGTAACAATTATATGAACAGGCTTTTCTAAAATATTATTGGTAGATGTAAGATATTTGACAGTGGTTTAATTAATGTTTATTATCTTACTATTATTACTTTGTTTCTTTAAGTATTCGCACTGTCCTGACGTTTTGAAGTCTTCTGCATTGGAATGTGGTTGGAACATCTTTACTGAATATAAAAAAGACCTGACATCACAGCTGTACCAGAATAATTTAACATTGAACTATTTTTATTTGGTTACTTTAATCACATTGTCATTACTGAACGTTATACATTACCCTTGATCTCAAATACCTGAAATGAATTGTATATCTATTTTCTTCTAATTTACTTTATATTTTCTATAATTTAATTGTAATAATATTCTGTACTTCTCATTCCGGAAATGGCGATCGCCGTTACGGTACAATGTAAGCCACATTGACCCTGCAAAGAGGTGGGGAAATGTGGGATATAAATGCAGAAAATAAATAAATAAATTTCATTCCCAGGGCTGAGGAGCCTAAGATCAGCCATTGGAAATTTATGGACTGGGAAAGCAAGAATAGCTGGACATCAAGGGGGAGGGGAAATGTGCGATCTGGTGGTGGTGGTGGGGTGACTCAGTAGTTTTTCCAGATTTGGTTTTGGGCAGGGATTAATGTTAGGGGCAAAGTATGCTCTGTGGGGGAAGAGAGCAATCTGCCAGGGGGCTGTGGTTCTGGTCGGTGAGGGGAAAGTTTAAAAGAGCAGTAAATGGGTTTCTTCTTGGAAGGTTTTCTGCTGCTCTGGAACAGAGGTATGTGCTTGCGGGGAACAGTTTTTCAGGGTGAACACTAGGGGGCAACTGCCACATTATAGAGTGAAGACCAGGGGGTGCCAAGAGTAACAACATTTGTATTAACCTGCTTATGCTCTCATGAAAAGGTAACCATGCGATCTGAAGTGTTGATAACTTTCTGAATTTTAACACTGTTTGCAATTTATGCTAATTCATTTAGAGGGTTGATATTAAGGTACATTAAGGCAAAAATCATGTTATTTGCCCCTTATCACATGTTAGCAACAACATACATTATATTACTGTAAAGCACATTAGTATTGGTTATCAGGGGAAACATAGTAATCAGGTACAAAGTATGTAAATGCATGCAGAACACCTCATTATTATGTAGATTGAATAATGCAGCTTGCATTTGTTAAGAAAAAATTCTGTCAGTTCAAATCTAGCATTATGCTTCTTATACAAGAGAATCAGGCTCCTGGAGAGTGGTTATAAAGGAATCAGAGCAACCTTGTTTTCCCCCTTTCTCCAAAAACATCCATCCCCACCGGTTTCCCTAAACAACGTATTCCGTAAAGCACCCCCTCCAAATACCTCCATAGATCTCTCTTCCAAAGACCCCCATTCCCGTAGGCATCCCCCTGGCCTAACATTTGGTGTCTAGGGGGTTCCAGGGCAGGAGTGACCTCCAGTCACTCCTATCCCTTCTGGTGTCAGGTTCAAAACAGCACGGGTGATCCCTAGTGGTAGTCTCACAGTACTACAGTACATTTAGCCTGTGGTAACATGATAGTACATAAGTACATAAGTACATAAGTAGTGCCATACTGGGAAAGACCAAAGGTCCATCTAGCCCAGCATCCTGTCACCGACAGTGGCCAATCCAGGTCAAGGGCACCTGGCACGCTCCCCAAACGTAAAAACATTCCAGACAAGTTATACCTAAAAATGCGGAATTTTTCCAAGTCCATTTAATAGCGGTCTATGGACTTGTCCTTTAGGAATCTATCTACCCCTTTTTAAACTCCGTCAAGCTAACCGCCCGTACCACGTTCTCCGGCAATGAATTCCAGAGTCTAATTACACGTTGGGTGAAGAAAAATTTTCTCCGATTCGTTTTAAATTTACCACACTGTAGCTTCAACTCATGCCCTCTAGTCCTAGTATTTTTGGATAGCGTGAACAGTCGCTTCACATCCACCCGATCCATTCCACTCATTATTTTATACACTTCTATCATATCTCCCCTCAGCCGTCTCTAATGTTACTATGTTACCACAGGCTAAATGCCATACAAGGGCAAATAGGTAAGGAGAGTTTCTACAAGGGACTTGTTCAGGGAGGGGCTTTTTGGAGGGGATTGTGTTTAGGGGATGGTCCGCAGAGTGGGTCTGTGGGGGAAGGCATGAGAGTGGAAAGTATGGTTGCTCCGGTCCCTTTAAAAATGCTCACCAGGAACATTAGACCACGAGCTTGCAGCCTTTTGCTGGGCGGCATGAATAACACAACTTGAGAGGTTTATTCACAAGCTGCATTATTCACGTACTACAGGAATCAGTAACAAGTCACACTGAGATACCTCAGGTTAGTGACTCCCACAGTAAACTAAGGTGCAGTAAAAGGCTGGCTTTACTCCCTTAATATTAATGAGCTATTATACATGCATCTGCATGTGATATAGCTCATTAATATTTTCTATGAATTGCCACAAATTTTTCCATATTAATAGCTTAGAATTGTGTATTATCAAAAATATGCATTAATGCATTTTTTTAATATACATTCATCATTTCACATGTATTAATGCACCTTAGTAAATAGGATTTTATGTTTCTGTGGGAGAAAGTGCTTAGCACATCTGGCTATATGTCTATGTCTGAATTTGCAAATATAACCATGCTTTTTTATTTAGTGATCATGATTCCTCCAAGGATATATGTTTATTACAGATAAGAATTCTAAAGTGTGACACTTGTATTTTTGTATCTAATCCAAAAGTTCTTTTTCATCAGGGTTTCAAGTTCACTTTACCTTCTAATCTGCTATCACACTTGCTAAACAAGCCTACACTCCCCTTCCTCCTCTCTACCCACACAATGGCAGATTTCTTGCATGATACAATATTCACAAGATTAATCTTGAGCTCTCAGCAGGCCCCCTGTACCTCTGGTCACTTCATTCCTCTCGCCTTCCTTTCTACGGTATCTGAGATCATAGAAGTGCAAAGTGCCCATTTTCTCTCTTCCTGTAAACTCACTACCAGTTGTTTTGACTCCATTGGGGCTCATTTTTAAAGCACATCTCCCACAGTTTTGTCTCCTCTACAATCAGCTCCTTCATGATGTTCTGAATCAATTACTTTTACTACTACTACTACTACTATTTAGCATTTCTATAGCGCTACAAGGCATACGCAGCGCTGCACAAACATAGAAGAAAGACAGTCCCTGCTCAAAGAGCTTACAATCTAATAGACAAAAAAAATAAATAAAGTAAGCAAATCAAATCAATTAATGTGAACGGGAAGGAAGAGAGGAGGGTAGGTGGAGGCGAGTGGTTACAAGTGGTTACGAGTCAAAAGCAATGTTAAAGAGGTGGGTTTTCAGTCTAGATTTAAAGGTGGCCAAGGATGGGGCAAGACGTAGGGGCTCAGGAAGTTTATTCCAGGCGTAGGGTGCAGCGAGACAGAAGGCGCGAAGTCTGGAGTTGGCAGTAGTGGAGAAGGGAACAGATAAGAAGGATTATCCATGGAGCGGAGTGCACGGGAAGGGGTGTAGGGAAGGACGAGTGTGGAGAGATACTGGGGAGCAGCAGAGTGAATACATTTATAGGTTAGTAGAAGAAGTTCAAACATGCTGTAATCAAACCAGTTTTCAAAACTCTTTACTGGACTCTCCCTGTCCTAACTACCCACCCATTTCCCTTCTGTATCCAAACTACTGGCAGGTTAACATGGCCAAACATAGCCTCCCCGTTCTCCTTTTCTGTCTCCCTGGATAACACTCAGGCTTATTTTCGAAAGTGATCGCCGGCAATCTTCCGACATAAATCAGGAGATATAATCGAAAGCGGCTTTTTTGACACCATTGCTGCTTTCCCGTCACCGCACCGGTGAAACTTCAAGGGGGCGTGTCGGTGGCGTAGCAAAGGCGGGACATGGGTGGGCATGGGCGTGGCTACCATATGGCTGGCCATTAATCAGTATTTCGACGGGTTTACTTGGTCCTTTTATTTTCATGACCAAGCCTCAAAAAGGTGCCCCAACTGACCAGATGACCAACGAAGGAAATGGGGGATGACCTCCCTGTACTCCCCCAGTGATCACCAACCCCCTCCCACAGGAAAAAAATAAAACTAAAAACCTTTTTTTACCAGCCTGTATGCCAGCCACAAATGTCATACCCAGCTCCCTGACAGCAGTATGCAAGTCCCTGGAGCAGTTTTTAATGGGTGCAGTGCACTTCAGGCAGGCAGACCCAGGTCCATTCCCCCCTACCTGTTACACTTTTGGTGCTAAATGTTGAGCCCTCCAAACCCCCCCAAAACCCACTGTACCCACATGTAGGTGCCCCCCTTCACCCATAAGGGCTATGGTAATGGTGTAGAGTTGTGGGAAGTGGGTTTGGGGGGGATTTGGGGGGCTCAGCACCCAAGTTAAGGGAGCTATGCACCTGGGAGCTATTTGTGTATTTTTTTAACATTTTAGAAGTGCTCCCTAGGGTGCCCGGTTGGTGTCCTGGCATGTCAGAGGGACCAGTGCACTACAAATGCTGGCTCCTCCCATGACCAAATACCTTGGATTTCGCCGGGTTTGGGATGGCCGGCATTTTTTTTTCCATTATCACTGAAAAACAAAACCGGCAATCTGAAACCCGGCGAACTCTGGCATTTGGCCGGGCTAAACCGTATTATTGAAAAAAAAGATGGCCGTCCATCTTTTTCGATAATACGGTTCCAGCCAGCTGTTGTGCTGCTGCCAAAATAGATCACCAGCGATCTATTTTGCCGGCGACATTCATTTATGCCCCTCACTGTCATCCTGCCAGTCTGCTCAGTCAGCAAAAGAGATATGTGTTCAACAATGCACATTTGGTTCATGAGTGTGCCTTAAATTAGTGCACACTAATTTGATTTAACATCCACTATTTGACTTAGCATGCTTTAAGTCACCAGACAGTGTGCATTAAAGTCCTTATTTTAGAAGCCCTACTCATGATTTACATGTATAAATACCATCATACATATTAGATACATATTAGATATGATATTAGAAAGCTGGTAAATTTACTCTACATGTAGTTTGCTTGATGGTGTTTTTGACCAGGGCTTGGACTGGACAAAAATCTACACAAGTATTCCCAGCTGCGCCTCACAGGACTCGCACTGATCCATCTATCTCCATTACAATCTATTCAAAATTTCAGCTGCACATATCTTCCTATACTGTCTTTACTGCCAGGTAACCCCCTTCTCAAGAAACTAATTTAGATCCCATTTATTTCTTCATAAATTCCAATGTTAGAAGGAAAGATACAAACTTTGGATACATCAATGGAGAATAATATGAAAGAAATACAAAATTTTCAACTGGTACAAACCAATTTAATTAAGGAAAATTCATACCTTCAGAACAAAATAGAAATTTTGGAGAACACACAGAGGTCTAATACACTTAGATTGATAAACTTTCCGAAGCAGGCTTTGATAGCCCCAATAATAACTTTTAAAAGATATTTGAATGAAGTTCTGAAAATACCACAGAAGGCATATCCCCTATATCAAAAATGTATTACCTGTTACCATATAAAAGAAAGGAGAAGGAACAAGTGGAGGATCAAGGAACTGAAATAGCATTTGATACCTTGGATTTGAACTTAACTCAAACTTTGGAAGATGACAATTTAGGCTTAAGGCCAATGACTTTAATAGTCTCTTTTGTATTACAACTGGACAGAGATTGGATCCTTAAACAGTTTTTCCTTCATAAAGAACAGCTTTTTATGAACTGTAAAATTAGAATGTTTCCGGATGTTTCCAAAGCAACCCAAAAGCGGCGTAAAGAATTTCTGAAATTACGCCCAAAGATACAATTGGGTGCTCTTTTCTGGTTAAATTTCCCGTGTAAATGTGTAGAAAAATTTAATTCTGTAAAATACGTTTTTTTTAATCCTAAACAATTTAATTCTTTTTTTACTCTAAAATAGCCTTGTTACCGTCAACACAGCCAAGACCTATTATTACATCTACTCCATGAAATAGTTAGAAATCTCCGGAACACCCCTCTTAGTCCTCACTATCCTAAAGGAAAGAATTATGGTTATATTCTTTGTAATTCCTCAGATATTGTGTTATGCCTCTCATGTTGTGGACTATAGATTTATTTATTTATTTGCTGCATTTGTATCCCACATTTTCCCACCTATTTGCAGGCTCAATGTGGCTTACAATGTTCCTTCATGGCATTTGCCACTCCAGAGTAAAAAGGTACAGTTGATATTAAATAGAGTATATGGGTTACATAATAGATTATGTGATTCACATAATGGATCGTCATTACAGAGTAAAAGAGACAATTGGTATTACCTAAAGAATATTGATGACCTGGAAGATTAAATAGATTAATAGTATAATGGAAGATTGGTATATTTTCATTTTATATGGTAAACCTACTAGCTTTATGTAGCTTGTTATCTTTTTTCCTTTTTTTTCCCAAGTTACCTGAATATAAGATGGAAATATGTATAGAACTATATTATTAATTTTTCTTTTCTTGTACTGTTAACCATCTTTACTAAAGCAAGATGAATTCTTGAAATTAATGTAAAATAATTACATAAATAAATAAAATAAAATAACCATGGTTTCAGCCAAGGGAAGTCTTGTCTCACCAATTTGCTTCAAACATGTGGATAAAAGGGAGCCAGCTGATGTAGTGTGTATCTAGATTTTCAGAAAGCTTTTAACAAAGTTCCTCATGAAAGACTCCTGAGAAAATTAAAGAGTCATGGGATAGGAGGCAATGTTCAGTTTTGAATTAGTAATTGGACAGAAAGCAGACAGTAGGGTTAAATATCCATTTCTCTCAATGGAGGAGGGTGAATAGTGGAGTGCCACAGGGATCTGTACTGGAACCGGTGCTATTTAACATATTTATAAATTATCTGGAAATTGGAACGATGAGTGAGGTGATTACATTTGCAGATGAGACAAAACTATTCAAGGTTGTTAAAACACGTGGATTGTGAAAAATTGCAGGAAGATCTTATACAATTGGAAGACTGGGCATCCAAATGGTAGAAGAAATTTAATGTGGACAAATGCAAGGTGATGCACATTGGAAAGAATAATTTGATTCATAGTTACCTGATACTAGGGTCCACCCTGGGGATGAGCACCCAAGAAAAAGATCTAGGTGTTGTTGTAAACAATATGCTGAAATATTCTGACCAGTGTGTGGCGGTGGTCAAAACAGCAAACAGGATGCTAGGAATTATTAGGAAAGGAATGGTAAATAAGACCGAGAATATTATAATCAGGGCCGTGCTGATGCAGTAAGCGCCGCAGGGGGGCGCTACTGCCCTGCCGTCTGCTCACTTGCAAAATCTTTCACCTGAACTTGCGATTCTCCTATCTCCGCTGCCCTCCCCTTTCCATGCACAGGAGCAGTATTAATTGAGGCAGGCACGCTCTTCAAGTTACGTGAGAATACAACCAGATTGCTATTTATGCTTCGGTTTGGGGCTGGCTCCTCAGTCAGGGTGAGTTTCAGAGCTTGAAACAGCATTCAAATTAAAGAGAACCTGAAATTTTAAAAGTGCTAAAAATAAGTTTTAAAAGTATTTGCCTTAAATCTAATTGCAGAATTCAGGTGCTGGGAGTCTGTACTTGGTTGTCATATGCTCAGATTTGTTTAAATCATATGCAAATTAGTCCGGTGTTTTTCACTACACATTCCCATGAGTGTCTGTATGTTAATCTGCATTCAAATAGCGCTCTCTGATTGGATGATCAGCTTCTGTTAAGAAATCTGCCCGGGAAGTGAACAGAGTGAGAGCTGTCCTTTGCCAAGAGAGACATCCAGCTGTGACTTCCTGTGTTTGTTGACTGAAGTTATAAAAGAGTGCCTGATTGTGGTAAATGAGAAAATATAAGTGAAAAGAGATTGGTGGCGATTGAAGTTTTTCTAGTGAGAAAAGGATCTGAATATTTCAGGATTACTTGAAGTTTATGAAGAATATAGCTATAAGCTATATAAAGGCTAGGTAGATTTAAGTGACTGTAAGCAAGGAAACCTTAATATTTGATCTGAAATAAATATTTGATCTGAGATAGTTGATCAGAGATAAATGTTTGATCTGAATTATATCCTTTGGTGCAAAGGAGATTAGAATGCAATAGAGTATTTCTTTCTGTTTACCAGTACAGTCAAATAATTCCATTCCACTTAAATAATTTTTTGTTATATATATGAGGGAGTAGTATCTGGATTTATTGTAAATCAAATTGATTCCATTCACAGGAATTCATATTCACCTTCACCTTCATGCATTCATCCGATATTATCTTTTAAGGATGAAGTTTTATTTTATGTTCACTCTGTCTCTTGTGAGCTGAGCACAGTTAGTTTCCTCGGCTGGCACGACTACATATTAGAGGTATTTTGATACTGTGTGAAGTTTTACCACAGACGGGTGACATATATAAAACATTCTCCTTGGATAGGATGTGATATGTGAAAATACATTTTGCTTTAATGAAATTGCTAAACTTTAGAGTCAGAGACTTATCAATGAGGGATACATACAGTGCTATTTTTTCCTGAGGTCCGGCTTACTTGCCTGCTCCCTTCTGTTCCTGCTCTGCTGGACGGGGGGGGGGGGGCACCAACCGATAGTCTGCAGGGGGGCACCAGAGACCCTAGGCACGGCCCTGATTATAATGCCTCTGTATTGCTCCATGGTGCAACCTCAACTGGAGTATTGCGTTCAGTTCTGGTTGCTGTATCTCAAAAAGGATATAGCAGAATTAGAAAAAGTTCAAAGAACAACCTTACAAAATATTTATTTTATATTTGGAGGTCATTTAAAAAATGATATAAAGGAGAGAAATATTTGAAGTTTTGTTGAACGATTTTGCATAATGTTATATTGAATAAAAGTGGATTGTAGGAATCAACAGTGAACTTGTATATTGAATATTATTGATTTATTGTTGACTAGAAAATAGGTTTATAGCCCATAATAGTATATGCATATTTATTGGGGAAATCCTAAAAACCTGACTGGGGTGTGGCCCTCAAAGACCAAGTTTGCTCACCCCTGCTGTAACAGAATCCAGGTATCCAGATGCCATTTTGGAATGGGCACTACGCACGCAGCATTGGAATTGACTAAAAGGGGGCACCTAATTCTGTTTGAGATTGCAGGTTGACAAAAATGCTCTTCCCCATATGGATAACATAGTTTGGTCCTCATGTTAATCAACTTGAATGTACAGAAATTAAGGTTAATAAATAAAAACAAATAATTTGTTTTTAAAAGGGGCACCTACTTATAAAACTGACCCACAAGAGATTAGTACAGTGGTTCCCAAATTTGTCCTGGGAGAACCCCCAGCCAGTCAAGTTTTCAGGATATCCACAATGCATATTCATGAAAGAAATTTGCATGTAGTGGAGGAGGTGCATGCAAATCTCATTCATGAATATGCATTATTTGGGAACAATTATTTTAGTGGAACTCCAAAAATCACTGAGAAAATGTAGCATCAGTAGGGGTGGACTGACGGTGATCTGGGTCCCCCAGCAGAAAGGGTCATTGGGCCCCCCTGCCGCTGCCCCCACCTCACTGTTACTTCCAGAACCCCACCCCCTGCTTACTACAGCCCCAGGATCTTCCTTAAAGAGCTCTAGTGGTCTAGTGGCCTCTTTGGGGCAGGAAAGAACCCCACTCTTTCCTGCTCACCACCACTGCTCTACTTGGAGCCACCACTTCTTCTTAATGGCTGCTGAGACTTTCTTTGGCAGTCTTGAGGGTCATGGCAGTCTTGCGAGACTGCCGCAGGAAGTCTTGGTAGCCATTTTCAAGATGCAGTGGTGCTGGACAGAGCAGCAGCAGTAGGTAGGAAAGAGTGGGGTTCTTTCCTGCCCCATAAGAGGTCACTAGACCACCATGGCCCTTCAAATTATGCCTGGGGAGGGCCCACTGAGGCTTGGGGGCTGTAGTGTGCAGGGAGAGAGAGGCACTGGGCCACTCAGATCCTCTGGGCCCACGGGAACTGCCTGATTGCCTATATGGTCAGTCCATCCCTGAGCATCAGTAAAACAAATCATAGGTTGCATGGCAAGAATGACACCTTTTCCCACACCCGCTTTTTTTGCACTGCTCATATTCAGTGGCGTAGCCAGACTGCCAATTTTGGGTGGGCCTGAACCCAAAGTGGGTGGGCACAAAATGTTCTCTGTACCCCCCCCCTCCCCAGCAAAATTTAGTCACACTCAGATGCATTTGTCACACAGGGTAAAGTGCTGCTTTTCAGTGCATCCGATTTCAGATAATTTATTTAATAGCCTAATCCTTTTCAGTGAGCTTTCAGAGGCCAAAACCTCCTGCCTCAGGTCAGTATAATGCTGTTACGGTGTCCTCTCCTGACCTAAGGAAGGAAGTATTGGTCTCTGAAACTTTATTAACACCATATTACTTTATCCTAAATTAAAAATAAAATTATTTTCTTTACCTTTGTTATATGGCCATTTACTTTTTCTCATTGTGTTGCTCCCAGTCTCTAGATTCTGCTTTCCTTCGTTTTCACTTAACTCTTCTGCCAGGGTTTCCTGGCCATTTGTCATTTTTCTCTCCTTTTTCTTTGCTTTCTTCAATATCTTTCTGCCTCTCTCTGTGTCCAGATTTAATTCATTCTTACTATCCATTCTTTAATTTCCTTCATCTACTTATGGCTTTTCATCTTTTTCTCACCCTTGTTCTCCCCATGCCCCTTCCTCTTATTCTCCAATCTTTCACTACTCCCCCTTTCCATGCAGCAGCTCTCCTCTTTCTCTCCCCATCCTTCCAGTGTCTCCCCTCTCTCTCCCCCATCCTTCCAATAGTCTCCCCTCTTTCTTTCTGCATCCTTCCATCGTGTCACCTCTTTCTCCCTACCCTTCCATCCAGCATCTTCCCTCTTTCTCTCCTCATCCTTCTACCTATCTACCCTCTCTCCTGATCCTTCCATCTAATGTCTCTCTCCCTCCTTCTAACCAGTGTCTATCTCTCTACCCTTTTCTTTTCAGTGTCCCTTCTCTCTCCACATCCTTCCAATCTCTCCCCTTTTTCTCTGCATCCTTTCATCCATCTTCCCTCTCTCTCCCCATCCTTCCATCCAGTGTCTCTCTCCCCATCCATCTGTTTTCCCTCTTTCTCTGCCATCCTCCCATCTGTTTTCCCTCTTTCTCTCCCCATCCTTCCATCCAGTGTCTCTCTCCCCATCCATCTGTTTTCCCTCTTTCTCTGCCATCCTTCCATCTGTTTTCCCTCTTTCTCTCCCCATCCTTCCGTTTTCCCTCTTTCTCTGCCATCCTCCCATCTGTTTTCCCTCTTTCTCTCCCCATCCTCCATTTTCCCTCTTTTTCTGCCATCCTCCCATCTGTTTTCCCTCTTTCTCTCCCCATCCTTCCATTTTCCCTCTTTCTCCCCATCCTGCCATCCATTTTCCCTCTCCCGATTCAGGCTCACCAGCCCCAGCTCCCATTGCCGGCCACTGCTGCTTTTACTGATGAGCAGCAGGGCCGGCGCTACAAAAAAAAGAAGCGCTCAGCTGACAGGGGCAGTGACGTAAGAGACGGGAAGAGCCTGCAGAGCCAGCAGCCAATGCTTCGAGGCTGCCTGCGGTGCCGCGTTTTTTTTAAAACATTTTTTCTCGTCGGGTTAGCGTTGGCGCTCAGCTCAGTCAGCTGAGCGCTTCTTCTTTTTGTAGCGCCGGCCCTGCTGCTCATCAGGAAAAGCAGCAGTGGCCGGCAATGGGAGCTGGGGCTGGTGGGCCTGAAGGAAAAGTGGGTGGGTGGGCCAGAGTTGAAATTGGGTGGGCCTGGGCCCACCCAGGCCCACCCGTAGCTACGCCCCTGCTCATATTGATCATATATTAGTGATTTAGATTATATGGGATGTTTGGGTATCTGTAGAAAATATTTTCAGATATAGGTACAAAACAATTAGTCATTAAAATTTAGGTAGGATCACTCCTCCCAACTTTGCATCTTGATGGTTTACCTAAGATCAAGTTTTAATGTCAAAAGTTTCTTAACACTCTTTTCAAGTTGAGAAATAATTGGCAGATGGCCAGCGGATGCAGGAGAATCAATGCAGAGTATTATGAAGCATAAGAAGGAATTAGGGATTATGTAGAAGAGCCACAACATAAGTCTAGATTTCATTTAAAAGGACCCCAATACTCAGCCCACAGCAGTCAGCAATTTTTATGGTACTGACTCCCATTCCATGGGCAGAATTTGACCCGGATATTCAATGCCAGGCCTTATCTCTACAGTGGCACTGAAAATCTGGGTTTTGCCTGACCGCCAGAAGTTATCTAAGTGCTGGCCGACATTCATGACTAACTATTCTATCTTTATCTTCAAAACCTAGCAAAGCAAAGAACCAATGCTGATCCAAGATAAAGAAGATTTCCACTCAATTTTATTACAATAAATTACTATAGTCATTCAAGAACATTTATGGGTCTTAGAGAAGACACTCTGAACTACCCTGATAGCTATGGTATTTTGGTTGAGGTGCCTTTAATCCTTTATCTTTACTTCACTACATATTGATGTTACAATTCTGATGCAGCTCCACAAAACATGGCTGTGTCATGTTATGATTAGGTTGATGAACGAGTGTTGTAGCTTGTAATAAAATTGTGTAGAAATCTTTGTTGTTTATCTTGGATCTGCTTTGGTTCTTTGCTTTGGCTTCTGTGAATCTGTTGCCTTTTTTGCTTTGTGGATTAACTTTATCTGGGCACTTACCTATGTATAGCATCAGTTTAGAAAAGTCGTGGATGTCGGCATATAGATGTTTTAGGCAAAACCCATATTTTACAAACCCAAGACAAAGCATAGAAGCCTAATGTAAAATCAAAAGATCTCCGCCCCCTGACCAAGGCATTCAAAAATGTATAGTACATCAACAGCAGTGTCTCCAAATGTGGTAATGTAAAATGTCCAAAAAAAGCGTACCCAAGCATGCCTATGAAGCTGAAAACAGCCCCCATGAGCTCAGGCCATCATGCCCTGCCCCCACAGGACAAGTACGTAGCATGAGGTCCATGCTGTGTCATTGGTGTTTATTCAGTGCCTGCAGGGGAAAATGTTTAGCGCCACCTGTTTAATAAAGTTTATTTTTTGCCAACTGTTTAGAAAAACTCCACTGCAAGTTTACTTCCCAATCCACAGATGATAGATATACAAATTCATTCTTCTTCTAATAATTATGAGTTAAAAGATCTCTCAGGGGTCCTTTTACTAAGATGCACTGAAAAATGGCCTGTGCAGGTGTAGATGCATGTATTGGACGCACACAGGTCCATTTTTCAGCGCACCTGCAAAAAAGTCCTTTTTTGCCGAAAATGGATGTGCGGCAAAATAAAAATTGGCGCGAGTCCATTTGGGTCTGAGAATTTACCGCTACCCATTGACCTAGCGGTAACGTCTCACACATTAACCAGGTGGTAATGGTCTACATGCCCACAATGCCAATTACCACCTGGTTAGTGCAGCACGCCAGAAAATTTCCAGTGCGCTTAGTGGACACACATAAAAAAATGAAATTACCACCAGGACATAGTAAAAGGGCCCTAAGTATTTTGGGAGAATTCTTTTTCTGAAACCTTCAAATGTGGACCATTGTTAGTTGCCTTTATTTTTGAACAAGACCTAAACTCTGTTATGTGACTTTAGGAACTCTAGTGTTCTTTTCTATGGTCAAAAGATTTGGCTATACCTGTCAGGTCTCAAAGCAGCAACTAGGTTTGTGAGCCCTTGGGCCGCTGCCAAGGAGCGGCAGAGGCAGGCAAAACCACTCCAACCAGCACTGGGCTAACACACACACAAAGCAGGGACTGCAGACAGGGATAAGCAAAGCAGGAACACACTGTACAAGAACACTTGGACTGGAACACAGGACTGGAGCAAGGCTTCACCTGCACTTGACCACCCTTCCCCAGGAGTTGAGCCACTGGGTGCAGGCGGCCGGCAGGACTTACCGGACTGGGCAGGAACTGGATACCAGCAGGAAACATACAACAGAGTCAAGACTACAAGCTGCCAGGCAGCCACTAAGACAGAAACACAGACAGGAGGGAGTCAGGACTAAAAGCTGCCAAGCAGCCGCTAATAAAGAACACAGACACAAGACAAGGAACTAAACAATAAAACCAAAGCTAACTACACACAAACAAACAAGAACCAGGCAAGAACTCAGAATCAAACTGGACTAAGCAGAAGTGCACAGAGCACACCCACATACCAGGGACCTTAGACGATGCAAAGGCAAACACAGAAGTTTCTAGGTGATTAATAAAGCCCATCAGCTGCTAAAGCTCAGCTGCAGCAATCACAAGGCAACTACAGGTGCTGTTCACATACAAACAAGGAAAGCAATTCTGGCAGCCCAGAAGATCTAGACTGAACTGGGCTGAAGTCTGGAACGGGTGATAGTAAACAGACAGTCCATTGCAGCCACCAGGCCTGGCCACCAGAGGGTGAGGTGAGCACAGACAAGGAAACGGTCACAAACGTGACAATACCCAGATGTGACTAAGATAACACAGGAAAGATGGAAAGAATTCCTTGTGATGAGAGATAAAAAAAAATTAGGAGCTACTTTTTTATTAGCATACCCATGTAGATGTGTGGTGAAATACTTGGGAATGAAATATGTATTTTTTGCCCCAGAACATCTCCTATCTTTTCTTGATGTAAAGAAAGTAACCAGCAGTGTACCCTCTAATTAGCTATAAATATAGTCTGTTTATTCTGGCTAGACCTTTTCCTTTTTATTTTCCTTTTTGGATCTCCTTATCAACGGGTCCTTTCCATCTTCTCTTTTTGGGGTCTAAGGAAGGGTAATGTTAGAAATGCTTCTTTTGTTGTAAAGGATATTGATTAAAGATTTTTTTTTTCTTTTTTTTCCTTCTTATTGGATTATATTATGATATCCTTTTTCCCCTTTTTATTTTGATTGAGCTCTGTTTTTCTTGTGCAAGTATTTTAAACTTGTAAATCATTTGAAATTAATTAAAAAAAAAAAAACAAGGCTTGCAGCTGGTTGTCCTGTTGCATTGTCAATGGTAAAGAAAGTTGTTTTTTGGCCCACTCCATAGAGCAGGAGTTTGCATTCTGAGAGATAAACCATAATTGTTAGTCATTGAAACTTAAGGTCAATATGCTGATGAGATCAAAGTATTTGCTAAAATTCCTTTGGGTCCTTTTAGAAAGGCACACTAAAAAATAGACTGCGGTAGTATAGATGCGGGTTTTGGGCGCTCGCAGAATCATTTTTCAGTGCAACTGTAAAAAAGACCTTTTTAAAATTTTTGCAGAAAATGGACGTGCGCAAAATTGTCGCACGTCCATTTTAGGTCTGAGACCTTACCGCCAGCCATTGACCTAGAGGTAAAGTCTCACGTGGTAACTGGGTGGTAATGACCTACATGCGCCAAATGCCACTTGGCACGCGTCTGATACGCTCAGCCAAAAATTAAAATTATTTTTCAGATGTGCGTGTCGGACACACGCCAAAAATGAAATTACCATAACAGCCACAAGGTAGCCATGTGGTAACTCCATTTTGCCGCACGTTGGGCATGCGTAGATGCTTACACGACTTAGTAAAAGGGCCCCCTTGTGCATTTGGGGGGTGGGGAATTCTTTAAATGGTGCTCAGAAATGGACACTGGAAAAGATAGACACTAAGCGCTATTCTATAAAGGGCACACTCATTTAGCACCAGTTCCCATACCCAACCGTTGGCACCAGGCTAACATCTGCTGAAAGCTGGTGTAAATCCTGGTACCCAAGTTGATACAGAGATCCTTTATTCTGTAACACTGCGCACTACGTTTTGGAACACCCATGATCTGTCCTTACCCCTCCCATGGCCATGCCCCCTTTTGGGTTATACGCTATGGGATTTAGGCACCCAGCATTATAGAATAATGCACAGACAGATGGACATGTAAATCCTAACTGGTGCCAATTAATGTCAATTAGATGTTAACAGCCAATTATTTATGGTTAACAGCTCATTAGCCAATTAAGTTGCGCACACATCTCGCTTTGGGGTACTATATAGAATCCTGGGGTGAATTTACATTATTGCCCAAGAATTATCCACCTATAAAGAGAAATCTCTCAAATAGATTGTCTGACCCTAGATCTTGGATTGAAGTGGAGGGAAGGGATCTGAGGAGAGTGACACCGATCATATAGGGTGCCTGAACAGGTTGAAGAGCTGTCCAACTCCTATACAAGGAGGTAAAGCCACAATGTGGGAAGCACTCAGGCACTCAGCCAGCAACTGGCCCAAAAGACCCAAATTTGGCACTCTGACACTCACCCATATTAGCTTCCAAGTAGATTGTGAGGGCGGAGGGGCATTGCTATTGCTGGATTAACGCCTTCAAATCATTCATTGGTTCCTTGTGTTTAACGGTCCTTCAATATTGCTTTCTTTTTTCAAACTATTTTCTCACGTATATAAAATCAAAACTTACTATCTTGTGTTTCATAGCAAACTGCAACCAAACCTTTTATAAACCCAGCTACACGAATTGCTTTTACCACTTCCTCTGGCAATGAATTCCAGAGCTTGTGTAGGTTATTATTGTGATGTCAGTTTGTTGATTTTGCTATTGTTTTGTTTGAATTTGTTGCTTATGTTTTTATCGATCACTGCTTAGATCTGTGAATGTATGGAATAGAAGTCCTTTTTAAACAAATATTTATATTTATTTTGCACTTGATATACTGCTTTTCAAACAAAAGCAAAGTGGTTTACAATTTAACAATCAAATCAATGAAAACAGGAAAAAGAAACTATAATGTATAAGAAGAATAGAAGGAAGAGAAGGAAGGCTGAAACAGAAAGACCGAAGGATACAGGCATGCCACCGGGCACCTGGTCCAACAATGTCAGAGCATCTCTGGGAAAGCCAAAGTAAAGAGGTAGGTTTTGAGGGAGGCCCTAAAATGAAGATTTGAGCTCTCAGACCTAAGATCAGCAGGGAGAGAATTCTATAGGGTGGGGATAGTGAAAAAGAATGCACAATGCCTAGAGGATTCTAGTCGCAGCAATGGACAAATGGAACAGTCAACTGATTATCCATGGTGGAGGAACGTAGCATGTCTGTGGGTCTGTAGGGGAAAATGAGTGAAGAATGGAAAGGAGGGACTCCTGAGTGAAACACTGTATGGATCAGAGTTAGGATTTTTTAATGAACTTAAAAAAAAACTGAAAACCAATGGTGTTTCAAGAGAGGGGTAACATGGTTGCAGTGATTAGTGTGAGAAAGCAGAGGCACGATGGTGTTCTGAACCAACTGGATCATCTTGAAAAGGACAGTAGGAAGACCTGAGTAGACAATATTGCAGTAGTCTAGCTTTGAAGAAACAAGAGAATAAAGAAATGTAGCACAGGCCTTATCAATAAAAGAGCAGAGAAAAAAATAAGAGCAAACTACTGAGAAAACTTGGATGCTAAGGATAAGTCTGAGTCAAAAATGAAACCCAGATATCTATGGGACTGTACTAGGGCCAAGGGAGATTCCTAGAGCCTAGGAATAATGGTGGGATAATAGAGCCACAGACTTACATGAGTTGAGAACTAAATGGTTGGTATGAATCCAGTTATTGATTGAGTCAAGACAAGATTGTAGCATAGACAAGTTAGGAGCATTAGGCTTACTGGCCTGTAATTTCCTGGATCACCCTGGAACCATTTTTAAAAATCAGCGTTACATTAGCCACCCTCCAATCTTCAGGCACCATGGACAATTTTAACAACAGGTTACAGCTTGCTAACAACAAATAAGCAATTTCATGTTTGAGTTCTTTCAGTACCCTGGGGTGTATACCATCCGGTCCAGATGATTTATCACTCTTTACCTAGTTGATTTAGCTCAGTACATCTTCCAAGTTCATTGAGATTTCTTTCAGTTCCTCCAGTTTGTTACCCTTGAAAACCATTTCTGGTACAGGTAGATCTCTTTCATCTTCATCTGTAAAGACCGATGCAAGGAATTCATTCAATCTTTCTGCTATAGTCTTGACCTCCCCGAATGCCCCTTTTGCTCCTTCATGATCTAAGGGTCCCACAGATTCCTTCACAGGCTTTCTGCTTCTGATATACTGAAAAAAGTGTTACTATGAGTTTATGCCTCTGTGGCAAGTTTTTCTTCATTTAGCTTAACAGTGCTTATGTTGCTTCTTGTTTTCTTCATTCAAATCCCTTTTCCATTCTTTGAAGGATGTTCTTTTGACTCTAGTAGCATCTTTCACTTCATCTTTTAACCATGCTCACTGTCATGTGCTCTTCTTTCCACCTTTGTTAATACGTGGAGTACATATGGTCTGGGCTTCCATGATGGTATTTTTAAACAATGTCCATGCCTGATTTAAAGTTCTAACCTTTGCATCCGATCCTTTTAGCTTATTTTTAACAATTTTCCTCATCTACTATAATAAAACTCACCCTCAACGTTCTGAAGACAATGTTCTGAAGTCACTCAATCACTCCCTGAAGGGTTCGTGGATTCATGGTGGTGAAGCCACTCCACTGACCCGTGCCCCGCCCACGTGTCAAACGTCAGAACGTTGTCTTCAGAACAGTAAACTAAAGGAAGGGATCGCAACCAAGCAGGTGGAGGAGTAGGGAAACATGCTCCGGGTGTTTCCCTACTCCTCCCCCTGCCTAGGAAACGCAGGCCACCAACCTCCCAACCCACCCGCGGAACAAATCTGGAGGGAAACCACCTCCAAAGCTCCGGAGTCCAAATGACTCCGGACACCAGTGTTCGACGTCCAACCCCCCCCCCCCCACCCCCCAAAGCCACCCACCAAAGCTCCGGAGTACAAGCCCCGCCCACAGAATGCTGCAAGTCCAAACCCCCCCCCCCCCCACCACCACCACACACCCCCAAAGCTGCAGTTCAAAAGAAGCCCCGTCCACAGAATGCAGAAGGTGCAACACCTCCCGCATAGTTTTGCTGGCGGGTGACCCAAAATCCCGCCAGCAGAAGTCCTGTGTTGTCTGCTGAGTCTCACTCCAGCGATCTTTGGCGTTGCTGCTAGCCTGTGCAGGCAGGGCTTCTGTGCATCTGATGTCCTGCACGTGCAGGACGTCAGACGCACAGAACCCCGCCCTGCACAGGCTAGCAACGCTGAAGATCGCTGGAGTGAGACTCAGCAGACAACACAGGACTTCTGCTGGCGGGATTTTGGGTCACCCGCCAGCAAAACTATGCGACAGTGGGTGCGATGGTGACGGTGGGTGGGATGGCGGCGGGGGGGGGGGCATCGCGCTGAGGAGGCGCTTCCTTCTTTCCTTCTTCTTCTTCAAAGCAGGACCCCCCCCCCACAAAACTGAGCTATACCACACACACATACACTCACTCACTCTCTCTCATCTGGCAGTGCTTCCTGAACCCCCCCCCCCCCACACTCTCATTTGGCCACACTTCCTCAACGCCCCCCCCCAACACACACACTCTCACATCTGCCAGCGCTTCCTGAAACCCCTGCCCCCCCACACTCATCTGGCAGTGGTTACTGAACCCCCTCCCCCACACACACACACACTCACTCTCATTTGGCCACAGTTCCTCAACGCCCCCCCCCCCCAACACACACACACTCTCTCATCTGGCAGCGCTTCCTGAAATCCCTGCCCCCCACACACACACTCACTCATCTGGCAACCCCCCCCCCCCGCCCATCACACACACACATTCACTCAGTCTCTCATATGGCAGCGCTTCCTGACCCCCCCCCCCCCACACACACACACATACACACTCTCTCTCTCATCTGGCAGCGCTTCCTGAACCCCCCCCCCCCCCCCCCACACACACACACACTCTCATGTGGAAACGCTTGATAAAACGCCCCCCCCCCACACACACACACACTCACTCATCTGGCAGCACCACACACCCCTCTTCTTCCAAGCTGAAACCCCCAACACACACACACACCCACATACCCCTCCAACACACACACACACACACTCTCTCTCTCACTCTCATCTGCCAGCGCTTCCTGAAACCCCGTACACACACACACTCTCTCTCTTTCTCATCTGCCAGCGCTTCCTGAAACCCCGTACACACACACACAGACACTCACTCTCATCTGGCAGTGCTTCCTGAAACCCCTGCCCCCCCCCCCCACACACACACACACACACTCACTCACTAATCTGGCAGCCGTTCCTGAACCACCCCCCCCCCCCCACACACACACACACATACACACACACTTACTCACTCTCATTTGGCCCCGCTTCCTGAACCCTCCCCCCCCACACACACACACACTCTCACTCTTCTACCAGTGCTTCCTGAACCCATGCCCCAAACACACACACTCACTCTCATCTGGCAATGCTTAATAAACCGCCCCCCCCCCACACATACACACACACTCACTCATCTGGCAGCACTTCCAGAACCCCCACACCCCTCTTCTTCCAAGCTGAACCCCCCCCCCAACATACCCACACAACATACACACCCTCTCTCTCAACTGGCAGCACTTCCTGAACCCCCCCCCCCCCTCACTCACACACACACACACGCACTCTCTCTCATCTGGCAGCGCTTCCTGAAACCCCATACACACACACACACACTCTCTCTCTCTCTCATCTGGCAGCGCTTCCTGAACCCCCTGCCCTCCCCCCCCCCCACACACTCACACTCTCACTCACATCTGGTAGCGCTTCCTGAACCCCCCGCACCCCTCTTCTTCCAAGCTGAACCCCCCCCCAACACATCCCCCCCACCCCACCCCCAACACACACACTCTATCTCTCCCCCTCCTCCAGCACACCAATTGCTTGGGTGCAGTGGCGGGAATCTCAGACAACAGAGAGAGAGGGGGGCCTGACACCAGAGAGAGAGAGAGAGGAAGGGAGGTATCTCTGTCACACACACACTCTCTCTCTCACATACAATGTCTTTCTGACTCTCACTCTCACACACTCTGTCTCACACTGTATCACATTCACTCTCTATGTTTCACACAGTCACTCACACGCTCGCATGGTCTCATACACTCACTCTCACAGAGAATCTGTGTCTCACACACACTCTCTCGCACACACACACACTCTCTCTCACACTGTGTCTCACATACGCACTTGCACACACTCTCATTCACACACACACACTCTGACAGACACACTCACACCCAGACTCACTCTCTCTCTCACACACACACTCACACTTTCACTCTCTCTCTCACACACAGTCACTCTCACATACACTCTCCCAAACATACACACTCCGAGGAAAACCTTGCTAGCGCCCGTTTCATTTGTGTCAGAAATGGGCCTTTTTTACTAGTTTTATTATAATCACCCTTTCAAAAATTAAATGCTGCTACATTGGATTTCTTTAGTGACTTCACTCCAGATGTCAGCTCAGATTTGATCATGTTATGATCACTGTTACCCAGCGGATCCAACACTGTTACCTCTCATACCGTGCCTTGCATTTCACTAAAGACTAAATCTAAAATAGCTCTCCCTCTTGTTGGTTCTTGGATCACTTGCTCCAAGAAGCAGTCATACATTACATCTAGGAATTTTACCTCCCTAGTGCTCCCTGATGTAACATTTATCCATTAAATATAGGGGTAATTGAAATCACCTGTTATGATAATGTTGCCCAATTTGCCATCTTTCCTAATTTCTGAAAACATTTCTTCATTTGTCTGTTCATTCTATCCTGGTGAATGGTAGTACTGCTCTGCCTGTATACTCCTTCTCTTCACACATGGAATTTCTATCCACAAGGATTCCATGCTACTATCTGTTTCATGTAGAATGTTTATTTTGTTTGACTCGGTTCCCTCTTTAGTTGAAAGTGTTGGGTAGGGGATAGTCTCACAGGTGATGGAGGGAAAGGGGATCTGAGATCCTCAATTTTACTGGAGAAGAAACAGGAGAAATCTGAGGCAGACAAGCTAAGAGGGATAGAGGAATGGGGGTGGGAGGTGTTAGTGTAGAGATATTAGATACTACTCCAAAAAATACTTTTGGGCACTTAGAGGATTTGTTAATGAGAATTCTATATTAATCAGAAATACGCAAATCACTTTCCCTTCTCTTTACAGTTTGTTCAAAAATGTTCTTGTTCCCTTGAAAAAGTGGGAATTGTTGGAAACAGTGGATATAGAAAACTGTCATTTAGAAAGCCGGTAGTGGGGGGATCCAAGATGGCATCAGAGTAGGATGCGGTGAAGGAAGCTCCCTCTTCATTTGATTACTTTTCTTCTTTACATTGTGCCTTAGTTGAACTCATGCCTAAACATAGAGAGAAACAGAGGAGTTTGTTTCCTCCTGCTCTCTCTGCTACCTCCTCCCCATGGCAGTCAGTAATATTGTACCTGTTACAGCAGGTGAATCTGCTGTTGGGCTTAGGAAGGAGCCTGATTTGGACAACAACATGACATTGAGCCTGGCTGGGCCTTCCAGTCCTCCACCTCTGGGTGTCTCACAGCACTTGCTAGAGCAGTATCAGGAGAAACTCGGAAGTGTCTCTAGGTTAGCTGTGCTGACATCCCAGATGACCTCAGAAGAGATTTGGTCAGTAGCGGTAGTGTCAGGAGATATGACACCTTGTGAGAATCAGAGAAGCCACAGAGCCCAGAATGCAGGGGGGAAGAGAGAAAAGCCAGAGTGGAAAAACTACAGATCCCAGAATGCATTGCGGGAGGGGAGGAGGCAGGAGCGTAGAGAACACAGATTTCAGACTGCCTAGAAGAATAGGAGAGAGGAGGACAAACGAGTACCTGAGCCACAGGAGAGGAAAAGAGAGGGGGCTGATTGGGAGATGGAATCAGCTGAGGAGAGGGTGGAACACCTGAGGGAGGGGGTGGAGAATGGGGGGATGGAATGGGAGGAGTTGGAGCAGGTAGGAAGGGAAGGTATGGAAGAGGAAATGGAGGTGGGAGAGGAAGTGGCTGGAGGAGAAGAGTGACTTCTAGAGGAGCCAAAAAGTATCAAGAAAAGAATAATAGTCAGAAGAGATCCGGCGGGTGGTTGTCAAGAGGTAAAGTGTTGACAAGTGAGGGTGGTGGATCTTTAAAAGCCTGGCTAAGCTGTGCTGGGGAAAAAAAGCCTAGCTAAGCTGAACGGTTTTGAGGCCTTGCTGAAGAGGGCGTTGTTGGGAAGCCTGGCTAGCAGAACTGTGTTTAAAGCCTGACTAGCTGAACTTTGTGGGAAGTCTGGCTAGCCGAGCTGTGTTTGAAGCCTGGCTAGCAGAACTGTGTTTAAAGCCTGACTAGCTGAACTTTGTGGGAAGTCTGGCTAGCCGAGCTGTGTTTGAAGCCTGGCTAGCAGAACTGTGTTTAAAGCCTGACTAGCTGAACTTTGTGGGAAGTCTGGCTAGCTGAGCTGTGTTTGAAGCCTGGCTAGCAGAACTGTGTTTAAAGCCTGACTAGCTGAACTTTGTGGGAAGTCTGGCTAGCCGAGCTGGGTTTGAAGCCTGGCTAGCAGAACTGTGTTTAAAGTCTTGTTGCAGGAATGGATGCATGAATTACCCCTATTGTTAGCAGAATCTGTGGTACTTCAGGAGTCAAGCAGCACACACCAGAATGAGGGAGAAATCTTCTTTATTTGCCAGCAAACAAAGCAGGACATCAGTTCTAGCTCTCTTCTCTCAGCTCTCTGGATGTTATGGCTTCTGTCTCAGCTGCTTCTCTTCTTCTTCTGTCTGTCTTCCTTCAGCTCTCCTTCTCCTGTCTGTTCCTTCTGCTCTCTTTCTGACGTAAGCTGCTTCTGCTCCCACTTAAATACAGTGCTATCCCCCTCTCTAGCCCCCCCTTACTTTCCAGATGGTAAAGAATAGATTGGTTACCTTGCCTCAGCCAATCATTACTTTAAAAATATCAGTTACATAGGTTCCAGACATTCTAAACTGACCCATGACCTGAAGCCTCTCATGCTAGACAATTTGGCACCAGTCTCTTACATTTTATTATTATTCACATAATCCCAGCCATAGCTTAAACTGCTAACTGGACTCTGGCATTCATTAAGGGGTCGAGGGCCAGTCTTACTTAATATCATACAGATATAGTTTGTTATTACTTTCAGACCATTCCTATACTTAGCTAATCAATCAAGGAGAAGAGAGCTGACTTCTCTGACCTCTTTCACTTATTAGCTTCATACATTGAACCAGCCAGAACTATGGCTAAGTCAAACCATATGCTGATCTCTTCAACTACAGTTTTGCTTAGAAAGCAACACTGAGTTGAACAGACATTAAATTTAAAAAGGTATTCTACATATTAACTACACAAAATACACATATTCTAAAATAAGCATAATCAAATTCCCTATAAAACAAATCTAAACATCAGGAATATCTACATATTAAGCACTTCTAAATAGTATTTCAGCTTTAAACTACTTTTAAACTACAGCATGTCTGGCTCATGCTTTGTTCATTCATAATAGTATACAGATGTGCCAGCATTTAGCAATCCATCAATCACAAGGGACAGAGTTGCTCTCTCTGACCTTTCTAACCTTTAGCTAGATTTCTAAATAATCTAAACCAGATGACATTCCTCCATCACTTGCAGAACTAAACCAAACTTTTAAACCCCAATTAATATGGCTTCTTATATATGTATAATTATGCCCACTGCCTCATTCCTCCCTTTGAGACTAAAATCAGCTTATGCAGAGATAAGTCTCACAACTCAAACTCTGGAGATTATAGTGATCCTAACTAGGAATAGACTTGTGAACCACCATTACCCTACTTGTTAAGGTTCGACGGCATACTGCCAAAGCACATGAGGCCAGGAAACAAAACAACAACCCTGCTAAAACTAAAACTATTAGGGAAATGAACAAGGGACGTATCCAGGAGGTCAATGACCACCACCAGGAGGTAAGGTCTAATCCTCCTCGGTAATCCTCCACATTAAGGCTGGCCAACTGTAGGACTTTATCCATAGCATGCCTAACTACATGCATCCTATTTATGACAATGGTACAGCACTCTGAAGAATTTAGCACTGTGCAGAGGCCACCCTGGGCTGCAAAGAGGTAGTCAAGACCCATACGGTTATACCGAGAAACTATACTTAATTCATTAATTTGATCCTGCAATGCATTGACTACCATGTTCAGCTCATGAACTAAAACATGGAGTAGGGACTGAAGTCTCCGGGTAGCCATACCTAGTTCAGTAATACCCGCTACCGGACCCCCAATTGGAATCCAGGCCGTAGCAGAAAGGGCTACAAGTCTCTTTTTAGTCAGAGGATAAGTAGAGTTAATATACTGGAGGGCTAATTCAATCGCCTCATCCTCTGTGGCAACGGAGGAAGGTAAGGACAAGGCCTCTCGCTTAGAGCGGTGCGGGGATGGTGGCTTGAGGAGAGGAATAACTTTAGGAAAATAATTCAAGGTTACCAATACACAAAACTCATACGTGGGGGGAAGAATCATGTGGAGGACATTATCACAAAGCCAGTAATGACCAAGGAGAGGGCGAGGAAAGTTCCCAATAAATGTTGGCACAGGATGGACATTAGGATGCCCATAATGCGAGCCCCTATCCCAGGGGGAACTAAGAAGAAATGGAGACTTTGTACACCATAGGTGCCAATCCCCAATTGTGACAGACTGCTCATATGTTGCAACCCTTTCATACCCCGGGGACTTATGAAAGTAGAAAATAGGCCGGGACACTATAGTCTTCTCAGTAGTAAGGTTAGGAGCCAGATAATCACCCTGGTCATAATCTGCAGGTATGGTAGTAGGGCACATAGGAGTACCTGGAGAGACTACCCACACAGATTCCCCTTTTTCTGGGAGAACATTAGTATAGTTACAGGGAATGGGAAGAACAGTTGAGATGCTTCTTGTTAAACAAAACACTCCAGAAGCTGGATAGGGAGACGTAAAGACTGGCCTTAGAGAAGATTCAGAGGGGGAAGTAGCATTATAAAAGGACCACCAAGTATAATCCTGGCTCCAAGGGCCTGAACTCGAAAAGTAGGGAGGTATAAGAGCTGGGAGCTGCACAGGGACAGGAACAGCTGGGACATCTGTAGTATAAGGAGAAAATCGGGAACACACAATACAAGGGGAAGTAATCTTTGCCTGGCTAATTAGTTCCTGGACTGAGTGTAACCAAAGGTTGGAGCGAGTTGGGGTATTAGGAAAAAGGAGGCAAGGAGTAGAAAACAACAAAAGCATCCAAACTACTAACATTTTCTTTCTTCCTAATCTAAAACAAATACAGCTAACTAATTAAACAATAAAATTCCAACAGTCTGCGCTAGTCACAGATTACTCTAATATAATGTTCTCAGTCTTTGAGTTCTTATACCAGTTGGGATAGACCCTCAACTGACAAGGATCAAGCTCTCAAATTCCAAGAAAGCCAGAATCAGGGCAAGAAAGAGTCTCAGTGTGAAGCCGAAGTTCAGCAGCTCCTGCAGTATGCAGTTGACCCTTCTTTTCAGCTAGTAGATTCTTTGGTTCGGGTCAAGCGCAACTTCAATGGCTCCACTGGATCTCTTTCTGCTCTCCACTGTCTAGGCTCCGTCTGATCCGTGCTGGGCTCAGTCTGGTCAGCAGACTTAATTCGAGACCAATGGACCCATGGAGTTATCCCTGCGACCTTCACAGCTGTAGGGGTAGAAAGCAAAACAGTAAAAGGTCCTTTCCATCGGGGCCCCAAAGGCTGGAGCCTCCAGTCTTTCACCCAAACTCTATCCCCTGGCAGGAAGGAATGTACCTGAGCCTGGAAGGGGACAGGGTTTATTTCTCTCACATAAGACTGAAGCTCAGAAATTATCCTGCCCAAGAGGGCTACCTGCTCCTGCACCTGGGCAGACCCTAAAATCCCTATGTCTCCCTTAATTCCCTGCAAAATGGCTGGGGGCTTCCCATACACAATTTCAAAGGGAGAGAGGGCTGTTCCTTTAGTTGGGGTGCATCGGAGGCGGAAGAGGGCTAATGGCAGTGCCTGTGGCCATTTCAGTTGGGTTTCCTGACAAATCTTTGCTAGGCTATTTTTCAAGGTTCTGTTTGCCCGCTCAACCTGCCCTGAACTCTGGGGACGGTAGGCACAATGCAATTTCCAGGTAATGCGCAATGCGCGGGACAGGGCCTGAAGTGTAGCTTCAACAAAGGCGGGACCATTATCTGAACCTATGGCAAGGGGCAGTCCATACCTGGGGATGACATCCCTAAGGAGGGCTCGAGCTACTTCTGTGGCTTTCTCAGTGACTGTAGGATATGCTTCCACCCACCCAGAAAAGGTACAGACCATGACCAAAAGGTATCGGAGCCTACCGCTCCTGGGCATTTCTGTGAAGTCTATAACTAGGGACTCAAAGGGTGTTAGTCCCCTGGACTGAACTCCTGGTGGAATACGGGGTCCCTGACGAGCATTATTCTGGGCACAGAGAGTACATCGGGCAGAGGCAGTGGCAACCAGACTATCCAATCCTTCCAGCACCACTACTCGACTGAGTAGGCGGGCTAGTGCTGTTTTCCCTAAGTGTGACAGATCATGAGCTTGAGACACTACAGGCCAAGCTAGGTGGCGTGGCACCAGAACTCTGGTATCAGGGAGATGTAACCAGCCATCAGGTCTCCTTACTGCACCTTCCTCTTGAGCCCATTTCTCTTCCATTTGGGTGTACATAGGCGTCCATTCTTGCAGTCGAATTTGGAACAGGGGAGTCACAGTACTTGCTGGGGGTCCTCGAGCAGCTTCCTTGGCCACCCGATCAGCATGGCGATTCCCTCGGGCCACTGGAGTATCTATCCTTTGGTGTCCCCTGCAGTGAATGACAGCTACCTTCTTAGGGGCCCAAACAGCCTCTAGCAGCTGAAGTATTTCAGGTCCATACTTAACAGGTTGGCCTGCGGCATTTATGAGTCCCTTTTCCTTATACAAAGCTCCATGAGCATGTAGAGTTGTGAAGGCATACTTGGAATCAGTATAAATGTTGGTTACCAGTCCTGCTGCTAGCTCCAGAGCTCGTATGAGGGCCACAAGTTCTGCTTTCTGGGCTGAAGTTCCTTGGGGCAGGGCTCTTGCTTCTATCACCTTGTCCTCTGTCACCACAGCATAGCCTGCCAATCGCTTGGAGTTCTCCACATAACTGCTTCCATCTGTGAAATAAATTACATCTGGGTCCCTCCAAGGAACATCTTTAAGATCTGGTCGACTGGAGTACACTTCATCCATGGTTTGGATACAGTCATGATCCGGTGGTCCCTCAGATGCTGGCAAAAGAGTGGCGGGATTGAATGTAGCCACTGTTTCCAGGTGTATCCGTGGATTCTCACACAAACTGGCTTGGTACTTAACCATGCGGTTATTTGTAAACCAATGATTGCCCTTATACTCCATGAGGGTGAGAACTGCGTGGGGGACTTTAACAACCAGTTCTTGCCCCAAGGTCAACTTATCAGCTTCCTGGACCAGTAAGGCTGTTGCTGCAATGGCCCTCATGCAGGCTGGCCATCCTTTAGCCACTCCATCCAGCTGTTTAGACAGGTATGCAACAGGCCTCTGCCAGGATCCCATCATCTGGGTCAGCACACCCAGAGCAACCCCCTGTCGCTCATGGACATACAATGAGAAAGGTTTCTCCACATCAGGAAGGCCTAACGCAGGGGCCTGGAGTAGGGCTTTCTTTATGGCAATGAAGGATTGTTGAGCAGTAGGTCCCCATTCAAATGGTTCCTTTTCACCCCCCTTTGTAGCCTGGTAAAGGGGTTTCGCCATCAATGCAAAATTTGGAATCCAAATTCTGCAGAATCCGGCTGCTCCCAGAAATTCCCTAACTTCCCTTCTGGACTTGGGTTGGGGAATTGCAGCAACTGCTTGCTTCCTACTGACATCCAGTCTCCGACTTCCCTGGGAAATGCAAAAGCCCAAATACTTCACTTCTGACTGACAAAGTTGGGCCTTTGAGCGTGAGACCTTATAGCCTGCATCCAAGAGTAGCTCCAGCAATTCTCTGGTAGCCTCAAAACACTCTTCCTGGGTCACTGCTGCAATCAGAAGGTCATCTACATACTGGAGTAAAACTCGCCTGGAAGGCTCAGATTTAAAAGTCTTAAGGTCTTGTCCTAGGGCTGTCCCAAAAATGGTGGGGGAGTTCTTGAACCCCTGTGGCAGGCGGGTCCATGTATACTGAAGCTTCCTTCCTGTTACTGGGTTTTCCCATTGAAAGGCAAAGAGCAGTTGACTGGCGGGAGCCACCCGAATACAAAAGAAGGCATCTTTTAAGTCCAGTGTCGTGAAATGGGTAGCTCCAGAGGGTATCAATCCTAGCAGGACATATGGATTAGGCACTACAGGGTGTAATGAGATAGTGGATTTGTTGACCACTCGTAAGTCTTGGACTGGCCGGTAGTCCTCAGTCCCTGGCTTCTGAACTGGCAACAGTGGCGTATTCCATGGAGACTGGCAAGGACGAATAATTCTATGGGATAACAGACGATTCAGATGTGCTTGAATCCCTTCCAGAGCCTTTCGGGGAATTGGGTATTGGCGAAGATGGATTGGCCGGGCACTTAGAAGTAAGTCTACATGGACAGGAGGAATATTTCGGGCCAACCCTGGGGGATTATCTTCTGCCCATACCCCACTGACCTGAAAGCTGTCTGCCAGGGGTAGGTCAACTTGGCCATGCGACTGATGCAGCCGCCATTCTTCTTCAAGGGGGCAGCAGAAACTCAATATACCCTTAGGGCTAGATATCGGGGGCCGAAAGGAGACTGAAGTCTGGCCATCAGAGTCAAAGGAAATTTGGGCCCTAAGCTTGGACAGCAGGTCTCGACCTAACAAAGGGATTGGACAGTCTGGTATATACAGGAATTCATGAGTGACTGTGTGTGAGCCTAATTGGCATCTACGGGTCGTCAGGAAGGGCCTCCGGTTCTGCACCCCCGTGGCTCCCACCACTCGGACAGTTTTTCCAGACACAGGCGCTAATCGCTCCGTCACAACAGAATGTTCAGCTCCTGTATCAATCATGAATGGAATTGAGCGGCTCCCTATAGTTAACTTGACCATAGGTTCCTGGGAGCCCAGTTTGTAGGAACCCGGTCTGTCCTATTCGTCCCATTCTGCCATCTCGGCTATCCCGATGATGTCAGATTCAGGAGGCTCATACCTTCCCTCTCGAACTCGGCCTCGGCTTCCTCGATCTCCTGGTCCCCTTCTCAGTCCCTGGCGCCTCTGGGGGCATTCATCTTTCCAGTGCCCTCTTTCCTTACAGTAGGCACACTGGTCCCTCTCCAATCTTGGTCTGGGATTCTCCCCCCTTGGCCGGGATTGATTGAAGGAATCTCGGGGCCTGGCTGGTGGTCCGGGGTCCCACTTGGGCTTCCCATTAGCTAGAGGTCGACCTCGGTTAAGGGTGGAGTTAGTAATGGCTGCTGCTAAAAGGTCGGCCTTCTTCTGCATCTTCCGGTCAGCCTCTCGGCGCACCTCCTGATCCCTATTAATGAAAACCTTGGTTGCGATCTCAATTAGCTGGGTGGTATTCATCCCTGCGAATCCCTCCTGACGCTGCAACTTCTTCCGGATATCTGGCATACTCTGGGCCACCAATGCGCTATTCACCATTCTCTGGTTTTCTAGTGCTTCAGGGTCAAATGGGGTGTATGTTCTGTAGGCTTCAATTAGTCGCTCTAAAAAGGCCCCAGGGGATTCAGTTGCCCCTTGGAGAATTTCAGAGACCTTTGCCAGATTAATGGGCCTCTTTATGCCTTTCCTCATACCTTCCAGCAAGTCCCGGCAATAGCCAGACAACAGTTCATAGTGCTGCTCATTATTTGGATCCCAAGCTGGAGCTGCGCGAGGGAACCGAGCTCTAACCCATTCCTCTAGGTTCTGTGTCCCCTCGGGGGCACGCGCTCGCGTGATGGCCTCAGCATTTTGCAAAATCTTCCGCCTCTCCTCAGTTGTGAAGAGGGTCAGGAGAAGTTGTTGACAATCAGTCCAGGTTGGGTTATGGGTGGCCATAATGCTAGCCACTAGGTCCACCACTGCCTGAGGCTTTTCAGTATAAGAGGGGTAATGCGTCTTCCAATTCAGGAGATCGGTGGTTGTGAAGGGTACATACTGGTAGGCCTGTGCCTGTATAACCTGACCCTCATTATTAGGATCCGGTCGAGTGGTGGTTACCTGACGCAGGGGCAGAACTCTCGAGGAGGTGGGAATGGAACCTGAGGTAGAGGTAGGAGCTACCCTCCTATCATGCTCAAAAGTGATTGCAGCAGGTCTAACCCATTCAGTGGAGGTATGTTGAAACCCTGAGGGATGGGGAGGGGTACTCATAGACTGAGAGGTGGTCACAGGTGATTCAGTCCATTGAAAGGGATGCCGGGCCCCTGATGAGTGGGTAGGGGTACTAGAGGGAAAGGCTGGGCTGTCGGGAGTTGAGGAGTCAGGGGGTGGAGCCCAAAGCGGGTCTTCGGAGGTTAGCAGGGAAGGATGTGGCACAGAAGGGTAGAGGCCGGATGAAAAGTCCAACCTAGGATATGGCGGGTTTTGCACAGAAGGGGAGGAACTATCCGGAGAAGCCTGTGCTGGAGAGGCTTGGGCTGGGCGGCGTGGATCTCTAGGGGTGGCACGGAACCCCAACAATGGGCCATAAGGTGGTGGCTCAAGGTCTGAGGGGTCATCAGAGAGTATGGGTTTTTCGGACAGGGTAGGAGCGGAAGCCACCGATTGGGTGGTAGGCTTCCTAGGGCTCTTTCCCTCTTCCAGTTTAGATTTTCTAATCTTTCTTTGAACGCGGCCCAACATGAACTTTACTGGGGATCCCATATAAGTTTTCAACCAAGAGGGAGGGTCAGTCACAAGGCTGTCCCAGGAATCTATATAGGGGAGTTGTTCAGAATATTCTGGTTCTCCTACAATTATGCTGTAGACCTTCCGGATTACTTCAATATCTAAGCTGCCACTAGGGGGCCACCCCACTCCCATAGATGGCTACTCAACTTCACACAAGGTTCTTAGAGTACTTGAGCTTAAAGTCTGTCCATAATCATTAATTAAAAATCCTTTTTTGAAATTCTTAAGCATACAATCTAGGGGAGTATCAATTTGTCTAGACGATTTCCCTCCCATAATGCTTACAGTTACAACACACAAAAGGGAAGGAGTTTTTGAGAGTGCAGTAAGGGGTCCCCACTCTCGAGACACAAGGTAAGACAGACACCAATCGCTTCCTTCTGTCGCTGGCCAATTGAACTCGCGTTAATTGGAAACGCAGCTATAAGAAGTCCGCACTCATTTAATCATTCAGGCATCACACATTCCATACAGAAAATCCCACCCAACAATTTCAAATTTCTCAGATACAGATAAGCTCAAGCGGTTTCGCTTCTAATCTCCACTAGACTAAAAGCTACTAAGGCCTTCGCTGAGAGTTGATCAGACTCCCCTTCCCTCAATTTTTGAGGGGCTGGTTTACAGTTTCCTAGCTAGGATTACAATACAGAATACAGAATACATACCCGGCGAATGTTCCTCAGTCAGTTGGGTGCCAGAAATCGCTGCAGGGTTCGAAATCACACCGCTGCCACCAAGAATTGTTGCAGGAATGGATGCATGAATTACCCCTATTGTTAGCAGAATCTGTGGTACTTCAGGAGTCAAGCAGCACACACCAGAATGAGGGAGAAATCTTCTTTATTTGCCAGCAAACAAAGCAGGACATCAGTTCTAGCTCTCTTCTCTCTCTCTCAGCTCTCTGGATGTTATGGCTTCTGTCTCAGCTGCTTCTCTTCTTCTTCTGTCTGTCTTCCTTCAGCTCTCCTTCTCCTGTCTGTTCCTTCTGCTCTCTTTCTGACGTAAGCTGCTTCTGCTCCCACTTAAATACAGTGCTATCCCCCTCTCTAGCCCCCCCTTACTTTCCATATGGTAAAGAATAGATTGGTTACCTTGCCTCAGCCAATCATTACTTTAAAAATATCAGTTACATAGGTTCCAGACATTCTAAACTGACCCATGACCTGAAGCCTCTCATGCTAGACAATTTGGCACCAGTCTCTTACATTTTATTATTATTCACATAATCCCAGCCATAGCTTAAACTGCTAACTGGACTCTGGCATTCATTAAGGGGTCGAGGGCCAGTCTTACTTAATAACATACAGATATAGTTTGTTATTACTTTCAGACCATTCCTATACTTAGCTAATCAATCAAGGAGAAGAGAGCTGACTTCTCTGACCTCTTTCACTTATTAGCTTCATACATTGAACCAGCCAGAACTATGGCTAAGTCAAACCATATGCTGATCTCTTCAACTACAGTTTTGCTTAGAAAGCAACACTGAGTTGAACAGACATTAAATTTAAAAAGGTATTCTACATATTAACTACACAAAATACACATATTCTAAAATAAGCATAATCAAATTCCCTATAAAACAAATCTAAACATCAGGAATATCTACATATTAAGCACTTCTAAATAGTATTTCCGCTTTAAACTACTTTTAAACTACAGCATGTCTGGCTCATGCTTTGTTCATTCATAATAGTATACAGATGTGCCAGCATTTAGCAATCCATCAATCACAAGGGACAGAGTTGCTCTCTCTGACCTTTCTAACCTTTAGCTAGATTTCTAAATAATCTAAACCAGATGACATTCCTCCATCACTTGCAGAACTAAACCAAACTTTTAAACCCCAATTAATATGGCTTCTTATATATGTATAATTATGCCCACTGCCTCAGTCTGACTAGCTGAACTTTGTTTAAAAGACTGGCAAGCGGAACCGTGTTGCACCGCCTTGCTAGCGGAACTGTGTGCAAGTGAGAGCGAACTGCACGGACGAGTGTGGAGTCGGAAGCGGACAGCACGGATAAGTGAGAGAAACAACTACGCGGCCGGGAGGTGCGGCTGACAACCTGCAGGAGGATTTGTATTGCTGGCAGTTCAATTTGATTTAAGAAAATTGGAGAAAACCCTGGCTTTGGCTACTGTCAGCTCAACTGCTAGAATTCCCCTCAAGCCGTTAAGTCGGCTGTAGTGGATTGGGAGGCAATTTGGGGTGCCCTCGAAAGACTACAGCAAGTATGCTTTATGTTTGTTTTTACTTTGATGGATTCTTCCACTAGCCTGAAAACGTTGGAGGATACTGTTCAACAACATGTTTGGAGTAGACTGTGGAAAAATATGCCTTAGAGTTTAAATTATTATTCGTTCAACAGACCGGAGATAAAAATTTTATTTTGAGGAAAGTAGAAAACCTGGAGAATGAAACTAGGAATTTAAATCTAAAATTTCTTAACTTTCCGGATTCAAAATTGTTATCATCCAAATAACTATTCCATACTTTTTTGACATCTGTTTTGAAATATCCAGAGACTAATATGCCACCAGTACAAAAGATATATATCACCATTGATGTTTCCGCAGGTGAAGTTGGACATTTAAATGTTTCAACTTTTTTGGGCACAATTCCAGAAATAACATGTATGTTTGTACGTTTGGGAAGCTCGCCAGGTGCCCTTGGCCTGGATTGGCCGCTGTCGTGGACAGGATGCTGGGCTCGATGGACCTTTGGTCTTTTCCCAGTGTGGCATTACTTATGTACTTGGTTAGTCTCTTCTAGCTTTCTTCAAGACAGAGAGGCTATATTGAGGCTTTATTATAGAAGTGGGAATGTTGTTTATCATGGTGATAAAATCTTAGTTTTTCCCAATGTTTCCAAATGGACACAGCTCAGAAGGAAGAATTTTCTGGCATCGGTGCTAGATTTGGGGGCGTCTTTTGAGCTTTGTTTTTCATGTAAATATTTTATTTCCTACCAGAATGCTAGATATATTTTTTATGAACTATGCAGTTAAAGAATTTTCTTGAAAGTAAAGGTGTTTCGAGGACTTTTAGTAATGCCCCATGATTCTAAGGGCCCTGTTTACGAAGCCGCACTAGAGGTGCGCTAGCATTTTTTGCACACGCTAACCATGTAGATGCCCATAATATACTTATGGGCATCTACACAGTTAGCGCACACTAAAAATGCTTCTGCGCCTTAGTAAACAGCACCCTAGGTCCTTATTTTTATAAGTAACAGGGATTACTTTGATATCTTCTTTGTATATTACATTTTTGTGTTTTGAAATCAGCTTCCTATGGATTTGTTTTTGGTTCCCCCTTCCCTTCTTATAGTAGACTGTACCATGTACAGTGCAATCCGCTTAAGTGCAAGGGTCTGGGACCAAAGAAATGCATGCAGTTAGCCAGAGTGTGCACTTAACCGTTGTGACCCAAAGAAACTTGACATCTGATAAACATATGTACAGTACTGTTTTATTATTATACATTCAGTATACAGTCTCCGTTAACTGACATTAGGCTTACTTGAAGTAATCAGTTATATTCCTCTGTACAATCTTGGGTCTGTGAGTTCCATAGACTATGTCTGCCAGACGGTAAAAACTGTCATAGCACTGACATCCAGTGGCCTCCAGATAGGCCCGCACGGTGTTGAGACTCTCCAGCGCTCTTGCAAAAGTGACAGGAGGAGGTTATTGAATTTCGTCAGCATGTGCCTCGCTGCTCATTTTGTCATCTGTTCCATCATCAGCTGTTGTTGCCTGTGTGTAGGCGCATATCTCGACATCAATGCTGTCTTCAGCTGTTTGTAGATCGTAATCAACAGATACGTAGCGATGGAAATCCTCTTCAGTAACACCGGCTGGGATGTCAATAACCTGTTCATCTGACGCGTTTGTAACAGCTACATTTGTTTCATCCCTCTCCACATCCTTAACAAAGCTTGCCCGCTTGTAGCACTTCACAATGGTTGCCTGTGTAACATGAGTCCAGGCTTTTTTCTGCATATGTAGGGAATCCAACAGTGATAGATTATGAGCCAGTTCAACAACACATTTATCCTTGCCAGTCTGGTCATCCATAACGCTCATCAGACGACGTAGCACAAGAGTCCGACAATGTTGTTTGAAACTGGCTATTATGCCCTGATCCATAGGTTGGATCAGAGAGGTAGTGTTTTTGGCAGGAAGACCACCTTGACGTTAGACAGCCTGACATCATCCCTGTGTGCAGCACAATTATCACAAAGCAGCAAAATCTGACGTTTTTGTGCCCGCATTCTAGTGTCTAACTTCTTTAGCCACTGCTTCCAAATTTCCCCAGTCATCCATGAATTTGCATTAGCCTCGTATGACACATGAAGTCGCTTAACTTTTTTGAAGCAACGGGGCTGTTTGCTCTTTCCAGTGATGAAGGGTTCCAACTTCTCACTCCCATCCATATTGCAGCAAAGGAGGATCGAAAATGGAAACCAAACATAGCAGATCGTTGAAAACCAAAATATCTTTTATTAATGAAAATCAATTAGAATGTTTTTTCGGCGCTTTCAGAGAGATGAGGCTGTTCCTTCTATTTCATTTCAATATATATGATTTTTAGCCTCTCTGGATGAGCCATTTTTTCAAGATAGAAATAAGGTGATCATCTGTACATCTGTTACCGTTACCTCCATTACCATCATACTTCAACCATAAAGGATTATTGTGTAGCCCCTGAAGCAGCCCTGTTGGGCGAAACATGGCCTGTGTCGGGCTAATTTTCATATACATTCTAATTGATTTTCATTAATAAAAGATATTTTGGTTTTCAACGATCTGCTACGTTTGTTTTCCATCTTGGAGTTTGCAGATTGTCTGCCTTTGTGCTTCCTTGGACCCTCCCTTTTGAGCAAAGGAGGATCGCCGGTTGGTCCTTCGACGTTTTACCTCCAGTAGTTTTGGCGTGTTTGAATGCAAGTGTTCCATCAGGAATCGCTCGCCAGTAGAGACCATTTTCGTCAGCATTGAAAATGTCATGAGGTGCAAACTCGTTCAAGATGATAGGAAGAACTGAAACAACACAATTTTCAGCACCAAAGTCATCAGCGTCTTGTTTCTCACCATGTTGTTTTTTGAATTTTATGCTGTTCCTTTCCTTCCATCTTTCCAACCACCCAACAGTGGCTTTGAATTCAGTTAGTCCAAGACTTTCAGCTAGCTGGTTAGCTTTCTCCATAAGCACTGGAACACTGACAGGAAACTTTCTGTTCCTGTCTTGAGAAAACCACCGAAGAAAAGCGTCTTCTACCTCCTCAGCTTTACCTGTCCGTTTTCGTTTCCGTTGTGGATTTGTATTGTTTTGCCAGTCTTCCAGAATCTGGTCTTTCTGCTTCAAAACACGTGAAATTTCACTGGGATTGACACTATATTCTTTAGCAATAGATGCTTGACTTTGTTTGTTTTCTAATTTTTTAAGAACTTCTATTCGTTCAGCCAGTGTTAAAGTCTTACAGTTCCACCGCGATGACGACGATGACCCCGTGTACGCTCTAACAACATTCTTTCGCTTATTCTGCCTGTGGCAGTTAAAGAGGCAGTAAGTTTGAAATCTCGTTGGTTGTCACGCGCCAATCGACTTCCATATTCCATGCGCGTGCTTATGCGGAGTCATTCCTGCAGAGGAGCAATCTTGAACCATGCATATAAGTGAATCTTGCACTTATCAGTGATGCGCTAAACCGAAGTTTGTCCCCATAGAAATTGATGGTGCCAAAAATGGGACCGAAGTACAGCATGCAGTTAAACAAAGCATGCGCTTATCCGACGTGCACTTAAATGGAGTGCACTGTATTTTGTTTCTGTTTGAATAATTGTTATTTTTCCTTTTTGCCTTTTCTGGTGTTCTCTGTCAAAGTGTGTTCTTTAATGTAAATTATATTATAATCAGTGGCGTAGCAAGGGCGGGGCGGTGGGGGCAGTCCGCCCCGGGTGTCATCAGGTGGAGGGGTGCTCCGCTCCCGCTACTCCGCCTTTAAAATGTTTTTTTTTTTCGAAGCGCCGGAGAGTGGCAGGCAGCGCGCCTCGCGTCTGCCCTGCTGCTAGTAAAGAAGATCTCGTCGACGTCATCGTCCTTCCCACACTGAGTCCCGCCCGCCCTCGCGGTAATAGGAAGTTGCCTCAAAGGGGGGCGGGACTCAATGTGGGAAGGGCGACGACGTCAGCGAGATCTTCTTTACTAGCAGGGCAGACGCGAGGCGCGCTGCCTGCTACTTTTTTTTTAAAGCAGGACAGGGTAGGAGAATGGATCTCAGGTCAGGTCGGACTGGGGCAAATGGTGGATGGAAGGGACAGAAATAGAGGCCAGATGTTGATGGAAGGGGGAGAGAGAGATGGCAGACTGGGGCAGATGGTGCATGGAAGGGGCAGAAGTGGATGGAAGGGAGAGAGGGCAGACAGTGGATGGAAGGGGCAGAGAGAGAGGGCAGACACTGGATGGCAGAGAGAGAGAGCGAAGACAGATGCTGGATAGAAGGAAGACAGTGAAAAGATGAGGAAAGCAGAAACCAGAGACAACGAACTGTAAATATATATTTTTATTTTTTTGCTTTAGGATAAAGTAGTATTGTAGCTGTGTTAATAAATGTTTATAATAGAACATGTAAATAAGGTAATCTTTTTATTGAACTAATTTTAATACATTTTACTTTCGGAGAACAAAACCCCCTTCCTCAGGTCAGGATAGGACACTGTAACAGTACTATACTGAATTGACCTGAGGAAGGAGGTTTTGGCCTCTGAAAGCTAAATGTATTAGTCCAATAAAATGATATTATTTGTTTTATTTCTATTTGTTAATTTGTAAAGTGGTGATTGGTATTAGTTTTTTTCAAATTTACATCTGCTGTCTTTATATTTTGCACAGTACTAGAGGACATTTTCTGTTTCTGTGGTGTTGCATTGTATGCAGAGTCTGGCATCGGGGGTTCAGTTTAATTTTTGTCTAAATAGAAAGTTTATGATTACTTATTCTATAGTGGATTAGGGTGTATCTATTTCTGAAAAAGACATGGCTTTCGGTTGGCATTGACTGTGCAGGATCGACGATCTGTACTAATCTGTCTGTTTTCGTTTTACAATAGGTGAATTGATGTTATAGTGCTCACTGTAGTGTTTAAGATGAATTCCTTTTCCTTGTGTGACTCGTACAAATTACTGCTTATGGTATGGTAGAATTGCTCTATAGGTTCTGAGTGTTTTGTATTCTCGGTATGCCTAGTACTGGATTTCAGGGGGTGGGGGGGAGTGTTAAAAAATGACCGGCCCCGGGTGTCAACTACCCTAGCTACGCCACTGATAATAATGTAAATTAAAAAAGAAAAAAAAAAACAGAAAACTGTCATTTAATCACAACACGCAGCAATACAGCCAAACAGCACTGGTTTCAGGGCCATCCAGATAAAGACATAGAAAGGCAGGAGTGTGGAGATTGTTTCTGCCCTGTTTCTACTACGGATACTCTACAGTTGTGCAGGGAGAGGTGGGGCTATTAAAGGAGAAGGCCCAGGAGGAATTTCACAGGCAGGGAGTACTTTTTGTTTCTTTTATAATAATAATAATAATAATAATAACAACAACAACAACAATAATATTTTGGAGAAATTTTGAACTTTTTAATTTCATGTTTGGGGCCTTTTTACTAAAGTGTGTTTAAATTTGGACTTAACATTCTAATGTGGGTCTTTCCCATATATTAAGCCCAGATTTAACACAGCACTTTTAAAATAATATTTGTAGGTTGTGGGCTAATGTTGTTATTTATTTAGGAGGCACAAAGTGGTCCTGTATTAACTCTGCGTTATCCTGTTAGAGTGCGCTAATCATAATGCACTAGCCGGATAACACAAGAACGCCCACTATTCACCCATGACATGCCCCCTCTAAAAAATATTTTTAAAAAATACTTGACGCATGCTTAGTGCACAAAAACAGGTGAAATAGTGCATAACACTTTAATGCATTTGGGGTAGCCTGTTTTCCCATGCTAATGCGACTTTCTGGGCTTAACACCCTGTAGTAAAAAGGCACCTTTGTTCCTTAAAATGAAAAACAGAAGAAACATCAAACAAAATTAATTAAATGACAGAAAAGGGCAAAAAACATGGAAAAAATCAGAAAAAAGATCACAGCTACATCTTTACTGGGCTTCTCGCATGCGTCTGCATTATGAAGAAACCAAGGGAAAATAGGCTGCATTCCCTTTCAGAAACAAGTCAAAACGATGAAAGTGTAACTCCACTCCCTTCACCTGAGGGGCCTATAGAATTACTGATAAACTATGCTCATAACACTAACTTAAGCTTTTTAAATCCTGTACCACAACAATTAGCTGATTATCCCACGGTGATAATAGTGAAAGCAAGCTTAAGTTGTCAAACCAGTTCACTTTCAACAGGATCATGCATTTGGGCTGAAAAAACCCAAGGGAATTTTACAGTTTAGGGGGGAAGAACTTTTGTGCATGAAAAAGAGGAGCAAGACTTGGGTGTGGCCATATATGATTATCTTAAGGTGTCCAAACAGGTAGAAAAGGCAACGGTGAAAGCTAGAAGGATGCTTGGGTGCATAGGAAGAGGAATGGCCAGTAGGAAAAAGGAGGTGATAATGCCTCTAAGTCTCTGGTAAGCAATGGCATAGCTAGGTGGGACCACGGGGTGCCTGGGCCACCCCAAATTTCTTCTTGGCCCCTGGTTTTGCTGGCGGGGGTCCCCAACCACTGCCAGCTGAAGCCTTCATCCAACTCCGGTCTCCAGCGCCGCCGTGTTGCCTGCCCTACTCTCTCTCCCCCTCATGTCCGGCATGCTCCTTTTAGTGAAGCTGAGTATGCTCAATTTCACTGAAAGGAACATGCAGGACGTGAGGGGAAGAGAGAGCAGGGCAGGCAACATGGCAGCGCCGGAGACTGGCGCTGGTTGAAGGCTTCATCTGGAGGCGGTGGAAGAGGGGGTTGATGAGGCAGTGGGGGGGAGGCGGCAGGGCGCCACACCAAAATGTGCCCCCCACCTCGGGCTCTGGCCCCCTCCCACCGCAAGATCTAGCTACGCCCCTACTGGTGAGACCTCATTTAGAATATTGTGTACAATTCTGGATACCACACCTTCAAAAAGAGAAACAGGATGGAGTCAGTCCAGAGGGCAGCTACTAAAATGGTCAGTGGTCTTTGTCATAAAGCATATGGGGCAGAGTTAAAGGGCTCCCCGTCGCATGGCCATGCGGTAAGAGTTCTCTTACCGCATGGCCATGTGTGCCTGGGGTCTTTTTATCCACTGCGGTAAAAAGGGCCCTGGTGTGCGTGAAAAAAAAGCCCCCACCGCCAGTGTGGGACCCTTTTTCCTGCAGCTTGGTAAAAGGGCCCCAGAGCTTCTTAATTCGAGTCAGTCTCATGACTTGTCAATGGCTCATGCTTTCATAATCATAGGCATATCAATAGAAATCAAACAAAATAAAACATGGAAAAGAAAATAAGATACCTTTTTTATTGGACATAACTTAATACATTTCTTAATTAGCTTTCGAAGGTTGCCCTTCACTCCTCTACTTATAATCATAGGCAAAAATCTTCCAATTTCAACCTTAATAAGTGGCCTAACGCAGCTTAAAATGGCACACTGCAGAACATGCTCAGGTATCCTGAGCTAACTGCCAAATTAGCACGTGCTAATCTGTGTGCTAAATCCATTGCTGCACCTGTGATAGAGTCACATCCAGGATAGTTGGGTTAAGGCAGTTTCAGTCTGAAATACAAGTCCCAGAAGGCATTGCAGGCAAGGAGCCAGGGGGTGAGATAAAGAACCCGGCCTGGACTCCTAGCTGCAATAGGGGAAGATATGGGTGTAAACTGACAGGACGTGTAGATTGGCTGCCACTAGGGAGAAAGAGAGATAGGAAACCTGTGTGCAGGAGTTCATCATTAGTCTAATGCTTAACTCAGCTGGTATGGGTGTGGGGGAAGCTAATGAAAGGAGAATGAGTGGTTGTGGTAGCAGAAGCCAGGGATTGATTAGGCAGGTGGGAAGGAGTCCCAGGGACGAGAGAAGCAGAAGGAGAGAAGAGGGTAGAGTGAAGCAGATGCAGGGTGAAATCCCTTGGGTGTGAGAAAGTCCCAAAAGTATTTGCAGGCTGAAAGCTCTTGGGTAATAGAGGTCCCTAAAGTATTGAATCTACCAGTGAAGCCGATGTAAAGGGGAATCCCTTGGGGTATGAGAAATCCATAAAGTATGGAACCCCTCCTGAAGTTAAAGAGAGTAGAAGGTAGAAACTGCTGCTTTGTGATTTAACTGTGATGATGAACTGAATGAACTGCTTCTATTTGGAATTGAACTACTGTTTATTATGCACTGGATAAAGAGCCCAGACTGGAGCTGACTGTGAGCCTGTATTGAATCCTGGTATGTGCTGAAAGCCTACTGCTTAAAGAGGACTATTTGCCACACACTTTCAGGTGGCTTATATGTGCCTAACATGGAAGGTGAATGCTGCTGTTGGAACTGTGTATCAGGTCTACTAGAAACCTGCATGGAATAAAGTACTTAAGATTGAAGTTGCAGGTGGACATTTATTTCTTGACTGTACCAGGAGCCTGTGGGACTAAGGTAAAGGTAGGCTCAGGGGTGGGGCTTACAGCAGTGCCGTAGCGAGGGCTAATGACACCCGGGGCGGGTCGCCGCTGCGCACCCCCCCCCCAGGTGCAGCATGGCGCGACCCCCCCTCTCTGCAGCGCATCCCCCCTGACCGCATTCTTATCTGCGGGAGGGCCGATCCGCCCCGAGTGCACGTCACTCGGAGCTGCGTCGGCCCCGCTGGTTCCCTGCTCTCTCTGCCCCGGAACAGGAAGTAACCTGTTCCGGGGCAGAGGGAGCAGGGAACCAGCGGGGCCGGCACCCCCCGAGCGCATGCACCCGGGGTGGACCGCCCCTCCCGCCGCCCCCCCCTCCTTCCTACGCCACTGGCTTACAGTACCCTGGGCAATTTTCAAAGGGAAAGTCATGTCATAGCACAGTATGCCCTAGTG
Organism: Microcaecilia unicolor; assembly: GCF_901765095.1. Lineage (NCBI taxonomy): Eukaryota > Metazoa > Chordata > Amphibia > Gymnophiona > Siphonopidae > Microcaecilia > Microcaecilia unicolor. The sequence goes on along the minus strand of NC_044032.1, from coordinate 420,632,266 downwards.
TTAGAAAATTATATTCTGACCCTACCAATATGTTTCAATATACCACTAGGGGTCACACATAACCATTTTTCCAAATGGCAGCCTCAGGCATATATACTTGGGAATCACTCCTGCTCTCTAAAGGTTTTGAGACTTTTGGGGTGAGTCAGGATCCAGGTGGAGACTGGATACTTGTGAGGGGATCTTCAGTTAGAAATTTTGAATTTGTGGGAGGGAGTAGGGCTATCCACAAGGATGACATTGATTAGAGGACACCTTTTTCCTACTTTAAGACCCAAAGTAGGCTGGGTGGAAGGACTTCCAAGACCAGAGGTTCACTAGGAATTTGAGGCCCCTCTGGCCTTAGCTTTTAATAGTTTAAAACATTTGATATACCACCCTTCTAATACAAGTCAGAGTGGTTTACAATCTAAAATAGCATATATATAGGAAAAGAATGCCAAAATATGACAGAAAAGCAAACAATCACTCATACCCAAAAATCAAGCCCAAATAAAATTCCCAATCGCAAAATACACATGGATTAGAGAGGGAGGCCACCGAGCCACTGGGGCTTTGTGACTTCATCTTCAGAGAAAGCCAAGGGGCAGAGTTATTTATATTTTCAATGGTGCTGGCCCCTTTAAGCTAGTTGTTATGAATATTGGCTCCTGCATTACAGAGCCAGTGTTCACAGGGGAAAGTTAGCTGTGTGTGATAAAAGGTTAACTTAAAGTTACTACCTTGTTAGTTTTAGAATAGGGTTATAGTGTGACTCCTTTGTTAATCAAAGCTGAATGTCATCCCTGATGTGGGTACATTATTAAAAGTTGGCATCTATGGTCAAAATATATTCTGTAGCTCCTCACTTTCACATCACACAAGAGCCGACGCAGGACGCAACTGTGAGCCAAACCATGAGGTTACCACTGGGTTAATGTGCAGATTATTGGCCGATCAATGCATAAAAGCATTGAGTGCAGTAAACATGGCCTCACACCATATTACACTGTATTTAAAAAAGCTGAAATGCAGAAATTTTAATATTCAGATGCACTCACTATAGTATCATATCTCTTCTGTTGTTTTGTTGGGTGCCAACATGGCCATGCTGAAAATGTAGTTGCGTTGGTCATGAGTAGGACCTCTACAGACAAAGTAGAACAGATGAAGGTCTTTAGTACAAAGGTCTGTCATACAAATTGGGTAGAACCACATAGATAAAATACCCAGAAACAAGAATAAAGTTATCCCTAGCCAGGATCCAGGACTTGCTATAGCCAACAGTATTCAGAAACAGGCCACATGCATACATCAGTTAGCTGACAAACTCAGGATGGTGTTCCATCTTTTATAAAGATTCCTTAGTCTTTCTTCTAGGTAGAGTTCTGTCATTTATCCATTTGGCAGAGCAGAAGAAACAAAAACTGAGGAGCTGAGGCGACCACTGTTACAGACATTAATGTATATTGATATCATATAGTGGCTATTGTTATATCTCACTGTTTTCCTACTTCCTGGTTGTTGTTATCACCTTTAACCTTTTGTTGTAATACCACATGGTTCCTGTGCACCAACTGCCTTCATTTCTAAGTCTGAAACATGCTGTCAAACTGTTCCAAACGTGCACTGTTTTCCTGCCTATGACAGAGAGTTTAGAGTGCAGTGGGCTGAAAACCTGCGAGTAGACAGCAAGGCTTGTGGTAATATTGATCGACCTAAGTTTACACGCACTCTTCCATGATGCGGAAGCACAAAAGTATTACAGCATAGTGGCAGCTGCTCACAGCATTCCACCATTCCTCCCCCTCTGGAGGGCAGGAAGGTCAGTGGTGACTTAAGATGCAATTGGGGAAATTTCTGAACAGTGTTCTTTAGCAACAGGCTTATGGGAAGTGCAGGTAGCTATGCTGAGAAGGGTGATGGGTGCTGAATGCAGCATAGAGGAGCAGAGGAAGGGTAGCTTGGATGCTTTAGAAACCTATTTCAAACCCACCAACAATGTAATATATGACAGATACATGTTTTGCATCTGCAATCTAGGGTAAATTCATTGATAATTTTGTCATGTGTTTAGAGAGAGCAGTGAAATGTGATTACAGTCCACCGAAAGATAAACTTATTTTTGATAAAAGTTTTGGCATTGCCAATGAGTGCACATGCCACTTTTGCTTAAGAGAACGAGACTTGACTCTGAATACAGCCATTGAAGCATGTCATACCACAGCACTCATTGATTTGCAACTGAAAACTAGAATAGAAATGGCAGGCTGGCAGTATTAATACAACAGACAAGCATTATCACAGTGTGCATGGCTACCTTACCACACTACGACGACCAACAGCAGAGTAACTCACCTGCAACTAAACCTACAGCATGTAAGTACTGTGGCCATGCACATAAGCAAGTGAAAGAACACTGTCCAGCATATGGAAAAAAAAACATGTCAGCTATGTGGTGACCCAAATCATTATGCAAGGGTGTCCCTAGTAAGCAGGTAAGCAGCATAAGTTAGAAGAGATCAGAGTCAGATAATGCAGCATAAGTTGGAAGAGATCAGAGTCAGATAATGCAGATGTGCTCTGTAATCATAATTTTCTCAAGCAAAAGGACAAAAATGGTTTGTGAATCTCAGATTGAATAATGCAGTACAACCTTGTCAGCTGAACTCTAGGGCAATATGTAATGTCATGCAGGGCTGCTGTTACCAATGAGAAAAGGGGCAGCTGCACGAGGCCTCTGTACAAAGGGGCCCAGCTATCTCCCTTGCCCATTGGTCAATTTATCCTTGGGTCCGATATCTCTCTCTGCCCCCTCGCACAAGTCTGAAAAGTGGGAACTAGGGCCACGGGTTCCAGAGATTGGAGCACACAATGTCTTGAATTAAAGCAAGATTTTATTGAAACTCAAAAGTGACTCAACACAACGTTGTGTTTCAGCCAGAAGGTCTGCATCAGGAGTCTGAAATATATACATATATATATATAGATATATAAATAAAAGACTTTTCAGGGCAGTACTGAGGACCACACGGATGGGAGAGAAGCCAAAAGGGAGATGGAATGCTGCAAGACTCACACAGGTGGAGAAGGGAGAAAGAGAATGGACTGTGGGAGCAGGCCAGGAAGATATTTGGCTCCAGGGTGGATGGGGAGCACTGAAAGAGATAGGGGAGAAAGTTAACATGTGGAGAGATAAGGATATAGAAAAGAAAGAAATACTGGGCAGGGAGGGACAGGGAAGCAGAAGGTCAATGGTGGACAGGGAAAGAGTAAGGAAAGCAAAGAAGCAATGCTGGAAGGGGGGGGATGATAAGGACACAGAGGGGAACTATTGAAAAGAGGGGGAGATAGGGACGCATGGGGCACTACTGGAAAGGGGGATGATAGGGACACAGAGGGGAACTACTGAAAATGGGGAATAGAGATACAGAAACAATCTTGAAAATGGGCAAAATGGGGACATGGGGTAATGCTGGAAAAAGGGAGAGATGGGGACACCTGGAGGACAGATGCTAGAAAAGGGGGAGATGGGGACACAGAAAGGGCAGATGCTGAAGTTGCATGCTCTTAAAATTGAGTGAAGAATATTAAATGTAAAAAAAGTATAAAAGCACATGAGAGGTTTTTTATGCCAGCGATAATATTGTAGCCAGCTGTGACCGCAGCAAAGATTGGCATTTGGCTCATTGAGGCTTTTTCCTCTCATTATGTGTTTTTTGCTTGAATGTTTTCTGAGGTGCTATATATAGGTGGTTAGTATTATGTGTTAACTTTGTGGTATTTATTGAACTTCATCTCCTTCGAGTTTAAATTAGTGGAATATTTGTATGGTTCTTCGATGCCTATGCCATAATCAACTCTATGCCAGTCTTTGACTGCACTGAACTGCCATTCCTGGGATATATTATTTCAGATCAAGGATTGAAAATGCATCCCAGCAAACTATCAGCTATTCTACAATGGCTGCAACCGATAGGTAGATGGGCCTTTCAATGATTCCTTGGGTTTTACAACTATTATCGATAGTTTATTCACAATTACTACACCATAGCAGCTCTGTTAACTGCACTGACTTGGAAAGAGGCAAACCCTTGAGACTGGCCTCCTGAAGCCATAACTGCCTTTAAGACCCTCAAACAGGCCTTTATGTAGGCCCTAATCCTCCAGCACCCTGACCCCGAGAAGAAGTTCTATGTTGAGGTTAACACCTCTCAGTCTAGTACCAGTACAATTCTGTCCCAAGTTCATTACAGTGGCAAGTTACTTCCTTGTGCCTTCTTCTCTAGGAAGTTTTTGTCGGCAGAAAAAAATTACACCATTGGGGATCAAGAGCTACTTGCCATCAAGCTAGCACTGTAGGAATGGTGTCATTTGTTGGAGGGAGCTAAATATCCCTTCACTGTCTGTACTGACTACAAAAACTTGTTGTACCTGCAAGAAGCCCACCATCTCAATCCTCGTCAGGCTCACTGGTCCCTGTTCTTCTCATGCTTTGATTTCCACCTATCCTATCAGCCCATGGATAAAAACACCAAAGCAGGCGCCTTATTGCGATCCATGGAACCTGATGAGGAGACAACCAGCCTCCAACACATTAATCCAGCTCGGATCCTTATAGCCACCATTACTCCTATACCATCAGGCAAGACCTTTGTTCCCAGATGATTTCGGAAGGATGTTCTTAAGTGGGGACATGAAGCAAAAACTGCCAGGCACCCAGGGTTTCATGGCACCAAGAACCTAATTGCCTGCTACTACTGGTGGCCCTCACTTGGAAAAAGATATCAAAGAATTTGTCTTGGCCTGCACAGTATGTGCTCAGCAAAAGCCCAGCCACACCCATCCGTGAGGACTTTTACAACCACTGCCTAAACCCAAGAGGCCTTGGACATATATCTCCATGGATTTAGTCACTAATCTTCCTATTTTCAACAGGCATACTGCCTTCTGGGAAGTAGTAGACCGGTTTTCAAAGATGGCCCACTTTACTCCTCTTCCTGTAGATCAATATTTCAGATGCAGTTGCACTTAGTGGAAAATCAAAGGCAACAAACCGTTCAGGATTCATGGTCTGTTGCCTGGCAGCATTCAATAATGTCCTTTAGATTTATCTGTGGGGATCTCAGTTTTCATTAGTCTCATATCCTGTCCTGCTACATAAAACCTTGTATATTTGTTCCTATACATACATACTCTCTACTGAGCATTCTTTTTACTCTATTTGGTATAGACCTCTGTGAATATATTGTGTTTACTAGTCTATCCCCTGACAGGCAATTGCTTATCTTGGCAATTAGTGTGTGTAAATATTGTTGTGATTTATTTAATATACTTTGTCTTAAAATCTACAGCCTTGTCTGTTTCACAATAAACTTGTTGTAACATAAAGTTATTTCCTTTCTCATTTGTTCCCTGTGATTCTATTCATGTCTCCTTTTGTTTAGTAAGATTAGGAAAATCCAGGATTTGAGATTTAAAAGCAATTAACAAATAGGCAAAGAACTGTAGAGCAATTTGTATGAGTAATATTTCTTTTCAAGAATCCCAACAATTATAAAACATGTTGTAAGTTATTATAAGTCCTGTCAAATCACAGAGAGGGGGGAGGCAATTGGGTCTTTAGGGGGCCTGAAGTGCTATAATAGCCCTGTTCTCCTTCCCCAATAGCTAATATTACTTCCCATTCCTTGGAAGCATCAGTAGGGCAGGAGTTACAGTGCCCCATACACAAAAACATCTGGGCCAGAAGTTATAGTGTACCCCGCCAACCCTGCTCTTTAAGAGGGGCTCCCACAGGGTCTGAATTGCCCCGTTCCACAACCCTTGGATTGATGTGTCCCCAGGACACAGTTCCAGTCTGCAGTTAAAGTGATAAAATTACATAAGAGCTTTCATGAACAAGTAGCAATTTTAATTTGACTAATTAACTTAAGAGGATGAAATCCAATGATGTTGGGTGAGTTGAGGAACTTTGTTGGATGCAAAAATGATTCACTTTTTATTCTTTCCACCCTATTCTCGAACATATCTCAATCTCCATCTTCCCAACTGCAAAGGCCTCAAATACAAAACCTACTACGCAACCAACTTCTCTGTTATAAGCAGCCAACTCTGGATTGCCATACCTCGACACATCAGGAAAACAATTGAACACCTACCCTTCCGGAAACTACTGAAGACTTACCTCTTCAAACAAGCCTACCCAAATGAACCATCCTAACTCTTGAAACCAACTCCACAACACTAGTATTACCCAAACACCAATTCCTTTCCCAACATCTCTTACTATTGATCTACTCTATGTAACAATCCTGCTTATAATCGAAAGAGAAAAACGCCTATATTGCGACCCAAATCGGGAGATGGGCGTCTTTCTCCCATGGGCGCCCAAATCGGTATAATCGAAAGCCGATTTTGGGCGTTTCCAACTGCAATCCGTCGCGGAAACGGGTAAAGTTGACAGGGGCGTGTTGGAGGCGTGGTGAAGACGGAACTGGGGCGTGTTTATCGGCCGAGGAGAGATGGGCGTCTTTAGCTGATAATCGAAAAAAAAAAAAGGCGTTTTTACCGCGATTTTGGGTCACTTTTTTTGGACCCTTTTTTTCACGAACAGATCCCAAAAAAGTGCCCCAACTGACCAGATGACCACTGGAGGGAATCGGGGATGACCTCCTGGACTCCCGCAGTGGTCACTAACCCCCTCCCACCAAAAAAACCCCACTTTAAAAACTTTTTTTCCAGCCTGTATGCCAGTCTCAAATGCCGTACCCACCTCCATGACAGCAGAATGTGTTCTATCCTGTGACAGCCTTTCCCTGGTTCTGATGTGGCTCTCGGGTGAGTGTGACACCTTTTCTGTTATGCGCACTGCAGAGTCACATCAGCAATGTATTGTGGTGGGTATAGGGTATTGAGCTCCGTGATTCCACTAGCTTGTGGCAAATGCTCACGATGTTGGTAGTTGGTAGTCTCTACTTCCATGGTGCTTTTCCCCCTGCTTGCTGGGTCAGAGTGTGCCCTGTTTTGTTTCCGGTAGTCCATGAGGTAGTGGCCATTTTTGTAAGCCAGTTTTAGATCCCTTTCACGTGTTAGCCACGTTACAGAACTTAGTTCATACCTTGAATGTGGCTGAAAGAGGGCATTGTACAGTATTCTGCCAGCTCGGACCTACTGCTCATCTCAGTACCAGGGAGTCTCGTTGCCAGTGGGGCACAACCTCTGATCTGCAGTTAACTGTGAGTAAGCGTGCTTATTCCAATAAAGGACGTTTTCAGAGAGATTAGTCTTCAGGTGTCAACTGGTGTGCCAATGTTATATAGCAGCAACAAGTCCTAGAGGCCTGCATGTATGCAGGTCCCTGGAGCATTTTTAGTGGGTACCGCAGTGCACTTCAGCCAGGTGGCCCCAGGCCCATCCCCCCCTACCTGTAACACTTGTGCTGGTAAATGGGAGGCCTCCAAAACCCACTGTACCCACATGTAGGTGCCCCCTTCACCCCTAAGAGCTATGGTAGTGTTGTACATTTGTGGGTAGTGGGTTTTGGGGAGGGGGGTTGGGGGCTCAGCACCCGTGGTAAGGGAGCTATGCATGTGGGAGCGTTGTCTGAAGACCATCGCACTGACCTCTAGGGTGCCCAGTTGGTGTCCTGGCATGTCAGGGGGGCGAGTGTACTACGAATCGTGGCCCCTCCCATGACCAAATGGCTCAGATTAGGACGTTTTTGAGCTGGGCGTTTTTAGTTTCCATTATCGCTAAAAAAAACAAACGCCCAGCTGAAAAACGTCCATTTTTTTTGAAAATACGGTCTGTCCCGCCTCTTCACGTACACGTTTTCGGACATAGATGCCCATGGAGATAGGCGTTCGCATTCGATTATGCCCCTCAATGTCATCTCTGATACTTTGTCTCTTGCATTGTATTAATTCTGTGATACTTTGTACCACACCCTATGTAACTATGTCATCTCAGATACTTTGTTCCATACTTTGTATTAACTCTGTGCTACTTTGTACCATACCATGTAAGCCGCACTGAACCTGCTATCGAGCGGGAAAGAGTGGGGTATAAATGCTACAAACAAATAAATAAATAAATTGGAAGTTGAAAGGAATTATACAAAAGGGATTGAAAATGTCCATCTGTCTGTCTCTCTATCTCGAGGCAAAATAACTCTGAAAATTTCACAGAATAAGATGAAACTTGGCATGTGGGGAAAATTGGTAAAAAGGAACTAAATTTGAAAACAGGCTAGACTGGTTTGGGGGTCCTAGAAAAATAAGCTGCCCCAAAATTGGCTCAATGTATTTCTATAGAAGAATGAGTTCCAGCTCCTACAACATAGAAACTTAAATACAGTGAACCATCGCACTTAGAAAATGGCTCCTTTCAAATTGCTTCTTTGTTTTCTGTTCTCCCAACCTCTCAAACTGCACCCACACCCCCAAAATACTGCCCCTCTGCAACTGCCCCACAACTAAAAACTACCTCCTCCAACTTTCCCACCAATCTGTAAACTACACCATCCCCCAAAATTACTCCCTGCAACTTCCCACCCTCACAAATTAGCCCCTGCAACTGCCCCACAGCCAAAATCTATCTCCTACAACTGCCCCACCAACATGCAAATTGTACCCACCCTGAAAACCTAGTCTCTGCAACTGCCCAACCTTAAAAACTACCCCCTGAAAATGCCCCACCACCCCACAAACTGCTCAATCCCAAAAACTGCCCCTATGCAACTTCTCCTCCACCCCACAAATTGCTGCCAACCCCCAAGGCTAGCGTTCTCACAACTAATATAACTAAAGTATTCTGCCTAGCGCATAGAGCTTTTTGGGAGCAGGAGCCATTGTATCTGAGTAGATGGACCACCATGTACATGCCTATGACATGCCTTAGGTTGTTGCAAGACCATAGGATGTCTCTACTTTCCCTTACGAAAGTACATTGGGTGGCTACACAAGAAAGGACTTTCTTTTGCAAGGCACCGTCACTGTGGAATGACCTGCCAAAAGAAATCTGAGCAGAACCCAGTTATAAAAAATGTATGATTTTATTAAAGACACACTTTTTAAAGTTAGCCTTCGATCTGTGAATAGGAAGTCTTGCTTGCTTAGATTGATGCATCATGTCAAGTAATGCGATATGTATTGTAAGCCCGCAGGGGTGCTCTCAGGTGTGCAGTTGCCCTCTAGTGGCTCCTACCTGGCCTGACCAGTCCTTTGCTTCAGGGGAACAACCTTGAAACAAGACTTCTCTGTGGCTCCGTTGACTCAGGCCTCTATATTTGGTCCTTCCCTTTCCCTCAGGGTGACCTCTGCATTAACCTCCAGTCCTGGCCCGCCTCCCCTGCTGTATATCCTGGTAACCGACCCCCTTACCAGTTCTTCTGGTGGGGGCCCCCCCCCCCCCGGGTCACCCTTCTCTGGAAGATAGCACAGCTTCCTCTGCTTGCAAAGATATGCAAATTAGCTGAGTTCATGTAAATTCGGTTTATTAGAGCTAGGTTACAGTCTTTTGGGAACCTGGTTTTCCAACTCTTATTCTTTGACTGCGATTCACCCCCCTGAGACCATTTACTGGGGACATCTGGGTCTCAGGGTATAACAGCCACCTCCCCTGGATAGGACACACTTTATTCACCTTAATCTTACGGTCCTATCCTCCACCCCACGGCTGTTTGTTCTTTTTAAACCCTTCACAGTTCCAATATCAGTACTGGGGACCCACAGTCCTTCCCCTTGAACACCCAGTTCTTTCCCAGTACTGAGGACACACAGTCCCACCCCAATACTTCAGGGACTTCTTACCCCAGGATTTCCAGCCTGCTTTCCCTCTTGGACACACAGTCACTCCTCCTCCGCCCCGGGACACACAGTTCTGGATTCCGGCCTCCAGGCTCCCATCTCCTCTCCCTTGGGCAAACTCCTCTCTTTCGGGCAAACATCTCTCCGCTGCTAAGAGGAAGCTATTTATGAGGTGTCCAATAAACCTCCCCACCTCTTGAGACCTCGCTCCTCTGGTTCTAGAAAGATCTGGGTCCAGAAGTCTCTTCTCACTCCCCCAGCTATCTCTCTGGAGCTCCCTCTACTGGCCCATACATGCCAATACTCAGCTCGATCCCTGGAGCTCTCTCTAGTGACCAGAATGGGCATTTTCCCGATTTCAGTGGGAGAGCGCCCTCTGGCGGCCTCCTCATGTAAGGGCAGACACTGTGTTTATCACAGTATGTTTCACTAAGTGACTTCTGGTGAATATGAGTTAGGTTGTTCCTTTAATAATGGAGTTCTTTTTTCCTCACTTTAAATTGTAGTTGAAATAAGTTTTATAAATTGTTATGATCTGAAAAGGTGAGTGGTATATCAATTATTTGATAAAGATATCCCAAACTAGCACTCCCCCACAAATGTCCTGTCTCTCCCAATACATAACATATGCCCAGTACACATGCAATACAAAACGTAGATAGATAGATAGATAGATAGATAGATAGATAGATACACACACATGTGTTCTGAGAGTGGGGAAAATCACCTAGGGCTTTATTCTAGGTAAGCAATCACCTCTTAAACACATTCTCCACCTTAATATAATCTTAGTTTTCTCTTCTAAATCCTCTCTGACTTTTGCCATCTCAGCTGAGAAATCACCAGGAGAGTCACACTAATGCTTACCAGCTTCACACACCACTATTGCCACATTCACTTTCTTTTTCTCTGCCATCTCACCCACAAGGGATGGGGCTATCCCCAGATGACTTGGTTTATGACAAATGTTCTCTTTAAGCTATGTCTGTATTTATACCATCAGATGTGCTGATGCAATCTCATGATTTCAGTCACATGGGGTAAATAGTTCTCCTGAGAGTTCTGGAGAACATGCTTGCCCTATGTGATTGAAATCATGAGATTGCTGTAGTGTGCCCAATAGTAACATAGTGAGCCGGAGACTTCTGCATATCTTAGAGAGAATGCTGCTTATGATACCTATTGTCAACCCCCAGAGTTCAGCAGAGGAGCTCTAAAACCTGGCCTACAATCATTGAACAGACAGACATGGGAGAAAGACATTTTCCTAGAGTATAAGGGATCCCATGGTATGCCTGTAGTAAGTCATGTAGTACCGTGAGCTTCCACAAAAGGTTGCAGCAGCCATTTGGAAGGGCATCACAAAGGGCATGAATGAGGGGGCTGAGCTCCTGCCCCCCAATGACCACCGCTGGACCACCAGGGATACAGGTGGGCCCTGGGGGGGGCCTACCTGGATGCCTGGGGGTTGGAGGAGGGGGAAGTGTTCTGGGAGAGGGGGGGGACTACTTTCTTGCTGAGGGCTGGGGAAAAGGGGCAGGGAAGGAGAAGGTTTTGTCGGAAGGGGGTAAGGAGGTGGCTGGGGGAACCAGATTTTTTTTTTAAGTTATGCAGTTGCTGGCCTGATATTCAACCGGGACCCACATAACTGTCTTATGCAGGCCTCTGCTGAATATTGGCCAGGCCAGCATAAGCATTGGGCAGCTAGCCCTCCCAAAATTAGCCCCCGATATTCAGTGCCAGTGCTCAGACATGGCCCTCACTGAATATCAGGAGCTAATTTAGCTGACAATCCTTAATATAGCGTAGCAAGTTGTACAAGAATGTCTCAAAGAAGGTTATCACTTGCAGTCTTAGTGGTTAGAGATGCTGAGACACTCAGGGATATTGAGGCTCCACTGCAGTGCTTTAGATGGGTTAGTCTTGGTAGGATGTGTGATGGTCCCAAGAGACTTGTGGCTGTAAGCGGTCAGTAGTTTCTTTTTCAGCCTCTGTAGCTGTTCTAGAAACCTTGGTAGATCATAGATAGTCCTGGTCATCCTCCTGGCAGCTTCTCCATTACTCCTCGTGTCTTAAAAATGGGTACAGCAGGTTCCCCATTCCAACTGTCTCAACCACAGCACACAAATTAAGCATCTACTGTCACTGCAAATGTGTTCACTTCCTCTTTACAGTTTGTCCTGACCAGGGTAGCCAGATAACTCTATTTCCTATACTTACTTGGGCATAGATGACTAGGACTTTTGGGCTGGATGGTCCTGCTCTCACATGCAGGTCAATCAGCCAGGGAGGCAAGGAGCCAAAGACAACCTATTTATTTCATCAAATAGTAAGAGGGCTAGAGGCTATACCATGAAAATTTTAGAACAATCAAGGAATGTAAGACCTTTGAAGTTACCATGATAAGATACGTTGAAACTAACAAGAAAGGACTTAACAAAGATCTGGATTTTCTATTGTATCATAAACCATAAAATTCTACTGCTTTGTCACCTTCTGATCTCCCATTCATCTCTGACTCTGTACACACTCTCTCCACCTGCCCTGGAATGCTTTTGTAATTCCGTTATATATTCTGATATTATCATCTTTTGCTCATACTATCCTAACCTCAGGAATGAAACTTTGGCCTCCGAAAGCTAGTCAAAAATAAGTTAATCCAATAATAAGGTATCACCTTGATTCCCTTTTTTGTGCTTTATTTTTATTCATTAACCTTTAAAGTGAACTAACATGGTTACCACACTGCTTTATCCATGAAAACATCAGGTAGCATGATTAAAGTGTATCTCAGAAAGTATTTTTTCACATAGAAACCCCCAGATTCTATAAAGGGCACCCAAATTTGGATGCAATCCAGAGATGCACATGCAACTTAATAGATTAATAAGCCATTTAACATCAATAATTGGATGCTAACAATCAATTATTGATGTTAATTGGCACCAATTAGAGATTGTATGCACATCTGGCTGTGTGCTATTCTATAAGCCTGGGTGCCCATATCTCGTAGCATGCAACCCAAAAGAGGGTGTGGTCATGAAGTCAAGAGTGTTCTCAAAAGATGCGTCAGGATGTCAGGATTTAACCCAGGTTTCAGCTGGCATAAGTCTTTGTACCAAAAGTTGAACATGGAAATCTCCACTAGGTAATATTCTATAAATAGTGCTCATCTCGGAGCACCCTTTGTAAAATAGTGCTGAGTGCTGATTTTTTCCAGCACCTATTTTTCAGCGTCATTTGCTGAATCCGGACCAAACTTGGAATTTGTTATCAAAGAATACAGTCAAGGCATGAAAAATAACTAGATTTAAAAGGAGTTTGGACAAGTTTCTGGAGAAAATTTCTTCAAAAGCAGACCAATCATATCTGGTATTGGCACACTTACAGAGGAAATATCTGGTCTTAGAGGGGATTCTTAAATCTTTCGCGCACAAGACAAACAGCTTCATACAAGACACTACAGACTTTCTGAACAAATTAAAAAATATTAAGCAGTTATCACCGGGTGCCCTTCTGGTCACAATGGATCACTATACGGTATCATTCCCATGCAGATGGCATAGCCACATGTGAGAAACTCCTAAAAACATCCACCCTAGACCACCAATACTCACTGAAAACTATTACAAAATTAATCAAATTCATTCTAACTCACAACTATTTCCGCTTTAACAATGATAGCTATCAGCAAATCATGGTCACTGCGATGGGCACCAGGACGGCACCCCAATATGCTAACCTCTTTATGGCAGAACTGGAAAAGACATTTTTGAATACATATAAGACTAAACCCCTAAAATACTACCAGTATACTGATGACATTTTTTTATGACTTGGACTGAGGGGGAATAAACTGAAACGATTTTACAGTTTTTTTATATATACCATCCTACAATCAAATTCAAAATTGACTACTCAGAAAAAGTCAATTTTTTGGACACCACAGTTTCCATCAGCAATGGCTATATATAAACATCTATATACAAGAAACCTACAGGCAAATGCAGTTACCTCCACAACTCCAGCTTCCACCCTTCACATACAAAAAAATCCATTATACACAACCAATCCACAAGATACCACCGTGTCTGCTCTGACCCAGGAGACAGAGATAAACACCTCAAAATCCTGACTGAATCCTTCAAACAAAAAGGCTACAACCCCAAAATGATCTCCAAGAATGTTACCTTCTCCCTTTAAGTACCAATGGAAACCCAATTGTAGTAAAAGGAAAAGAAAGCCACAGAGAGAATCCCCCTTGTAGTGACATACAACCCAGAGCTAGAAAAATTGAGAAGAATCATAAAAGATCTACAGCCACTATTCCAGGAGGATGAACTACTGAAAGAGATATTCCCATCCCCACCAGTGCTGACCTTCCGACAGCCACCTAAATTAAAACACAAACTAGTGAAAAGCAAGCTCCTGATAGAAACTCAAAAAGAAGAGAGTGGCACACATCCTTGCAATATATCCAGCTGCAAACTGTGCCAACACATTTCACAGGAACCCACAGTAATTCACAAAGGAAAAATATTCAACATTACGGAATCATTCACATGTTCTTCCAATGAGGTATATATCATTCGATGTAAAGGGTGCTATATTGGAGAAACAAGCCAGATGCTAAAAATGAGATTTAATTTACAGAGATATCATGTGAAAAATGCCGGTGCCAACCAGGATGTCACCTGTGTGGGACAGCACTTTAAAAAAACAAAACACTGTATCAATTATTTTATGGTGAGAATATTAAAAGGAAACTTTAAGACAATCCAGGAACATAAGACCTTTGAAGTCAAAAATATTTTGACACCCACCAGACAGGACTTAACAAAGATTTCCGCTAGCCCATTATAAACCATAAACTTATACTGCTTTGTCACCCTCTTATCTACTATACATCTCTCCCTGTCTCTCAACTACTCTGCTCCCCCTATTTCTCACCTTACCCACCTCGCCCTCTTCCTGTGAGACTGTTATTGGAATGCTTTGGTGTTTCACTTATATATACTGTTATTTATCAACATTTGGTTATTTCTGATCTGAAGAAGAAGGGTTACCTTCAAAAGCTAATCAAAAAATGTATTGTTAGTCCAATAAAAAAGGTATCATCTTATTTTCTTTTCTATGCTTTGTTTTATTTCTATTTACTACCTTTAAAAGTGGACTAACACAGCTACCACATCATTCTATTCAAAAACATGGTAAATAACAATAAATAAATATAGCCAAGTAGACTTGGAAAAGCCACTAGTTATTCCCGAGAGTAAATAATCTGCTGAATATTTCCTAGTGATGTAGGGGCCCTTTTACTAAGCTGTGGTAAAATGGCCCCATTTTCCATGAAAATTTTATTGAGTTTTATAATGAACAAAGGTAAAGCATACAAAAGTTGAAAAACTGTGAAGAGAAAAAAATTCTCCGTAGAGACATTGTAACAATTGAGAAGAAATCACATTATCTGTAATTGTAAAGAGAAAAGAGACTTGTAAAATAGGTATTACACACAAATGGCAATTAGACATATGTTGTCATGAATGCAAATAAGATTCAAGGGGTGCCCAAATTTGATGCTTTTTTATAGAAAGCCTTGATTAGATGAGATTTAAGAGTTTTACAAAATGTTAGGTATTCTATTATCTGTCTAATGTTTCTTGGTAATGAGTTTCATATTTTCGTCATAAGGTAGCAGAATCCCATAGTGTGGATAGATTTATATAGTATTCCACTGAGACTTGGGAAGTGAATTAGCTGGAAGTGTTGGGTGTCTTGCAGGTGTTCCTCAGTGGAAGATTGATGAGGGTGCACATATAGTCTGGGGCCATTTTATATGATACTAGTAAAAAAGGCCAGTTTCGGTAGGCAATGAAATGGGCGCTAGCAAGGTAATCCCCCACCCTCCCTCGCTGTCTCACTAGCAAAATCCCCCAACCTCCCTCGCTGTCTCGCTCTGTCCCCTCCGAGACCCACGCCTCCCTCCCTTCCTTCCTTCCTTCCTTCCAGACCCCCCCCCCCTTCCAGTTCAAGGCCCCCTCACGCCCCTCCCACTGAGTTACAGACTCCACCCTCCCTCCGATTTCAACACCCCCCTCCGCATTACTGACCCCTGGACCCCCTGCTGCGACCCTCTCAACCCCCCTTTCCGCCAAAAACCCTCCCCCGCCACCGTTGCACACCTGTGCTGACGGGGGACCACAACCCCCGACAGCTGAAGTCCTCTTCTTGTCTGCGCCGGCATTGCTTGCTGAATGGTCTGATCAAGTTTCTGTGTGTGCATCTGATGTCAGACGCACGCACAGAAACTTGATCAGATCATTCAGCAAGCAACCCCGCGGCAGCCGAGAAGAGGACTTCGGCTGTCGGGGATTGGGGTCCCCCGTCAGCAAAGGCACGCGATGGAGTTGGCTCGCGCTGCTATGTTTTGATTGGGCACTGTCGCTGCTGACGCACCCGGAAGTGGGAGACATCATCATTTCAGGAGATGAATACAGAAGCACGAATGCCTCAAGGCTTATGTCCACGCAGTCAGCTTCAGAACATTAGAGGTGAGTTTTATTATATAGGATTTGGAAGACTAGTATCATGATTTTAAAGTAAACTCTGGCTTTTACAGGGACCCAGTGTAGAGACAGAAATAAAGAAGTGGTTCTATCTTATCAAGACCTCTTAAAGATCAGGCTTGAAGCTGTATTTTGTGCAGTTTGGGCCCTAGTGCTTATTACACCTCAGAGGCCTTCTCCTTGCTGGACCCTAATGCTGATCACACCCTGGAGGCCTTGTCCCTCTCTGATTCTCTCTTCAAGAGGAATATCTGGGGTTTCTCCCTTCTGTGGTTCAGGTTTACCAGTACCAGGGATCCCCACTAGAAGGATACCTCTGCTATTCTCAACCCTAGGCACTGATAGTGCCTCCACAGGCCATTTTATTTTGCTGCTGCTCTTCTTGTGTTCAGGAGAGACTCTAAGGGTACTCACCTGCTGGGGTTCAGCTCTACAACTGCCAATAACAGGGTTTTCCCACTAGAGGGTTGTCTCCCATCTCAGCCAAAACCATCAGGGATAGCTCAACATAAGACAATGAGACAAACTCACCATGCCACCAATCTCTCTAAACTCATGGGAAGCAGGTTTTCCAATTCCCTTACTCTGATCTAGCTCTCTCCATTCACTGCGTGTGCTTCATCTATAAGTACATAAGTATGGACATACTGGGACAGACCAAAGGTCCATCAAGCCCAGCATCCTGTTTCCAACAGTGGCCAATCCAGGTCACAAATATCTAAGTTTTTTTTTCACCGTTCTTCTCATTTTATCATAGTCTCCTTTTTTAAAGTTAGACTCAACATATTGGATTTCCTGTGTATACTTACTTGAAAGCTAATATCAAATTTGATCATATTATGATCACTGTTATCAAGAGGCCCCAGCACCATTACCTCCCACACTAGATCATGTGCTCCACTAAGGACTAGGTCTAGAATTTTTCCTTCTCTCGTCGGCTCCTGTACCGGATGCTCCATAAAGCAGTCCTTAATTTCGTCAAGGAATTTTACCTCCCCAGCATGTCCTGATGTTACATTTACCCTGTCAATATTGGAGTAATTGAAATCATCCATTATTATTGTGTTGCCCAGTTTGTTTGTGCCCCTAATTTCCTTTAACATTTCTACATCCGTATGTTCATCCTGGCCAGGCGGACAGTAGTACACTCCTATTAATATCCTTTTCCCGTTCACACATGGAATTTCAATCCACAGTGATTCCAAGAAGTGTTTTGTTTCCTGCAGAATTTTCAATCTATTTGATTCAAGGCTCTCGTTAATATACAATGCTACCCCTCCACCAATTCGATCCACCCTATCACTACGATATAATTTGTACCCCGGTATGACAGTGTCCCACTGGTTATCCTCCTTCCACCAGGTCTCAGAGATGCCTATTATATCTAATTTTTCATTTAGTGCAATATATTCTAACTCTCTCACCTTATTTCTTAGGCTTCTGGCATTCGCATATAGACATTTCAAACTATGTTTGTTGTTCCTATTTACATCATGCTCAGTACTTGATAGTATTAGTTTGCAATCTTTTGTCTGATTTTTATTTTTATTTACGGACACCTGCCAGCTTATTTTCGAAGGAGATCGCCGGCCACCTTCCCACACAAATCGGGAGATGGCCGGCGATCTCCTGAAGCAGGCCAAATAGGTATAATCGAAAGCCGATTTTGGCCGACGCCAACTGCTTTCCATCGCAGAGCCGGCCAAACTTCAAGGGGGCGTTTCGGTAGGGTAGTGAAGGCGGGACGGGGGCATGGTTATGAGATGGCCAGCTTCGCCCGATAATGGGAAAAAGAAAGCCGGCCCTGACGAGCATTTTGCCGACTTCACTTGGTCCATTTATTTTTAGGACCAAGTCTCAAAAAAGTGCCCCAATTGACCAGATGACCACTGGAGGGAATCAGGGATCACCTCCCCTTACTCTCCCATTGGTCAACAACCCCCTCCCACCCAAAATAAAATGTTCCAGCCTCTATGCCAGCCTCAAATGTCATACCCAGCTCCCTGACAGCAATATGCAGGTCCCTGGAGCAGTATTTAGTGGGTGCAGTGCACTTCAGGCAGGTGGACCCAGGCCCATCCCCCCACTACCTGTTACACTTGTGGTGGTAAATGTTGAGCCCTCCAATACCCCCCAAAACCCACTGTACCCACATGTAGGTGCCCCCCTTCACCCCTTAGGGCTATGGTAGTGGTGTAGAGTTGTGGGGAGTGGATTTTGGGGTGGGGGTTGGGGGGCTCAGCACCCATGGTAAGGGAGCTATGCACCTGGGAGCAATTTTTGAAGTCCACTGCAGTGCCCCCTAGGGTGCCCAGTTGGTGTCCTGGCATGTCAGGGGGGCCAGTGCACTACAAATGCTGGCTCCTCCCATGACCAAATGCCTTGCATTTGGCCGGGTTTGAGATCGCCGGCATTAGTTTCCATTATCGCCGGAAACCGATGCCGGCCATCTCTAACGCCGGCCCAAATGCTGACATTTGGCCGGCTCCAACCGTATTATCAAAACAAAAGATAGCAGGCTATCATTTTTGATAATACAGTTCGGCCGCCGCTTTACGGGGCTGGCCACATAGATGGCCGGCCATATAGATGGCTGGCGCAGTTCGATTATGCCCCTTCTGATCTACTACAGTCTCTTTTGCAACCTCACTATCGGGATACCCTATCTTCCCTGTTCTGGTGATATCTTTCAAATATACCATATCCCCAACCATGCGCTTTTGAGCGACTGTCGGACTTCCCCCAGTTTCTAGTTTAAAAGCTGCTCTGTCTCCTTTTTAAACATCGATGCCAGCAGCCTGGTCTCACCCTGGTTAAGGTGGAACCCATCCTTTCGGAATAGGCTCCCCCTTCCCCAGAATGTTGCCCAGTTCCTAACAAATCTAAAACCCTCCTCCCTGCACCATCGTCTCATCCACGCATTGAGACACAAAAGCTCTGCCTGTCTCTTGGGCCCTGCACGTGGAATGGGTAGCACTTCAGAAAATGCTACCCTAGAGGTTCTGGACTTCAGCTTTCTACCTAAGAACCTAAATTTGGCTTCCAGAACCTCTCTCCCACATTTTCCTATGTCATTGGTACCCACATGTACCAAGACATGTGGCTCCTCCCCAGCACTATCTAAAATCCTATCTAGGTGACGCGTGAGGTCCGTCACCTTCACACCAGGCAGGCAAGTCATAAGGCGATCCTTACGTCCACCAGCCACCCAGCTATCTATATGCCTAATGATCGAATCACCAACTACAACAACTGTTCTATCCCATAAGCTTTAGTCCCTTCATTGAATTAATCCCCTCAAAGTGTGTAGAAGTACTCCCAGCAACCTGTCTGTTTGCTCCCATTTGCATGCAGGCAGGGCTATGGGCCCCATCTCCTTCTTGCAATGTTCAATCCGCTACATTCCAGTGCAGTTCCTACTAAGGGAAGCTAAATCTGACATTTATTTATTTATTGCATTTGTATCCCACATTTTCTCACCTCTTTGCAGGCTCAATGTGGCTTACAATACAGTGGGGGAAATAAGTATTTGATCCCTTGCTGATTTTGTAAGTTTGCCCACTGACAAAGACATGAGCAGCCCATAATTGAAGGGTAGGTTATTGGTAACAGTGAGAGATAGCACATCACAAATTAAATCCGGAAAATCACATTGTGGAAAGTATATGAATTTATTTGCATTCTGCAGAGGGAAATAAGTATTTAATCCCTCTGGCAAACAAGACCTAATACTTGGTGGCAAAACCCTTGTTGGCAAGCACAGCGGTCAGACATCTTCTGTAGTTGATGATGAGGTTTGCACACATGTCAGGAGGAATTTTGGTCCACTCCTCTTTGCAGATCATCTCTAAATCATTAAGAGTTCTGGGCTGTCGCTTGGCAACTCGCAGCTTCAGCTCCCTCCATAAGTTTTCAATGGGATTAAAGTCTGGTGACTGGCTAGGCCACTCCATGACCCTAATGTGCTTCTTCCTGAGCCACTCCTTTGTTGCCTTGGCTGTATGTTTTGGGTCATTGTCGTGCTGGAAGACCCAGCCACGACCCATTTTTAAGGCCCTGGCGGAGGGAAGGAGGTTGTCACTCAGAATTGTACGGTACATGGCCCCATCCATTCTCCCATTGATGCGGTGAAGTAGTCCTGTGCCCTTAGCAGAGAAACACCCCCAAAACATAACATTTCCACCTCCATGCTTGACAGTGGGGACGGTGTTCTTTGGGTCATAGGCAGCATTTCTCTTCCTCCAAACACGGCGAGTTGAGTTCATGCCAAAGAGCTCAATTTTTGTCTCATCTGACCACAGCACCTTCTCCCAATCACTCTCGGCATCATCCAGGTGTTCACTGGCAAACTTCAGACGGGCCGTCACATGTGCCTTCCGGAGCAGGGGGACCTTGCGGGCACTGCAGGATTGCAATCCGTTATGTCGTAATGTGTTACCAATGGTTTTCGTGGTGACAGTGGTCCCAGCTGCCTTGAGATCATTGACAAGTTCCCCCCTTGTAGTTGTAGGCTGATTTCTAACCTTCCTCATGATCAAGGATACCCCACAAGGTGAGATTTTGCGTGGAGCCCCAGATCTTTGTCGATTGACAGTCATTTTGTACTTCTTCCATTTTCTTACTATGGCACCAACAGTTGTCTCCTTCTCGCCCAGCGTCTTACTGATGGTTTTGTAGCCCATTCCAGCCTTGTGCAGGTGTATGATCTTGTCCCTGACATCCTTAGACAGCTCCTTGCTCTTGGCCATTTTGTAGAGGTTAGAGTCTGACTGATTCACTGAGTCTGTGGACAGGTGTCTTTCATACAGGTGACCATTGCCGACAGCTGTCTGTCATGCAGGTAACGAGTTGATTTGGAGCATCTACCTGGTCTGTAGGGGCCAGATCTCTTACTGGTTGGTGGGGGATCAAATACTTATTTCCCTCTGCAGAATGCAAATAAATTCATATACTTTCCACAATGTGATTTTCCGGATTTAATTTGTGATGTGCTATCTCTCACTGTTACCAATAACCTACCCTTCAATTATGGGCTGCTCATGTCTTTGTCAGTGGGCAAACTTACAAAATCAGCAAGGGATCAAATACTTATTTCCCCCACTGTACATCATGAATGGTGGCGAGATATAAGAAATAACTATTTAGTATTACAGAAGGATTTGGGGTATCATGATAATGAAAAAGCATGATATTTGTATAACAAGCAAATATTATAAGACAATTCTGGATATATGTGAAGGGGTTCACATTTGTTGGTCTTTGTGGTATGCCTTGTTAAAGAAATGGGTCTTCAGTAGTTTGCGGAAGTTAGTTAGAATAAACTTGTTTATGTTTTAAAGCACTTTACCAAGATTTCTTCTCTCTTTTTATTCTCAATAAAACCCACCCAAGGGAGGGGGGGGGGTTCAGGTAAATTTCTGGAGAACCATATGTTATAGAAAAATGTTGATGCCAGTTTTGTGATTGGCATTCAAAACTCTATTAAAAAAAAAAAAAAAAAGAAATCTCAGTATGGAAACAAAAATCATGTGGTCCAGTGTAGTGGCTTCCAAATGGCTCTGTGAAGTGATAAAATGTGATCCATGTTCTTTATGTGCAAGTGTGTCATTTCCCCTTTGTGAGCCACATAGTTAACTACCATCCCCGGTACACCCTGTGTGGCTAGAGTATAAAGAAGTGCCACTGTGATTCCACATGACTGCTTGATTGCTCACTTGTTAAGTAGGAATGTTAGTGGTGCTATTTCCAGATGGCAACTTTCCTAATTCCCCTAACTCATTAACTCAGTATTGTGTTGTGCGTGCATGTGATTGCTTCGAACGATGAGAGGGGTTGAGTGAGGCCAGACAGGTAAGTTAGTGGCAGTACTATACAGTACACTGCTATGCAAGAGAACAGGAGTTGACTCAGCTGATGTCTTCCCATCCCAGGGTTCACCAACACTGGGAATGTTGTGAAGGCATCTTTCACAGTACTAGGAGTGTGATAGTCATTATGCAACAGTGCCACCTAGTGTCACATTTTATAGTCCTTGTGTGCATGTTACAGAAGTAGCCTTGCATGGCCCCCAGCTGCCAGGACTGAACTAAAGTAAATTGGTGAAGAATATAATTTTTTTGTGGGGGAGGAGGGAAATCCCTGGATAGTTGCTAATGAAGTGTTATGGCACTGGATCTCAGCCCTAGTTCCAAATGAACTGCAAGCAAAAAAAGACCAGGAGAAAAACAGCTGTGCCAGAAAACCTCAAAAACCAAACCAAAAGTAATAAAGAATGAAACCTCAATGTGTTGTTTGTGAAGAGAGAGTCATGTTGTCTATATAGAACAGCTGCTGAGGGAGTGAGAGCTAAGCGAATATATGTATGAGGTGGTGATTCCTTTTACAGACTTCAACATTCATGTGAAACACCCCTTGTATAACATACTTCATTATTTCCTTCCAAATATAAAAATGCCCAGACTACTGCTTGAAGTGAGTTGCTGCGCTGTTGCCAATATTTTCACCCCCTCCCTGTAATCACCAAAGGGGTGACCAGGAACATAAGGAATTTTAATTATAGGATAAGTGGGTGGTGAGGTTAGATGAGGGGTTACAATTTAGTTATTTTCAGTTGCAAATGTATTGTTTTATTACTATCGTATTGTTGCAAAGAGATACATCCTTGCCTAGCCCCTAGTAAAAGTATGAGAGGGGTAAGGCGGAAGGTCAGGTTTTATTATTGTATATTATGTTGTTACTAGTAAAAAAGGCCCGTTTCTGACACAAATGAAACGGGCGCTAGCAAGGTTTTCCTTGGAGTGTGTATGTTTGGGAGAGTGTATGTGAGAGTGACTGTTTGAGAGTCAGAGTGAAAGTGTGAGTGTGTGAGAGAGAGTGAGTCTGGGTGTGAGTGTGTTTGTGAGAGAGTGTGTGTGAGAATGAGAGTGTGTGCAAGTCTGTATGTGAGACACAGTGTGAGAGAGTGTGTGTGTGTGGGCAAGAGAGAGAGTGTGTGTGTGAGACACAGATTCTCTGTGAGAGTGAGTGTATGACACCAAGCGAGTGTGTGTGTGAGCCGTGCCCTCCCAATCCATGGCCATCTGTCCCCTGCCCCCTCCATTCATCCTTTTCCAGCAATTCCCCTCTGTCCCTGAGTCGTGCCCTCCCAATCCATGGCCATCCATGTTGTCTGTCACCTGCCCCCTCCATTCATCCCTATCCAGCATTTCCCCTCTCTGCCTGAGGCCTGCCCTGCAATCCATATCCATCCATGCCCATCTGTGCCCTCCATTCATCCCTATGCAGCAATTCCCCTCTCCCTGAGTCCTGCCCTTCCAATCCATGCCCATCCATGCTCCTCTGTCACTTGGCCCCTCCATTTTTCCCTATCCAGCATTTCCCCTCTCTGCCTGAGGCCTGCTCTGCAATCCATATCCATCCATGCCCATCTGTCCCCTCCATTCATCCCTATCCAGCAATTCCCCTCTCCCTGAGTCCTGCCCTTCCAATCCATGCCCATCCATGCTCATCTGTCACCTGGCCCCTCCATTTTTTCCTATCCAGCATTTCCCCTCTCTGCCTGAGGCCTGCTGTGCAATCCATATCCATCCATGCCCATCTGTCCCCTCCATTCATCCCTATCCAGCAATTCCCCTCTCCCTGAGTCCTGCCCTTCCAATCCATGCCCATCCATGCTCCTCTGTCACCTGGCCCCTCCATTTTTCCCTATCCTGCATTTCCCCTCTATGCCTGAGGCCTGCTGTGCAATCCATATCCATCCATGCCCATCTGTCCCATCCCTTCATCCCTATCCAGCAATTCCCCTCTCCCTGTGTCCTGCCCCTTCCAATCCATGCCCATCCATGCTCATCTGTCACCTGGCCCCTCCATTTTTCCCTATCCAGCAATTTCCCTCTCTCCCTGAGTCCTGCCCTCCCAATCCATGCCCCTCTTTCCCCTGCCCCCTCCATTCATCCATTTCTAGTAATTCCCCTCTCTCCCTGTGCCCTGCCCTCCTAATCCATACCCATCCATGCTCCTCTGTCCCCTGCCGCCTCCATTCATCCTTTCCAGCAATTCCCCTCTGTCCCTGAGTCGTGCCCTCCCAATCCATGCCCATCCATGCTCCTCTGTCCCCTGCCGCCTCCATTCATCCTTTTCCAGCAAGTCCCCTCTTGCCCTTCCATGACCCCCCCCTCGCATCCATGCTACTCTCTCTCCCATGTCCCAGCCTGGCCCGCCCTCTTCTCCCCCCCCCCCCCCCCTTCGCTTGGATAGGGAAAAATGGAGGGGCCAGGTGACAGAGGAGCATGGATGGGCATGGATTGGAAGGGCAGGACTCAGGGAGAGGGGAATTGCTGGATAGGGATGAATGGAGGGGACAGATGGGCATGGATGGATATGGATTGCAGAGCAGGCCTCAGGCAGAGAGGGGAAATGCTGGATAGGGAAAAATGGAGGGGCCAGGTGACAGATGAGCATGGATGGGCATGGATTGGAAGGGCAGGACTCAGGGAGAGGGGAATTGCTGGATAGGGATGAATGGAGGGGACAGATGGGCATGGATGGATATGGATTGCAGAGCAGGCCTCAGGCAGAGAGGGGAAATGCTGGATAGGGAAAAATGGAGGGGCCAGGTGACAGAGGAGCATGGATGGGCATGGATTGGAAGGGCAGGACTCAGGGAGAGGGGAATTGCTGCATAGGGATGAATGGAGGGGACAGATGGGCATGGATGGATATGGATTGCAGGGCAGGCCTCAGGCAGAGAGGGGAAATGCTGGATAGGGATGAATGGAGGGGGCAGGTGACAGACAAACATGGATGGCCATGGATTGGGAGGGCAGGGCTCAGGGACAGAGGGGAATTGCTGGAAAAGGATCAATGGAGGGGGCAGGAGACAGATGGCCATGGATTGGGAGGGCACGGCTCACACTCTCTCTCTCATATACAATGTCTTTCTGACTCTCACTCTCACACACTCTGTCTCACACTGTATCACATTCACTCTCTATGTGCCACACAGTCACTCACACACTCGCTTGGTCTCATACACTCACTCAAACAGAGAATCTGTGTCTCACACACACTCTCTCTCTCGCCCACACACACACACTCTCACTCACACTGTGTCTCACATACACACTTGCACACACTCTCATTCTCACACACACACTCTCTCACAAACACACTCACACCCAGACTCACGCTCTCTCTCACACAATCACACTTTCACTCTGACTCTCAAACAGTCACTCTCACATACACTCTCCCAAACATACACACTCCGAGGAAAACCTTGCTAGCGCCCGTTTCATTTGTGTCAGAAATGAAACGGGCGCTAGCAAGGTTTTCCTTGGAGTGTGTATGTTTGGGAGAGTGTATGTGAGAGTGACTGTTTGAGAGTCAGAGTGAAAGTGTGAGTGTGTGAGAGAGAGTGAGTCTGGGTGTGAGTGTGTTTGTGAGAGAGTGTGTGTGAGAATGAGAGTGTGTGCAAGTCTGTATGTGAGACACAGTGTGAGAGAGTGTGTGTGTGTGGGCAAGAGAGAGAGTGTGTGTGTGAGACACAGATTCTCTGTGAGAGTGAGTGTATGACACCAAGCGAGTGTGTGTGTGAGCCGTGCCCTCCCAATCCATGGCCATCTGTCCCCTGCCCCCTCCATTCATCCTTTTCCAGCAATTCCCCTCTGTCCCTGAGTCGTGCCCTCCCAATCCATGGCCATCCATGTTTGTCTGTCACCTGCCCCCTCCATTCATCCCTATCCAGCATTTCCCCTCTCTGCCTGAGGCCTGCCCTGCAATCCATATCCATCCATGCCCATCTGTGCCCTCCATTCATCCCTATGCAGCAATTCCCCTCTCCCTGAGTCCTGCCCTTCCAATCCATGCCCATCCATGCTCCTCTGTCACTTGGCCCCTCCATTTTTCCCTATCCAGCATTTCCCCTCTCTGCCTGAGGCCTGCTCTGCAATCCATATCCATCCATGCCCATCTGTTCCCTCCATTCATCCCTATCCAGCAATTCCCCTCTCCCTGAGTCCTGCCCTTCCAATCCATGCCCATCCATGCTCATCTGTCACCTGGCCCCTCCATTTTTTCCTATCCAGCATTTCCCCTCTCTGCCTGAGGCCTGCTGTGCAATCCATATCCATCCATGCCCATCTGTCCCCTCCATTCATCCCTATCCAGCAATTCCCCTCTCCCTGAGTCCTGCCCTTCCAATCCATGCCCATCCATGCTCCTCTGTCACCTGGCCCCTCCATTTTTCCCTATCCTGCATTTCCCCTCTATGCCTGAGGCCTGCTGTGCAATCCATATCCAACATATTGACAAATTCTCTTATCTATCCTATCCTGTAGGCCGATATTACCACAGGGACAGTCTCTCCTCACCCCAGCAGGTTGCTGGGGGGGGGGGCTTTGTCACCAACTGGGCCACCAGGAACTGGTTACACATGTTAAGGGGAGTTAGGGGGGGGCTGGAGACCCATCTGATCTCCAGCCCTCTCTGAACCTGGGTGGGGGATCGTCGGGGGGACCGGAGGTCCGCCGGACCTCCAGTCCCCGTTGTTCGGGGCAGGGGTAGTTGGGGCCTGGTGGTCCCACAGACCTCCAGCCCCTGTGTTTGACAGGTTTGAGCTTTTGACAGCCCAGACCTGTCAAACAAGTGTGGGAGGATTGTGCTAAGCGCATGCTCAGGCACAAATCTCCCGCACTTCTACCCCATGATCAGAGATAATTGCGTGCTTAAATTTGCATGCAATTATCTCTGATCATAGGTCTAATAACGTCCCGCGCTGTTCCAGGGCTATTTTTGGAGCGCTGTTTGGAACAGCGCGGGTTTTTGATCATCTGTTTGTAAGGCAGCAGAAGGTACAACATATCATACCTGAGCTGTCATAGTCAATTACAATCTAATGTTGCTCATAAACTTGATACTTAGTAAAAAAGGCCCGTTTCTGACACAAATGAAACGGGCGCTAGCAAGGTTTTCCTTGGAGTGTGTATGTTTGGGAGAGTGTATGTGAGAGTGACTGTTTGAGAGTCAGAGTGAAAGTGTGAGTGTGTGAGAGAGAGTGAGTCTGGGTGTGAGTGTGTTTGTGAGAGAGTGTGTGTGAGAATGAGAGTGTGTGCAAGTCTGTATGTGAGACACAGTGTGAGAGAGTGTGTGTGTGTGGGCAAGAGAGAGAGTGTGTGTGTGAGACACAGATTCTCTGTGAGAGTGAGTGTATGACACCAAGCGAGTGTGTGTGTGAGCCGTGCCCTCCCAATCCATGGCCATCTGTCCCCTGCCCCCTCCATTCATCCTTTTCCAGCAATTCCCCTCTGTCCCTGAGTCGTGCCCTCCCAATCCATGGCCATCCATGTTTGTCTGTCACCTGCCCCCTCCATTCATCCCTATCCAGCATTTCCCCTCTCTGCCTGAGGCCTGCCTGCAATCCATATCCATCCATGCCCATCTGTGCCCTCCATTCATCCCTATGCAGCAATTCCCCTCTCCCTGAGTCCTGCCCTTCCAATCCATGCCCATCCATGCTCCTCTGTCACTTGGCCCCTCCATTTTTCCCTATCCAGCATTTCCCCTCTCTGCCTGAGGCCTGCTCTGCAATCCATATCCATCCATGCCCATCTGTCCCCTCCATTCATCCCTATCCAGCAATTCCCCTCTCCCTGAGTCCTGCCCTTCCAATCCATGCCCATCGATGCTCATCTGTCACCTGGCCCCTCCATTTTTTCCTATCCAGCATTTCCCCTCTCTGCCTGAGGCCTGCTGTGCAATCCATATCCATCCATGCCCATCTGTCCCCTCCATTCATCCCTATCCAGCAATTCCCCTCTCCCTGAGTCCTGCCCTTCCAATCCATGCCCATCCATGCTCCTCTGTCACCTGGCCCCTCCATTTTTCCCTATCCTGCATTTCCCCTCTATGCCTGAGGCCTGCTGTGCAATCCATATCCATCCATGCCCATCTGTCCCATCCATTCATCCCTATCCAGCAATTCCCCTCTCCCTGTGTCCTGCCCCTTCCAATCCATGCCCATCCATGCTCATCTGTCACCTGGCCCCTCCATTTTTCCCTATCCAGCAATTTCCCTCTCTCCCTGAGTCCTGCCCTCCCAATCCATGCCCCTCTTTCCCCTGCCCCCTCCATTCATCCATTTCTAGTAATTCCCCTCTCTCCCTGTGCCCTGCCCTCCTAATCCATACCCATCCATGCTCCTCTGTCCCCTGCCGCCTCCATTCATCCTTTTCCAGCAATTCCCCTCTGTCCCTGAGTCGTGCCCTCCCAATCCATGCCCATCCATGCTCCTCTGTCCCCTGCCGCCTCCATTCATCCTTTTCCAGCAAGTCCCCTCTTGCCCTTCCATGACCCCCCCCTCGCATCCATGCTACTCTCTCTCCCATGTCCCAGCCTGGCCCGCCCTCTTCTCTCCCCCCCCACTTCGCATCCATGCCTCGCATCCATGCCCCCCCTTCGCATCCATGCATCCCCCCCCCCCCCCCGTTCGCATCCATGCTTCCTTTTTTTTTTTTCTTCTTCGTTTTAACTTTACCTCCGTGGCGGTTCGTGCAGCGAAGCGTCAGGGAAGGAGGCGGCGCTCCCGACGTCTAGCTTTACGTCGGGAGCGCCGCCTCCTTCCCTGACGCTTCGCTTCCCGATTTGTTTGGTTTGAGGCGAGGGCGGGGCAGAGACGGCTGGCTGGCTTGAAGGCTTCACTGGGAGTGACGTCAGATGGCTTCAAGGCTTCAAGGCTTCAAGGCTTCAAGGCTTCAAGGCTTCAGCTTGAAGCTTCCGGCTTCAAACTTCCGGCTTCACAGAACGTTGTCTTCAGAACGTTCACGGTGCGTTTTATTATATTAGACTAGTAAAAAAGGCCCGTTTCTGACACAAATGAAACGGGCGCTAGCAAGGTTTTCCTTGGAGTGTGTATGTTTGGGAGAGTGTATGTGAGAGTGACTGTTTGAGAGTCAGAGTGAAAGTGTGAGTGTGTGAGAGAGAGTGAGTCTGGGTGTGAGTGTGTTTGTGAGAGAGTGTGTGTGAGAATGAGAGTGTGTGCAAGTCTGTATGTGAGACACAGTGTGAGAGAGTGTGTGTGTGTGGGCAAGAGAGAGAGTGTGTGTGTGAGACACAGATTCTCTGTGAGAGTGTATGACACCAAGCGAGTGTGTGTGTGAGCCGTGCCCTCCCAATCCATGGCCATCTGTCCCCTGCCCCCTCCATTCATCCTTTTCCAGCAATTCCCCTCTGTCCCTGAGCCCTGCCCTCCCAATCCATGGCCATCCATGTTTGTCTGTCACCTGCCCCCTCCATTCATCCCTATCCAGCATTTCCCCTCTCTGCCTGAGGCCTGCCCTGCAATCCATATCCATCCATGCCCATCTGTGCCCTCCATTCATCCCTATGCAGCAATTCCCCTCTCCCTGAGTCCTGCCCTTCCAATCCATGCCCATCCATGCTCCTCTGTCACTTGGCCCCTCCATTTTTCCCTATCCAGCATTTCCCCTCTCTGCCTGAGGCCTGCTCTGCAATCCATATCCATCCATGCCCATCTGTCCCCTCCATTCATCCCTATCCAGCAATTCCCCTCTCCCTGAGTCCTGCCCCTTCCAATCCATGCCCATCCATGCTCATCTGTCACCTGGCCCCTCCATTTTTCCCTATCCAGCAATTTCCCTCTCTCCCTGAGTCCTGCCCTCCCAATCCATGCCCCTCTTTCCCCTGCCCCCTCCATTCATCCATTTCTAGTAATTCCCCTCTCTCCCTGTGCCCTGCCCTCCTAATCCATACCCATCCATGCTCCTCTGTCCCCTGCCGCCTCCATTCATCCTTTTCCAGCAATTCCCCTCTGTCCCTGAGTCGTGCCCTCCCAATCCATGCCCATCCATGCTCCTCTGTCCCCTGCCGCCTCCATTCATCCTTTTCCAGCAAGTCCCCTCTTGCCCTTCCATGACCCCCCCCTCGCATCCATGCTACTCTCTCTCCCATGTCCCAGCCTGGCCCGCCCTCTTCTCCCCCCCCCCCCCACTTCGCATCCATGCCTCGCATCCATGCCCCCCTTCGCATCCATGCTTCCTTTTTTTTTTTTCTTCTTCGTTTTAACTTTACCTCCGTGGCGGTTCGTGCAGCGAAGCGTCAGGGAAGGAGGCGGCGCTCCCGACGTCTAGCTTTACGTCGGGAGCGCCGCCTCCTTCCCTGACGCTTCGCTTCCCGATTTGTTTGGTTTGAGGCGAGGGCGGGGCAGAGACGGCTGGCTGGCTTGAAGGCTTCACTGGGAGTGACGTCAGATGGCTTCAAGGCTTCAAGGCTTCAGCTTGAAGCTTCCGGCTTCAAACTTCCGGCTTCACAGAACGTTGTCTTCAGAACGTTCACGGTGCGTTTTATTATATTAGAAGATAATTGTTATTTGTATATTTTATATGTTGTAAACTACTCTGGATGTGTTCAAAACAGAAGTTTATTGGTGCCCCTAATACTCTCCCCTCCCCCATTACCTCTTGTGGATTCATGTTCAAAAGTAGTTCAGCAACCCAATTAAAAGAGGCAGTATGATAACATAAGAAAATGACTGAGAAGTCCCCCAAAGTAACACCAATTTTTTAAAAGGTTCCACCGGAGACCCAGGAAACTATACGCTGGTGAGCCTGAATCTCTCTTCCCTTCCTCCCCTCAGTCTCAGGTCCCAACATGTCTGCACCTCTTTGCCCTTCATTTTTCCTGCATCTCTCTCCACTATCCCTGGATCTGACATCTGCCCCTCCGCCACCTGCAACCTGGCAACCCAGGCCCACATGTAGCTGGGACCACTGCTTTTTAACATATTTATAAATGACATGGAAACAGAAATAATGAGAGAAGTGATCCAATTTGCTGCTGACACAATGTTATTCAGAGTCATTAAATCACAAGAGGATTGTGAGAAATTACAAGAAGACTTTATGAGACTGGGATACTGGGCGACTGGGCATCCAAATGGCAGATGAAATTTGATGTGAGCAAGTGCAGTCATGTATGCAGGGAAGAGGAACCCAAATATAACTACATGATGTAGAGTTCCACATCAGAAGTCACCACACAGGAAAACGATACTGTGAAATCCTCTGCTCAGTGTGCAGCAGTAACTAAGAAAGTAAATAGAATGTTAGGACTTATTAGGAAAGGAATAGAAAATAAAACAGAGAATATCAGAATGTATGTATATTGCTCCATGTTGTGACTGCACCTCAAATATTGTGAACAATTCTGGTCACTGCATCTTAAAAAAAGATATAGCTGAATTAGAAAAAAATACAGAAATGGGTGACCAAAATGACAGAGGAGATTCCACTATGAGAAAAGGCTAAAGAGGTTACTACTACTACCATTACTGCTTACCATTTCTATAGTGCTACTAGACGTACGCAGCGCTGTACACTTAACATGAAAAGCTAGTCCCTGCTCGACAGAGCTTACAATCTAATTAGGACAGACAAGCAGGACAAATAAGAGATAAGGGAATTACTAAGGTGGGAATGATAAAATATGGGTACTGAACAAGTGAATAGGGGTTAGGAGTTAAAAGCAGCCTCAAAAAGGTGAGCTTTTTAACCTAGATTTGAAGACGGCCAGAGATGGAGTCTATTCCAGGCATATGGTGCAGGTTAGATTTCTTCAGGTTAAAGAAGAGATAACTGAGGGGAAATTGTAACCTAGGGGTTAAAATAATCTTAACTGGGCTCCTCCAGAAGGAAAAGAAAAAAAAAGAGTTCTATAGTGACATCACTATGGAACAACAGCTGAGCAAGCTGAGACCTGGTTGCCTTGGCGACAGCTTGCTGGTCAGTTGAAAGTTGGGCAGAAACAGATGAAGAGAGTATATGTATGTTTTTGTTTTTTTTTTGTTACATTTGTACCCTGCGCTTTCCCACTCATGGCAGGCTCAATGCGGCTTACATGGGGCAATGGAGGGTTAAGTGACTTGCCCAGAGTCACAAGTAGCTGCCTGTGCCTGAAGTGGGAATGTATTTATTTATTTATTGCATTTGTACCCCACATTATCCCACCTTTTTGCAGGCTCAATGTGGCTTACAGAGTAAGGTTATGATAAAGTCAGTACATGATTTAAATACAGTTGATCATAAGCTGAGGTAAGAGAGGTGATAGATTGAACTCAGTTCCTCAGGACCAAAGTCCACCACCCTAACCAAGGAGTTGAGCTGTGGTGAGGAGTGGATATGTGTGGTTGGAGCTGGTAAGGGTTGATTAGGAAAAGGGAATTTTACTCAGTAATTGAATTTAGGAAGTGAGTGGGAGGGATAAGGGAGAGACAGGAGAGAGGCTGCAGCGCTGCAGGAGAAAGGTTGTGTTTTTACAAGTTCTGTGCATGAGAGTGTGGGTATGGTATTAAAGTTATTTTGAAAGGTGTTGGGGTGAAAGTAAATGAATGGGAACTAGTTTAGGGGTGGTTTGAAGGTGGGTGTGACTAAGTGATGTCATTGTGAGCATGAGGTATGAAAATTAAGAGAGTGTGCCTGAAGTGAGAGGGGAATAGAGTTGGGGATGATTTTGGGTAAAGGGAGAGAGTGGGTTTTAACGGAAAAACAGCTACAAATCCTGATTGTGAGCGGAATGTGGGGTTTATAGTGACTGGGTGAGTAACTGAGGGATGGAATGTGGTGTGAGAGACTGAATCTGTCCGGTTTGCTGGTGAATTCAGTGCAGAAGCTCCCTCTAGCTCATTTAGAATAGGGACTACTCAGTGAGAAGTAGGTGGGAAAGATAGAAGCATTCTAATTAATTTTGTTTAAGTTAGCTATCTGGCCCCAGTCTAATGTAACGTCCCTAAAGTCCCCCAATCAGGATTGGAAGAGAAAGGGTTTTGCTTCCCAATTTGGTTTAATTATTAGAGAGGTTTAGGAAGAAGAGAAGTACTGTGCAGAGGAACCGAGAGGAACCTGTGGAGATCCAGGCCCAGCAACAAAGGGCCCCCACGCAAGAAAGACAAGTTTTAAAAACCTGCTTCCTACGGGAGCGTTGGACTGAGCTAAGTGATTCTTTTTGAGTAGCATCACAAATTGATAGAGCTTGTACTCACCTGGTACTGGGATAACTTTAACTCCACTGGAAGCAAGTATCTACTGAACATCAAAGTGGATAGAGGAAAAGGGGAAAGTCGAGAGAGAAATATACTTACCTTAAAATTTGGCCTGAGTTTTGCAACTCCTGAAACAGGGGTAATCTGTAAGACAAGGATTTGAAAACAAAGAATCAAATTCTTACACTACTGAAAAGTCTAAAAACATCAAGTATAGCAAACATTACAATACTGAGAAAAGAGTTAAGAGGATAAAAGGAACTAGAGGGGAGTAATACTTATCTGATGATGAGGGATTGGATGAGATGGGTAAAGTAACCTGTTGAAACACAAAGAGAAGATTAAGTGAGAACTGTTATTACTAGTGTATTCAAAAAAAAGTTAACAAAGAAAGAACATTGTATTATCATTATTATTTGTTGGGGTACAAAAGTCAGAGTTTCACTATTAAAAATGTTATAGTTTAGAAGTCAAATTTTGTGTGATTCTATTTCTTATCTTCCAAAACAAGGAAAATCCTGAATTTAGTTTTAAATTCCTCTCCGGCTCTTAGAGAGTCTGAGACGTGGTTAGTTTGATGTCGCCCTTCCCCCACGCCGGGAAACTGAGGTTCTGGGAGCGCTGCCACGACTATTGAGATCTGGCGAACCAGAGCTTAGTAAGTATTATCCATCCTACTCTGGTGTGAGGGGAAGGTATAGCTACAAAATATGATGGAGGTCTATAAAATCCTGAGTGGAGTGGAATGGGTAGACATGAATCACCTGTTTACTCCTGCCAAAAGTACAAGGAATAGGGAGCACACAATGAAGTTACTAAGTAGAACATTGAGAACAAATCAGAGAAATTATTTCTTCATTAAATGTATAATTAAGCTCTGGAATTCATTGCCAGAGAATGTGGTAAAAGCCACTAGCATAGAAGGTTTTAAAAAAAATGTTTGCCCAAGTATCTGGAAGAAATGTCCATAAAGCGTTATTAAAGTGGACTAATTCCTGGGATATGCAGCATGGAATCTGTTTACTCTTTTGGGAGTCTGCCAGGTACTTGTGACCTGGATTGACCACTGTTGGAAACAGGATACTGGGCTTGATGGTCCTTCACTCTCTCCCAGTATGGAATGCTTATGTGCCTATTTACTTATGTGGATATCAAATGCAATTATTCCATTAAGCATATTCAGTGAATGACTTTAGGCTATACATTCTCTGTCCTGTTTTTGAGCAAATCAACCCCATAGCTTTGCTAATACACTGTGTGTTCATTGGACTTGGAAGCTTTAAAAGCAAGGCAAACACTTCAAGCATACTGACGTAGCCTTTGAGATTTATTAACATCATATTAGACTTCTGGGGGATGATTTACACATAAAGAGCCATGGACTGCTTGTAAACCTGCCCTGCCAGTTCATCCAAGCAAGCATTCCTGCACGACATTGCATTCAATTCACTGCCTTTAATTTGTGTTACTTGTCCTCCCACAGTTCTCTGTTAGACTCCAGAACAGTATGAAATACAAGTATGCAGTGTCCTCAGAAGGGTTTTTGGCAGAACTACACTGGGAATAATTTGCTTATAGAATTAAATATCACTAGCTAAGTCCTGCTTCTGAAAGGGAGGAATTCTGATAATGCAATATGTCTTGAGTAAACCATAAACTTGTCAGAACACAGCTGTTGGGGTACACTGCAGCACAACATAAATTTACTGTAGTCAGGGAGCTCTCCCCTCCCTCCATTTGTCAATCCCACCCCCAAGAAAAGCAAACTCATTTTAGGCCATTGTGATGTAACTCTACAGAAAGCTGCTTGATGCCCCTTTTAAAATTGTCTGTTAACTATATGTCTTCATGTGCCTCAAGTCAGCAAAAAGCACACTGCAACATCATAACATCCCAGATCTCAAATACCAGAATAAATGGCTTATCAATTTGGTTCCATGGAAAGAGATGCAATGATGAATATCTGAATGAAGGCATTTCAACTCTGAGCAGCTGTGAGTACTCTTTAACAAGTGTACTTTCTAGGTCACACATCCAACTGCAAATCTCTATGTGCACTTTTAAGCATACGCTAAACAACCTGATTTTCAAACACAAGAAACACGCATGGAGGGTAACTGTTAAATGGGCAGGGCCATCTCAAGGTATTTGACAACCTAGATGAGCCTTCATCTTTGCAAACCTCCCACCCCTGGCAGTTCAAGGCCCTACACCTCACCCCTATAGTTCAGCATCTCCTCTTCCCCTCTCTACCACCCTCCCCCAAAATGTCCAGCATCTCCCCATCTCTACCCCCCAAAAGTGGCCAGCGTCGTCCCCTCTCTACCCTCCAAAAGTGGCCAACATCTCCTCTTCTTTTCTAAACTCCGCTCTCAAAAATATGGCCAGCATCTGCTCTCGTTTCCGTTGGCCAACATCTTTCCTTCCCCTCACCCCCCACCCCAGTTGGCCAGCATCTGATCTGATCTCTTCCCTTCCATACCCCTACCCCATGTCCCACATGATCCAACCCTCCTTCCTTCTTATCTTTAGAGCCTGCCACCACTCCTTACCTTCTTCCACACCAGTCTCAAGCTTAAAGAAGAGTGCTGCATGAACCCTGTAAGTAAAGGCCTGCGCTTAAGCGCTGCCATGTCCTGCCCCTCTCCAACAGGAAGCTTGCCTCTGAGAGGGCAGAACAAGGCAGCACTTACGTGCAGGCCTCAACTTAAAGGGCCCACACTGCTCTCCCTTTTCTTTAAGCTTTGGGGTGAGGACGGGAGGGAAGGCTCTCACTGGTGCCACATCTCCACCTCCCAAATTCTGCCACCTTAAGTGGATGCCTAGTGTACCTAGTGGCAGAGCCAATCCTGAAAACAGGTCACCTAGGTAGGAGTCTCAATAGATGCTTATTTTGAGGCTATTTAAAGATAGACTCCCAAAACCTGCATAATCATGGCTTGGAAGCAAGTGCAAATGTACATGGGTGAAGTACTCACATAGGTACATATTTTATAATGTATGAGCATACTTCATGACTCCACCCACTCTCTGTCCAAACTATACTCTTGAACATGCCTATGCCTGGGTCAGGTAAAAGTGTGCACCTTTTTGTCACCACATTGTACTTTTACTTGTGTAACTGGTGGGGTGATTTTATAAGAGGCCTTTAATGCATGTAAAAGAGGGTTTATGTGCGAACCATTTTTTATAAAATTATCCCCAATGCTTGTATTTGAATGTTGGGTTGTTATGATATGAGGCTAAATTAAGGCTACCAACTGATCCAGATTCAAAGGACAGGGTTGATCCAGTCCTGGGTTTACTCTGTTGCATACAGGGACTTGTAGTTTTGATTTCCCATTGCATTCACTAAAAAAAAAAAAAAAAAAGCAAAACTTCAAGTCCCAGTATGCACTGGTGTAAACCATGAACTGGATCGACCCTGTCCTGTGAATCTGGATCCAGTTGGCAGCCTTAGGCTAAATATTCACACTTGTAACTTTATCCATTTCAAAACAATAGTATAAGGTTCATGAGTTATCATCATGCTGGTATTGGGCGTACTTTTTGAAAATTAAGTCAGGGGCAGCTGAACACCGTTTTGGTTGAAGGGACCAAAGAAATCAATCCCCAGCCCCACCCCCAAGCTCTGCAGTTTGATGCTGTGTCAGGCAAAATATTAGTGAGGCCACGGACCTTATGGCCCATCCCATTCCACCACCTATGATTTGTTATACCCTCAGATTCCTAACATACCCCTAAAATGTCCTGCTGGAATACCTCTTTATACTTGTAATTTTAGGCAACTGAAAATTCATGCTTTTGAAAATTTACTCCTACACTTACTGCTTATATAATGCTACCAGCTATATTTATTTATTTGTTACATTTATATCCCACATTTTCCCACCTATTTTCAGGCTCAATGTGGCTTACATAGTACCGGAGAGACGATTGCAGACTCAGGTGTAAACAAATACATAGTGAAGTTCATGTGATATAGCCACATAAGGGAATCGTACTCGGAAGGGTTGTATTATGTCCATATGGTTCTCACAGGCCCTGGTATGCATTTACCAAGGTTAGCCATGACACCTTACAGGCAACTCCATTGAATTCAATGGATTAGCACCAGGTTACAATTGCTGTGTTAAAGTTCTGAGCTTTAGACAAAGATTGCTTGAATATTATAGCAGAACGGTACTAAAAGTGCTGCAAGATGTTAATTTTCACATTAGCATGACTGTCTTCTTCAAAGACAAAAAATGAAAGGGTTAATTTTTAGCAGTGGCAGTGACTGCATTAATTTAAATGCCAGCACCGGTATTTAAATTAATGCATATCTTCAGCAGTGCTAAATATATAGGGGCCATTTTACTAAAGCTTAGCATATGCTGACAGAAATAGTTCACGCTAAATGCTAAGAAGTCCACATTATCCCCTGGTATGGTGCTCAAAATTGCATGTGCAAATTTGGGCACGTGCGCAATATAATTGAGTAACAAGCCAATTAGCACTAATAATTGGGTACCAACAATCAATTATTGTTGCTAATTGGCAACAATTTGGATTTGCATGCGCATCTTGCTAAGTGCCATTCTATAAAGATGTACATTTAAATCTCTTAGCACAACTGAAACAGGGGCGTGGCCATGGGAGGGCATGGGCAGGTCAGGGCATTCACTAAAGAAGCATGCAGTGTTATAGCATTTGGGGGATCTGCACCTAATTATACACGTGAGGATTTGTACCAGGTTTCAGTTCATGTAAATTCTCCTGCCCAAACGTGGAAAAAGATCCCAATACTTTACACTATTCTGTAAATGGTGCCCAGCTTGGAGCATCATTTATAGATAGCGCTCAGCATGCATTTTTTTTGTACCCAAGTTTGGATTTTCCATTTACTGAATCTAGTCCTATATGCATGGGCTTCTTAGCGTGTGTCCCCTGTGTTGCGACAATTGTGCTGGCTTCCTGTGGTGCAAAGAATTAAATTCAAATCATTGTTAGTTTATTTGGGATTACATCAGGACCCTCTTTTTACCTATGTAGTGGAGGAGTAACCTAGTGGTTAGTGCAGCAAACTGTGATCTTGGGGAACTGGGTTTGATTACTTTGCAAGTAAACCCTGTTATACCTGTGGGAAATGGCTTTTATAAAATTACCCCAGCAGTTGTGCATGTATAAACTCAGTATGGAGAACATTCATCCCTACTTTCATATGACACATATATAGGCAGGAGTTTGAGCAAAGTGCAGATAGAATCATGAAGTATCCTGCATGTAAATTTAGACTAAATCCTAAGCAGGTGTGAATACATTTAATGGCATTTACCAGCGATTGTTGTAAGTTTTGTGAGGCTGTTTTACAAAGATACAGGTGCCCACTTGGACTTCCTAACTAAGTAATCTCTCATAAAATTATCCTTGTACCATCTAGGGGTGGGCAACCTCGATCCTCAAGTGGCCGCAACCCAATTGAGTTTTCAGAATGTCCTCAATAAATATGAATGAGATCTCTTTGCATGTACTGCCTCCGTTGTATGCAAACAAATCTCATGCATATTCATTGGGGGAAACCTGACTGGGTTGTGGCCCTTGAGGACCGAGGTTGCCCACCCCTGAACTAGTATAATGGTTTAAATTGTGCATATTATCCTACTCACTTGCATTTTTTAACTTAGCTGTAGACATGTCATTTTACTTCCCAACCAAGTTGCACCCCCCTGAAATTCAACTTTGTAATATGGCTAAAAATGCATGTGTTATGAAAATATGTACATTTATTGAGATGACTGACAATCCATTGCAACAGATTCTGCCATTCTTTCTACATAATCCATATCTTTAACCACTAGTAGGCCATTTCAAAAGGGGTAGGTGCCTAACTTTAAGAGTAAGGTACATACGTAATGCCATACTGGGAAAAGACCAAAGGTTCATCGAGCCCAGCATCCTGTCCCCGACAGCGGCCAATCCAGGCCAAGGGCACCTGGCAAGCTTCCCAAACTTACAAACATTCTATACATGTTATTCCTGGAATTGTGGATTTTTCCCAAGTCCATTTAGCAGTGGTTTATGGACTTGTCCTTTAGGAAACCGTCTAACCCCTTTTAAACTCTGCCAAGCTAACCGCATTCACCATGTTCTCCGGAAACGAATTCCAGAGTTTAATTATGCGTTGGGTGAAGAAACATTTTCTCCGATTTGTTTTAAATTTACTACACTGTAGTTTCATTGCATGCCCCCTAGTCCTAGTATTTTTGGAAAGCATGAACAGACGCTTCACATCCACCTGTTCCACTCCACTCATTATTGTATATACCTCTATCATGTCTCCCCTCAGCCGTCTCTTATCCAAGCTGAAAAGCCCTAGCCTCCTTAGTCTTTCTTCATAGGTGCCTACTTTTGATTAAAAAAAAATATTTAAATTGCTGGTTCTGAGGCCGCAGATTTAGGGCTCCTTTTACAAAGTGGTGGTACACGTAACACCGCTTTGCCACATGCCAATCCAGCACTACCACCGGGCTGCGGCAGGATCCTGAGGTAGTGCCTGCCCCAGACATGCGCCATTTCCGGTGCTGAAAAAAATAATTTTATTTTTTAGCACCAGGGGACTTACCTGGTGGTAATCAGGCAGCTTCACACACTGCCCAGTTACGGTTGGGTTAGCGGAGGAGCCTTTACCACATCCTAAATAGGAGGCGATAAGGGTTCCCCCTGGACATGGCCACGCAGCAAGTGTTATACTTACCGCACTGCCATTTCCAATTTTTTTAAGTCCTTCTACCCACTGTGATTAAAGGGGGACTTGGCATGCAAAAATCAACACACCGATGCTACTGTAGGGCCTTTTGTACCACAGCCTTGCAAAAGGGGCCCTTGGGTCTTAAAATAGTCTGGGGCTGGGACAGGGGAATAAAGTCAGGTGCTCAGTGCTGATTTCCAGCCCCAGATACCTAACCTAGGCACCTTAGTTTAGAAGGCTTAATTTAAGAGTTTCATTTTAAGGTTCCCAAAATTCTGATTTTTAGAATCTGGTGCAAAGTATGATTATATCAAGGATTGACTATTGTAATTCCTTTTATTTGGGGGTTTCTAAGGCTAGAATTAAAGCTTTACAAGTGGTCCAAATGCATCTGAGAGAGTGTTGGTGGGTGTATCAAAATGGGCTCATATGACTCCAGTTTTGAAGCAGCTACATTGGTTGCCTTTGTTTTAGGATTCAATATAAAGTATTATGTCTGCTCATCAGACTATTTATGGACATGTACCATGCTATGTGCATTCTGTAATAACATTGTTTGTATCAGCAAAGGGGTTAAGATCTGACTTAGTGAAGAAAATAACAAGTGATTCATTAATGACAACACATTATGCTTTTACAAGGATAGCGGCTTTCTCGGTCACAGGACCGGTTTTATGGAATGCCTTGCCTGGCCATCTTTGGCTCTGGGCAAATATGGGTCAATTTAAGAAGTTTTTGAAGACTAATTTTTTTGTTCAGGCTTTCTCTATGATGCAGTTGGGGTCAGCAGCTGTTCTGCTTTACGCAGATTGTTTGTGTAATATATGTGTTTTATTATTATGTATGTTTTTGCTGTGAGTCGCTCAGGTGTAAGCGGGGTATAAGTTTTATAAATAAATAAAGTTTGGAGCCTATCTTCAGAAAAAAAGTTTAGACTACAGACTTACTTAATATAGGATCTTAATTTTAGCACCTAACTTAGGAGCCGCTACAGACATGCTCAGACCTCTTTGAATATCAGGCTCACAGTTGTCAGCTAAGTCTCAGAAAATGTTTCCCTCATTCCCATCACCTAAGAAACCAAACATGTGGCACCATGAGATCATGTCAAAAGCATTTTCATCAGTTAAACTATCAGCAGGTAATTACACAAAGGAAATATCTTTATTTAGAGAAATACAATGTACTGACTCAATGCCTTTTATTTCCCACTAGGGATATCCACACATTAGTATGTAGTCTCTTCATTTACACACTTCAAATTTAGTGCATTTGAAATCAATTTAGCATGTGCTTATCTACAAATTAATGTGCATAAAGTCTATTTGTGTGTGTTGAAAAGTTACAGTAACACAAATGTATGACAGAGAACAAAAAAAAGTCCAAAAATCTGGAAAATGTCCAAAAATCAAAATGAAAAAAATATTTCCATGTGCATGTATTTATTTCCCATAGTCTATTAAACAAAACTTCTGTTTAATTTTTTGTTTATGCAACTTCAAATTAAATGTACAAGCATAATATTTGCTAGAAATAAAGATGCACACAATTAAAAAAATAGTATTACAACAATATAAGAAAAATAAATAAATACAATTATAGTTAAATGTCTCAACCTGAAAGACCACAATATAATGAGAGCAGAGAGAACAATTACAACAAAAATATAATGAAGAAACGAAAAGGAGACAGAAGCTACTCAAGCTCAATTCTATATCTGAAACAGATTTCAGGAAGGAGGGTTCCTCGACTGGGTCCTCTGAGACATCATTGGAGACAGCCAGTGATAATTTATCACTCGAAAAATTTGTCAGCTGAGAAGGCTAAAAAAAAAAAAGTACAGTTACCTGAAAAAGTGCTATAGTTTGCCCCTGAAAAAAATAACATCCCATTGCTAATCTTCCCTTGCTTTCTAAAATAGCAGAATATATAGCCTTAGATCACTTGGATAGTTATATAGATTGTACCCATCCAAATCAGACAGGCATTTAGAAAACTGATAGAGCTCTTATCGATATGCTGACCACCATCCAAGTTACTCTTGACCAGGACAATTCTATTTTCCTTTTGTCTATTCATCTCTCTGTGGTATTTAATCTCATGACCATCAAATACTCTTAGACAGATTAAAGGAAATAGGGGTAACTGATAAGGCCTGGCAATAGTTCCATTTTTACCTTTCAGATCGTACCTATCATGTCTCACAGCAGGACATAGTGTCTGAGCCTTCTTTACTTGCATGTGGTGTGCTCCAGGACTCTCTTTAGCTTCAACTTTGTTCAACATCTTTCTAGCCCAGCTACCAATGCCTATTCAAACACTGGAACAAGCTCCTTACATTTATGCTGATGATTTCCCGATTCTGGCAGTTCTTGATCCCAGTTAGCGCTGCAGATCTCTAAACACAACTCCAAATTGAAAACTGTCTTTAACTGGTTGCAGGCCAATAGAATGCAACTTAATGTTGCTAGACAAAAGCGATTTTGTTTCTCGTAATATGAATCATAGATCCTTAGACTCTATTACCATCTCAGTTACTGAGATCCAGATCTCTCTTTCTGTGAAAATTCTAGGACTAATTATAGACAGAGACCTGAACTTTCATTCCCCCATCATTTAAATAGTTGGTAAATGTTTCCACAAATTATGCCAAATTCATTCAAGTCAACATTTTTTTGAACCAAGAACCCTTTGAATCATTGTGCATGCATTGGTAATCTCCCACCTAGATTATTGTAATGCTCTTTTCAAGGACTCATGTAGAATATAACCATTAAGTAGATTACTGGAGGCCTTAAATATGACTGTATTACCCCTCTCCTTAGGGTAGAACATTGGCTTCCCATTGAACTACGTATCATTTAAAAACTTTTGGACAACCGCTCTCGCTGTCTGATTCCATACTCCAATGAATGAACTCTTCACTCTATGCAACAGAATCTCCTGACAATCCCTTCCTTCCACTAAATACTTTTGGATACCTTTTAAAAGTCCATGTGGCATGTCGCAGGATCCACCCAATGAAACAATCTCCTCTCATATCTGCGAATGTTGCTATCTACCAACAATTTAAGATAGCCCTTAAGACCTATTTATTTCAAAAAGGCTTTGAGCTTTTAGACGAAGATGTATCTCTTTATTTTTATTCTATAGACAAACAGTGTTATGGAGCACATGTCAGTGTGTTGGGCCTGTGAAAACTGCAGTAGAATGCATTTTATTATCTCCCACTTTCCCATCAAGCATTTGTAGTTCCATTACTTTCTTCTGACTCTTGATTCTGTGGCTCGTTGGTCTAGGTGTATGATTTTCGTTTAGGGCGCAAGAAGGCCCAGTTCATATCCCAGACGAGCCCTCTTGGGGTTTTTTT
This sequence comes from Microcaecilia unicolor, assembly GCF_901765095.1. NCBI lineage: Eukaryota > Metazoa > Chordata > Amphibia > Gymnophiona > Siphonopidae > Microcaecilia > Microcaecilia unicolor. The sequence goes on along the minus strand of NC_044032.1, from coordinate 420,588,762 downwards.
TTTTAACTTACAAGTGCATTCACTCTTTAGCCCCTCAGTATCTCTCCACTCTTACCTCTCCCTACATTCCTCCCCGGGAACTCCGTTCACTGGGTAAATCTCTCTTATCTGCACCCTTCTTCTCCACCGCTAACTCTAGACTCCGTTCCTTTTATCTTGCTGTACCATATGCCTAGAATAGACTTCCTGAGCTGGTACGTCAAGCTCCATCTCTGGCCGTCTTCAAATCTAAGCTAAAAGCCCACCTTTTTGAATCTGCTTTTAACTCCTAACCCTTATTCACTTGTTCAGAACCCATGTTTTATCATTCCCACCTTAGTAATTCCCTTATCTCTTATTTGTCCTGTTTGTCTGTCTTAATTAGATTGTAAGCTCTGTTGAACAGGGACTGTCTCTTTATGTCAAGTGTACAGTGCTGCATACATATAGTAGCACTATAGAAATGATAAGTAGTAGTAGTAGTTTGTCACTTTTTGTATTGTGAACTATCTAGATATCTCATCTCTGGAGATGGTATACCAAATAAAAACAAACTTTAAAAGGAGGCACTAAAATGTCGAATTGCCCCCATATTAACTTGTGAGGGTGCCTTTTTCCCCGTTGTTAATTTAGTCTCTGATTATTTTACTAAGTTCTTTTGTCATTTTGGTAAGGAATAAGATTTCCTTAGAAGACTTCCAAAAGACTGTTGGGTTATTGGAACAAGCACAATTGTTCTTCATTGTGCTACATAGAGGACTAGAGAGAAGCAATGTAAAACCACCTAATCCTATCATAGTATGAAATAATGATTTAAAAAAACAAAAACAAAATAGTGTCTATTCTGAGTCAGCTGATGTGTGCATGACAAGAGAATGAAGTCTGTCAGTTGGATATAGGGTTCTCTATATAGACCACCCAGCTCCAATTCCCCTCAACACCCATATTAAAGGTGGAACTAGGATTTTTGTGTGAAGCTCTTCCAAAAGAAGATGCAAGTCACAAGTCAGAACTATTTTATGATTAGCAAATCGTACCAGATGACTGGTGATTGCAGAACAGAGCTCATGGTCATATGTTTGGAGCATATGATTACACAAAACTGTTAACAGTACAGCGATCCTGATAATAATCTCTCTTTCTTGTCTTTAATCATGTGCTCTGTATGCTTCTCACTAGTGAAAAAGAGCAAACATTCTCACTTGAATTTCCAGCATTTATTGTGTGTTAAATGTGTTTCTTACAATAATACACATCTTAGTTTTCTCTTTGAAGCTGACCTGATGGGAGGGAGTATAATTCCCAAAGCCAATGAAGAAACATATGCCTTAAAGAAAGTGTATTGTCATATATCTTTATTCATTTATTTTGTTCTTTGTTTGCACTGTATTTCCTCTATCTTTAAAGCTGAAAACCTTTTTCTTGTAGATAGGGAATTTAGTCCCAAAGCCTTTCTATGAATAAAGTCTAATATCAGGACTATGTAAAGTTGAAAATAAGCCATGCTATCAGTCAAACCAAAGGAAAAACTCATCACTTTAACTTACTACCCAACTATAATGAAGTCTTACAAGAAGGCAAATTGAAAGTGATCTTTCTGATTACCTAAGGGCTAAGGAGTTACTGGACTATCTCAAAAGATATAAAAACCGCTCATGGCCAACTGACTGAATATGGCTATCTACTGTCACTAGGCAACTACATCAAAGGTTATAAGTAGTATACCTCACCGGCTTTCCTCAAAGCTAATTTACATATTTTTCACAGGTGGTCACGCTCACTTTTGATCATATCAGCCAATCAGAAATAAAGACATGCCCAAATCATGCCCACTCTCCACCCATTCCCCAACTCATCCGACCCCTTTGATGACATCACTGGATATCATGTCATAGCCATGCCCAAGCTCCACCCATTTTTATAATCCTGCTCCTAGCCATGTCTGATTTACATAGCCACACTATGTCACTTCCTTTTTCATACTACCTGCTGCCATCTTGGATTGGGGTCACATGACAGGAAGTGACATCAAATACCCCCCCCCCCCCCGACAACACCCTCTATAGCCTTGGAGGAATGTGTGCAGCTTAACCTTTTTTTCTTACAAGAAAGAAAGTAAGCATTTTAGCCTTCAGACTACCTATTTCTTTTTTATTTTTCTTTCAAAAGGAAACCGTTCTGTTGAAACTACAGCTCTAATAATCCTAAACCCTAAATTGTGTTTGTTTTAAACTGGATTAATTTGGTCCATCTGATTTTAAGAACAACAGGTTCTTTGCTAATTTATAGCTGTTTAAGAACATTTAGAGTTGCCATATGGCTCCAGGAAAAGGAGTGCAGATTGAGCCAGTCTGGGTTTTACTTCCATTGCTTTCAATGGAAGCAAAACCTGGACTGGATCAATGTGTCCTCCTTTTTCTGAAGCCATATGGTAACCCTAAGAAAATTCAGTCTTCCTCCCCTTCCCAATCCACTGCATCTTAACAGTAAATGATATGTGCACTATTAGCTTCTATCATGAGGGAGCAAAGCGGGTGGATGACACCTGGCAGGTGCATGCTGCATGCCCAGGATGCAGGCTGTCCCTGCAAGCTCTGGAGGTCCAGTGGATCCCCCGAACCCCCCCCCCCCCATTGGTAAGGAACTGGGAGTCCAGTGGACCCCCCTGATCCCTGCATGCAAATACAAAAAAAAACACCCTGGTGGTCCAGAGGGACCCCTGTCCTCCTGCCCCTCACTCCCCCCTGGCCAGTGCTTCAATGGTGATTCCCCTGACATTTTTCAGCAATTTTGCTGTTTGCTATAGAGCTCGCTGCCAGTTTTTTTTAAAGTAAGTTCATTTTTCGTTTGACATTGTTTCAATGGATTGTTTTTTCCTTTGTATGTACGTTGTTATCTTTTTGAGTGTAGCGGTTTGAGTTGCAGTTCTTCTGGAGTTTTCTTTGAGTACTGTTATGAGGATGTTGCCATCTTATTGATCTTGTGCACTCATTATTGTCTGCTTAAGTGCAGCAAAGACTTTTTAATTCCACTCCATTTGTAGTATAGAGAGGTTAATACACAAGCATGAAAGCTTTAATGGTGAGTATGAACAAAGACATTGCCGATCGCAACGATAAGCAGCCCCTATAAATCTCTTACATAAGAATAGTCATACTGAGTCAGACCAATGGTCCAACTAGCCCAGTATCCTGCTTTTAACAATGATCAATCCAGGTCACAAGTGCCTGGCGAAACCCAATTAGTAGCAACATTCCATGCTACCAATCCTAGGGCAAGCAGTGGCTTCCCCCATATCTATCTCAATAACAGACCATTGACTATTCCTCCAAAACTTTTTTAAACCCAGATATTGAAACCACTGTTCCCACCTCCTCCGGCCAGTGGCATAGCTACAGGGGGCAATGGGGGCCTGGGCCTCCCCAAATTGGCTCTGGGGTCCCCAGTTTGGCTGGCAGGGGTCCCCAACCCCCACCAGCTGAAGCTTTTGTCTGTCCCGTGCTGTCTCATTTTGCCTCTCCTGTTTTCATTGGCACCGTACATGCTGTCGTTTCAATGAAACTGAGCATGCTCCCATTGAATAACAATACTGTAGACTCAGATGCTCTTGCATCGAAGCCGACCTGTTTACTTGTTTGCTCTTCTGGGTCCTGAGACACCATTACTCCTTCCTGCCCAACAGCCGCTGTCCTTCTTCCTCGCTGTTCAGCGGATTCCTGTACAGCTGATCTCACTGTCTATGTGAGTGGATTCCTGTAGCACTACAGCGTCCGTCCGTGTGAGTTCCTGTAACGCTTCCAGCGTCTGTTTGTTTGAGTGGATTCCAGCAGTCTCTTGCTTCATTGTGTGTGGGGGTTCCAGCAACCTTGCACTTAATTGTGTTTGTGGGTTCCTGCAGCCCTGTGCTTCATTGTGTGTGTGGGTTCCAGCAGCCTCACGCTTCATTGTGTGTGTGAATGGGTTCCAGAGAAGCAGCCAGTATCTGGGTGTCCTTGAATTCCTGGGCCACTTTGGCTTTCTTGCTCAATCCTCTTTGCTGTTGTCCATCGTGCAAAAAATGTTTTGATGTGAAAAGACGGCTTCATATCAAGTTCATGGCTGGCTTTAACCCAAGACCCTGAGGAAAGACTGTTTGAAACCCGTGGTGTCAGGCGTTTCTAGGGGAAGTCAGTCAATCAGTCGAATAATAGCGATTTGAGGAGAGTGAAGCAACAAGTCAACAAACTTTCTAGAGATAAGTTCACATTTTTATTTATTTATTTTGAGTAGGAGCACTATTGAAACAGATAATAACACATACAGAAAATTAAGAGAAGCCCGATGAAAGAGGTGCTATACCACTTGGCAAAAGAAATATATTGCCTAAAAATAAGTGGATTCTGCTGAGGGCACTCTTACATATATATAAAAAAGTAGAAAAGTAACAAAAGGAAAAAAGAAAAAAGTGTCAATAGAAATTGCAGAGCACTATTTTCATACGTATAATATAAACATCGGGGTTTGTATTGCTGTGAAATGTGTATATGTAGCAGTGAATAGTCTTGGTTTTAGTTCAGTACTGTAGTAGTTGTCCAGTTCCAGACATTAACCCTGTTGTGGGCCTATTTTGATTCTGTGGCTGGAATTCAGTCTATCGTAGACCTCCACTACATACCAAGGGCTCACTACCCTGAAACATAACACCTATGGAACAATCTCCCCTCATATCTGCAAATGTTGCTATCTACCAACGATTTAAGATATCCCTTAAGACCTATTTATTTCACAAAGGTTTTGAGCTTTTAGACTAAGATGTATCTCTTCATTTTTATTCTATAGACAAACAGTGCAATGAGGCACGTGTCAGTGTGTTGGACCTGTGGTTCCATTTCTTTCTTCTGACTTTCTGATCTTTTCTGTCATTTTTTGTATTGTGAGCTGTCTAGATGGATCATCTCCGGGTATGGTATACCAAATAAAAACAAACATTTGTCAATCTGACCCCAAACTAACTTTTTTCTCTTTCTTACTTTAGTCTCTGATTATTTTACTAAGTTCTTTTGTCATTTTGGTGAGGAATGAGATTTCCTTAGAAGTCTTCCAAAAGACTGTTGGGTTATTGGAACAAGCACAATTGTTCTTCATTGTGCTACATAGAGGGCTAGAGAGAAGCAATGTAAAACCACCAAATCCTATCATGGTATGTAAAATAATGATTTTAAAAAAACAAGATAGAAATTTATCAGTGGTGAGGGTGACACATGGTCGGTTTGCTGTTTATCTTTATGCATTGCAGATTTTTGTTCTATTCTCCTCAGTGTCTCTGTCTAGTAGCAACTCTGTGGTATTATCAGAGTTTAATACTTTCTGTTGTTCCATTGATATGCCAGTTGGAATATCCTCTACTAGTATACAGGCAGTATTAAATCACTTGCTGGGAACCACACTTATGAACTCACATCCACTCCGTCAGTCCCAGATCTTATTTTTCTCCCACCACCAGGCAAGAGTTAAACTGTTTTTGAAAATTGTGATCTAAAAATTATGATTAATTAATGTGGCGGGAGAAAAATAAGATCTGGGACTGACGAAGTGGATGTGAGTTGTTGGAATATGGCACTTGTGATGTTCCGGTACATGTAGTCAGCCTTTCTTCCATGTCAATAAACATATATTTAAAAAATAATTTAAAAAAACAAAACAAGATAGCGTCTATTCTGAATCAGCTGATGTGTGCATGACAAGAGAATAAAGTCTGTCAGTTGGATACAAGGTTCTCTATATAGACCACCCACTCCAATTCCCCTCGACACCCATAATAAAGGTGGAACTAGGATTTTTGTGTGAAGCTCTTCCAAAAGAAGATGCAAGTTACCAGTCAGAACTATTTTATGATTAGCAAATCATACCAGATGACTGGTGATTGCAGAGCAGAGCTCATGGTCATATGTTTGGAGCATATGATTACACAAAACTGTTAAAAGTACAGCAACCCTGAAATGAAAATAATCTTCCCTTTCTTGTCTTTCATCATGTGCTACTGGTCTGTATGCTTCTCACTAATGAAATTGGGCAAACACATTCTCACTTGAGTTTCAAGTATTTATTGTGCCTTAGATGTGTTTCTTACAATAATAGACACATCTCTTTGAAGCTAGAGAAAATTGTGTGTTTGCTGCATTAGTCCACCAGCTTATTTTGTTTTGACCTGATAAAGGGATATAGTTCCCAGAGTCAATCAAGAAACATATGCCTAAAAGAAAGGGTATTATCACATATTTATATTCATTTATTTTGTTCTTTGTTTAAGCTGTATTTCCTCACTCTTTTAAAGCCAAAAACGTGTTTAGTGGAGGAGGAGCCTAGTGGTTAGTGCAGTGGACTTTGATCCTGGGGAACTAGGTTTGATTCCCACTGCAGCTCCTTGTGACTCTGGACAAGTCACGTAACCCTCCATTGCCCAAAGTACAAATAAGTACTCGTATATAATATGTAAACCACTTTGAATGTAGTTGCAGAAACCACAGAAAGGTGGTATATCAAATCCCATTTCCCTTTCCCTTTCTTATGGATAGGGAATTTAAAGCCTTTTCATGAATAAAGTCTAATATCAGGACTATATAAAGTTGACTAATAGGCCATGCTATCACTCAAACCAAAGGAAAAACTCATCACATTAACTTACTACTCGATCATAATGAAGGTAAATTGAAGCTAATTTGCATGTTTTTGACAGCAGCCATGCCCACTTCTGGTTGTGTGAGCCAATCAGAAATGAGGACATGTCCAAGTCATGCCCACTGCCCATCCCACCACACATTCTTTGATGATATCACCAGATATGATGTCAAGACCACTTATTTTGCACAACCCTGCCCCTAGCCCCATCATATTCTGAGGCTTTCAATTCTTCAGTTCCACTCCTTGACTGGAGCATTTAACTAGTTTTGGCAATCTCAAAAACAATGGCAGAAAACCTCCAATCCTCGGTCCCTAGAAAAGAGGTTCATTTTATGAGTTGAAAGGGAAATTGGGCCTATTTTTAAACAGGCACTAATGCCTTCCTGTGCTCTATAACAATCTTAGAAGACTAGTGCCTTTGTATGTGATGAGGAGTGTGATATGCCCTCAGCACTTGCACTTTGTCAGCAAATTTTGAAAATGTTCCCATGAAGGATCATGAGGCAAGCATATTTCCTCTTGACCCTCCAGATCTGTGAGCTCTTCCGGGCATGGGGCATGCAAATCTCTCTCATAAATTTTCATTTCAAAGGGCTGAATCCAGCAGTCATTCTGTGAAGATCCATGTCCACCCGGATCCAGCACCTAATCCCTCCAAAAGAGCTAGTTCCACCCAGATCCATTGCTCATGTACCCTGATCAGCACTTCCTGTGGGGGCAGGACCCAGCAGAGAAGACTAGAGCACATAAGTTCTGGGGCTCACAGCATACTGAATAGGAGAAGCAGTCAAAATAAAACAGCACTCATTCTTAAGGGAGTACTGAGAGGATCTGTGGAATCCAACTTTCACCTTTTTCTTGGAAATACTCCTTCAGTACCAACCTCTGTCAAATGGAAAAGCAGTCTGTACTATTTCTATTAGAAATTAAATAGCTGCTGAGCTTGCAGACAAATGTATAAGAAAGCAACCTATAAAGTGCTATAGACATTCTGATTGCAAACTCAATACTGGCAGCAGAGATGGTAACATTCAACTTCAAAAGTGTAGCTACTAACCTTTTTTTTTGTTTATAATTTTATTGAGAAATTGGAAAACATTGAATATACAACCTCAACAGGCCACCCTTTTACAGATCCAAATTCCCCAAACTGGAGTAACTGTCCAATCCACTCTAGTATTGCAGAAAATGCGTGGGATAAACATAAAGGAATCCTGTTCAGAAGGAATGGATCCTCAGAAGTTCAGCAGAGATTGGGTGGCAGTGCCGGTGGTTGGGAGGCGGGGCTAGTGCTGGGTAGACTTCTACTGTCTGTGCCCTGAAAATGACAGATAAAAATCAAGGTCGGGTATACATATAAAGTAGCACATATGAGTTTATCTTGGGCAGACTGGATGGACCGTACAGGTCTTTTTCTGCTGTCATCTACTATGTTACTATATCCTGCAAACCTGACTGGCTGGGGTGCCTCAAGGACCAGGTTTGGAAACCAATGATTTAAGTTTTGAGCATAAATATGACAACATCAGATTTCTATATGCTGAACTGTACTTAGGGGTAGATTATATATATGGCGCCTGAAAAACCTACATGGTACAAAAATACACATAGGCATATTCTCTAAAGTATGCCTAATTTTATAGAATAGGCTTAAATTTCTGCACGGTATATAAAATAATGCCGAGCACCTCTCCATGCAACCAAATTTGGCCACATCCATTTAGGCTATGTTTTACTTGGCGTAAATCCCAACATCTATATTAGGCGCAGAGCAGGTGTATCCTATAATAATGTGCATAGATTTTAGAAATGCCCATAACCATGCCCCCCTTTTCAACTGTGCAACTTGGAATTTTCACGTGCCACGTTACAGAGTTGTGTGCGTAAATCATAATTAATGCCAATTAGTGCCGATAATTGCTTGTCCATTTTCTTCCCCATGAAGGAGTGCTGTGCGATATGTACTTTGAACCTCTTCCCTGAAGAAAGAAAGAAATCGAAACCTGGCCATGTTAGCGGAGGTTCTCCCCTGGTGAAAATCGCTGCCAGTTAAGTGCTACTCATTTTCGATTCCACTGTTGGCTTTAGAAGTATGAAGGCTAATGACATAATTAAGATTTAAGACAAATTTCTAAAAAATAACAACAAAATATATATAAAAAAATAATAACAAAATATATTAAGTGGATCCATGACGATTTGCGCCACACTACTATCACAAAAGGATTCAGTTCCCATATGGTGTGTGCGGCAGGATACTCTGATGATCTCCTTAGAAAAAAGCTATAGGTATGTGAATTAACACTATAATGCAGCTTTGGATATGACAAACATTGTTTGTGGATAAATCATGATTCAATAAGAGCATTCTACCGATGAGTGTTTGAGACACAAGATTTGAATTGCTAATTGCTTGTTAGCATCCAATTGACAGTGCTGATTAGCTAGTTAACCAATTCATTTACACGCATTGTTATAGAATACATTTTGATATGTGTGCAGAAATTAAGGCGCAATATATGGAATTTGGAGGTTAGTGGATGTATCTATAATGATATAATGGTGTGCTATAATTCATTTAGGGGCCCTATTATTAAAGAGAGTTAAGCACTTAACACGTAGTTTACTGTTCAGTAACTTCTACTGCACAACTGCATTAAGGAGCAATGTGATATTTGTACAGTTACTGCACAGTAGGAGGTGGAGAATGGGCAGAGAATGGGCATGGAAGGCATTTTGGGGCCCAATGCAGGCTTGCCGCTAACTAAAAGGGAAATACCTTCAGGCTACCGCAGCAACCTGGTGGTAATTCCCTCCCTCTGTATGTGCCATCTCCGGCTCTGTGCTGTATGCAGCCCGGTTACCGCAAGGTTAGCGTGGGAGCCCTTACCGCCACCTCAATGGGTGGTGGTAAGTGCTCCCCCCCAAAATGGCCACACAGCAAGTGGTTCACTTGCCGCATGAGCATTTCTTTACGAAAAGGTAATCAACAGAAATAAAACAAAATGAAACATGTAAAAGAAAATAACAATACACCTATCCACCCCCACCCTGTTAGACTGTCACTGAAATGCTTTGATGTTTCACTTATATATACTGTCATCTACCACATTTGCTTATTTCCGATCTGACAAAGAAGGGCAACCTTCGAAAGCTAATCAAGAAATGTATTAAGTTATGTCCAATAAAAAAGGTATCATTTTATTTTATTTTTCATGTTTTATTTTGTTTGATTTCTATTGATTCTCTGAGAAAGAAACTGGTGTTAAATGGTTAAATTTGAGAAAACTTTAGATATATAATTTGGTTATTCAAGTGTGTGTAAAAAAAAAATAAAGTCAGGCAAGAATTCAAGACAGGAGATTTCAATTATTTTATTTTTATTAAATCAGATTTATAATGCAGGTTCCCATTTTGTAGTACACACATATAGGAAGGCAGACTCTCTCTTTTTATTTTATTTAAGAATAGCTAGAGGGAGAAGAAACTATGAGACAGATGAAGCACTGAACTCAAGAGGGCTGGAAGACAGATAAGTAAAAGAAGAACTGAAAGAACATTTTTAAAAACTTCCTCAGAGACTTCACATACTTACTTAACCCTCCATTGCCCCATGTAAGCCGCATTGAGCCTGCCATGAGTGGGAAAGCGAGGGGTACAAATGTAACAAAAAATAAAAAAAATAACTAATAGGAATTTTAAATAATGTGTTTCAAACATAAAAGAGAAGAACAGTTCACTATTAGTAGAAATCTGATATTAAAATTAATTTGGAACTGAAATTCATATTTCCCTGTTGTTGAAGAATAGGCTGGTACATCTTAATGTACATCCATAAGTACATAAGTATTGACATACTGGGACAGACCGAAGGTCCATCAAGCCTAGCATCCTGTTTCTTACAGTGGCCAATCCAGGTCACAAGTACCTGATAAGATCCCAAAAAAGTACAATACATTTTATGCTGCTTATCCTAGAAATAATCAAAAAATATAGCAAAAAATGGCAACCCTCCACCACTAATAATTTGAACCATACACAACAAACTGTCGGTGGAGCAGCTCACACTTATTTATGCTTTAATAAGGGGATGTTTCATACTGTCACACAGGCACTTCTTTTTTGTGCTTCCTTAAAGCCTCAGCTTTAGTGACTCAGTTATAATCATCGACTACCCCCAACCACCGATAGTGCTGTCAACCACCTCAAAATAAGTGTTCTGCAATATGGACTAATTTATTGCAGAACACTTACTTTGAGGTGGTTGACAGCACTATCGGTGGTTGGGGGTAGTCGATGCAGTCTAAAATACTTTGACTTATCACGACTACTACTACTACTACTATTTAGCATTTCTATAGCGCTACAAGGCGTACGCAGCGCTGCACAAACATAGAAGAAAGACAGTCCCTGCTCAAAGAGCTTACAATCTAATAGACAAAAAAAATAATAATAAAGTAAGCAAATCAAATCAATTAATGTGAACGGGAAGGAAGAGAGGAGGGTAGGTGGAGGCGAGTGGTTACAAGTGGTTACGAGTCAAAAGCAATGGTAAAGAGGTGGGCTTTCAGTCTAGATTTAAGTCTAACAGTATTTAATGTGAGTAGTTCATGATCTATACATATGTATTATAGATATATGCATACACCGGTGATTAAGATCTACTTGGGCTCAGCTGTATGTACATACACAAATATTAGGAGGTGGAACATCATATGTGCAATGATGGTTCCATTGTGACACCACCACATATTCCTCTTGGGGATATAATGGGTGTAAACGGTATGATCTGAGCACATTTAAAACAATTTAAAACACTTTATAGTATTTTTTTAAAGTGCATATATAAAAAAAGGTAAATTATTTTGAACCCAAGTTTATTATAGTGAGTAGATTTAAAGGTGGCCAAGGATGGGGCAAGACGTAGGGGCTCGGGAAGTTTATTCCAGGCGTAGGGTGCAGCGAGACAGAAGGCACGAAGTCTGGAGTTGGCAGTAGTGGAGAAGGGAACAGATAAGAAGGATTTATCCATGGAGCGGAGTGCACAGGAAGGGGTGTAGGGAAGGACGAGTGTGGAGAGATACTGGGGAGCAGCAGAGTGAGTACATTTATAGGTTAGTAGAAGAAGTTTGAACAGGATGCGAAAACGGATAGGGAGCCAGTGAAGGGACTTGAGGAGAGGGGTAGTATGAGTAAAGCGACCCTGGCGGAAGACGAGACGGGCAGCAGAGTTTTGAACTGACTGGAGAGGGGAGAGGTGACTAAGTGGGAGGCCAGCAAGAAGTAGATTGCAGTAGTCTAAGCGAGAGGTGAGAAGGGTGTGGATGAGGGTTTTGGTAGAGTGCTCGGAAAGAAAGAGGCGGATTTTACAGATGTTGTAAAGAAAGAAACAAAGTACAAAAAGTGGGAGAGTGACCAAGGATATCAGAAACTGGACGATGTGCTTAAATCAAAACGTTTATTGGAGGTTTTGAAGAAAGAAACGACAGGTCTTGGCAATCTGCTGGATATGAGCAGAGAAGGAGAGAGAAGAGTCAAAGATGACCCCGAGGTTTTGAGCTGAGGAGACAGGGAGAATGAGAGAGCCATCAACAGAAATAGAAAACGGGGGGAGTGGGGAGGTGGGTTTGGGGGGGAAAATGAGAAGCTCGGTTTTGGTCATATTTAATTTCAGGTGGCGTTGAGACATCCAGACAGCAATGTCAGACAAGCACGCTGAAACTTTGGTTTGGATGCAAGGTGAGATATCAGGGGTAGAAAGGTAGATTTGGGAGTCATCAGCATAGAGATGGTAGGAAAAGCCATGGGATGAGATTAATGAACCAAGGGAAGAAGTGTAGATAGAAAAGAGGAGGGGACCGAGAACAGAACCCTGAGGTACGCCGACAGACAGAGGGATAGAAGTGGAAGAGGATCCACCAGAGTGAACACTAAAGGTGCGGAGGGAGAGGTAGGAAGAGCCCTGGAATCCAAGTGAGGACAGGGTATCGAGAAGTATGCTGTGATCGACAGTGTCAAAAGCAGCGGAAAGATCAAGAAGAATGAGGATGGAATATTGACCTCTGGATTTAGCCAGTAATAGGTCATTGGAGACTTTAGTAAGCGCAGTTTCGGTTGAGTGGAAAGGGCGAAAACCAGATTGTAGTGGGTCAAGAATAGCATGTGAGGAGAGAAAATCAAGGCAGCGGCGGTGACCAGCTTGCTCAAGTAATTTGGAGAGAAAAGGAAGGAGGGAGATGGGTCGGTAATTAGAGGGACAAGTAGGGTCGAATGAAGGCTTCTTAAGGAGAGGTGTGACCACAGCATGTTTAAAGGCAGCAGGGACAGTCGCAGTGGAAAGTGAGAGGTTGAGAATGTGACAGATAAAAGGAATAAGAGCAGGAGAGATGGCATTAAGAAGGTGGGTGGGAATGGGATCAGAGGAACAGGTGGTACATTTTGAGGAAGAAAGGAGAAGTGTAGTTTCCTCAATAGTAACTTCAGGAAAGGAGGAAAGGGAATGAGGGGAAGGAGAGAGAGGAGAACGGACTAGTGGAGGGAGAGGTGGTGAGGTAGAGAAAGCAAGGTTTATCTTTTGAACCTTGTTGTGAAAGAATTCAGCAAGGGTCTGAGGAGATAATGAAGGGGGAGTTGGGGGAGGGGGCACCTTGAGGAGAGAGTTCAATGTGGTGAAGAGAAGTCGAGGGTTAAAGCCAAGAGAGTTGCTCAGTTGGATATAATAATCCTGTTTGGCACATAAAAGAGCAGATTGGAAGGAGGTCAGCATGAACTTAAAGTGTAAGAAATCAGCAAGGGCCCGAGATTTCCGCCAGAGGCGTTCGGCGGAGCGGGTACAGGAACGTAGGTAGCGGATATTAGAAGTCAGCCAAGGTTGGGGTTTTGTATGCCTTATAGGGCGGGTCATCAAAGGTGCAAGAGTGTCTAAGGCAGAGGATAGAGTATTGTTGTAAGAAGAAACAGCCTCGTTGACAGACGTGGATGGTGCCACAATAGAGAGGAGGTTTGAAACATGGGAGGATAGAGATGAAGGATCAATATCGTGAAGATTCCTAGATAAATTAGATAAGATAGGACGGGACTGGGAGGGAGGAGATTTAAGTGTGAAAGTTATAAGATGTTGATCAGAGAAGGGAAGATCGGAGGCAAGGAAACTAGAGGTTGAACAGTTGGAGGAGAAGATGAGATCAAGACAGTGACCATTTTGATGAGTGGGGGAGGTGGAGCATAGTTGGAGATTAAAGGAGGACGTTAAAGCGAGTAACTTGGAAATATAAGAGTTAAAGTAGGACTGAGGTGTTTACCCCAGTAGTGAGGGATTACATTATGTACTGAGAATATATGGAGTTCTTTAAGCTCTTAGGGGGCATTTTTGATAAAACGTCTAAGTCCGATTTTGTACTTTTGCTAAAAACATAGCCATTTTTGAACCTGAAAGAGGTCTCTCTTTTTGGTTTGAAAGTCGCCTTTTTTCTAGATATTTTGTGCTCAGTGTGTTTTTATTTGGGGGAAAAAATGTCCAAGAGAAAAATACCCAAAAACCAGCCATCAGGATGTCTGGGGGTCATTATTCTTAGTAGACTGGTCACGCAGATATCTCAGCAGAGCTAAAGGGTAGTCTAGGGGGCACTGTAGCGGACTTCACATAAAAGGTCCCAGGTACACATCTCATCATAACCCCCTTATATTGCATGGTGAGTCCTCCAGGAACAGAGATAAACCCACTGTATCTCAATGTACATCACTACAATAGCCCTCAATTTTACTGGTGCCAATTACTGTATATGTAGGTACAGTATATATTTTTCCCCGATATTCAGCGCAATTTAACGAACCAAAATGGCTGTTGACCAGTTAAATACTGCTTAACCGGCTAGCCGTTGATATTCATTGGGGGATAACTGCTTATCCCCCGCTGAATATCTCCACTTAGCGGCTAGCACAATATAACCAGGTATCTGCTGATCTTTAAAGCAGGTTTATCAGCCATATTTATCCTTGTGAAACTGGAGAATATCTTTGGCCAGTTTCAAGATAACCAGCTAAGTCTGACTTTGCCGGCTATCTTGAAATCGGCTAAAAATAAACAGGATACTCAATACTGGTCACCGGAAACGGCCTGGCATTGAATATCGGGATTCAGCACTGGCTGTGGGAGTTAGCAGTTCTAACTCCCACAATCTGAGAATCAGTCTCTTCGTGTTTTTTTGGCAGGCTCACATGTTCCACAACAAGTGTAGCAGTTAGAATGGGAAATGGGTTTGAGTCAGCTGGTGTTAAAGTCCACTATACTGACCACTAGGCTACTCCTAAGATCTGCCTGCTACTCTAATAAGAATGACCATCATATCTGAAGCTGTCATAGAGCTTGGTATGTACTATTTATTTATTTATTATTTATTTGTTGCATTTGTATCCCACATTTTCCCACCTATTTGCAGGCTCAATGTGGCTTACATTATGCCATAGTGGTGATTGCCATTATCAGAATGAGAAATACAGAGTGGTATTGCATTAAAGTTCATAAGTGACAGAGAGGGGCATAATCGAACGCGAACACCTATCTCCATGGGCGTCTATGTCCAAAAACGAGTAAGTGAAGAGGAGGGACAGACCGTATTTTCGGAAAAAATGGACGTCTTTTTTTTTTTCTGAAAATACGATTTGTACGGACCAAATGCCATGGATTTGTTCGTTTCTGAGCTGGGCGGTTTTGTTTGTAGCGATAATGGAAACTAAAACCGGCCAGCTCAAAAACATCCTAATCCGAGCCATTTGGTCATGGGAGAGGCCAGGATTCGTAGTACACTGGCCCCCCTGACATGCCAGGACACCAACTGGGCACCCTAGAGGTCAGTGCGGTGGACTTCAGAAACAGCTCCCACATGCATAGCTTCCTTACCACTGGTGCTGAGCCCCCAACCCCAACCCCAACCCCCTCCCCAAAACCCACTACCCACAAATGTATAACACTACCATAGCTCTTAGGGGTGAAGGGGGCACCTACATGTGGGTACAGTGGATTTTGGAGGCCTCCCATTTACCAGCACAAGTGTTACAGGTAGGGGGGATGGGCCTGGGTCCGCCTGCCTGAAGTGCACGGCGGTAACCACTAAAAGTGCTCCAGGGACCTTCATACACGCAGGCCTCTAGGACTTGTTGCTGTTGTAGAACCTTGGCACACCAGTTGACACCTGAAGACTAATGTCTCCGAAAACGTCCTTTATTTGAATAAGCACGTTTACTCACAGTTAACTGCAGATCAGAGGTTGTGCCCCACTGGCAGAGTCTCCCTGGTACTGAGATTAGCAGTAGGTCCGAGCTGGCAGAATGCTGTACAATGCCCACTTTCAGTAACGTGGGTAGCACATGAAAGGGAGCTAAAACTGGCTTACAAAAATGGCCACTACCTCATGGATTACCGGAAACAAAACAGGGCACACTCTGACCCAGTAAGCAGGGGGAAAAGCACCATGGGAGTAGAGCCTACCAACTACCAACATTGTGAGCATTTAACACAAGCT
The DNA here is from genome assembly GCF_901765095.1 of Microcaecilia unicolor. NCBI lineage: Eukaryota > Metazoa > Chordata > Amphibia > Gymnophiona > Siphonopidae > Microcaecilia > Microcaecilia unicolor. Next base: position 420,572,602 of record NC_044032.1, on the reverse strand, counting down.
AGTGGAATCACGGAGCCCAATACCCTACACCCACCACAATGGATTGCTGATGTGACTCTGCAGTGCCCTTAACAGAAAAGGTGTCACACTCACCCGAGAGCCACATCAGAACCAGGGAAAGGCTGTCAGAGGATAGAACACATTCTGCTGTCATGGAGGTGGGTACGGCATTTGAGGCTGGCATACAGACTGGGAAAAAAGTTTGTAAAGTGGGTTTTGTTTTGGTGGGAGGGGGTTAGTGACCACTGGGGGAGTCAGGGGAGATGATCCCCGATTCCCTCCGGTGGTTATCTGGTCAGTTGGGGCAGTTTTTTGGGACTTGGACCTGAAAAAAGGGGTCCAAATAAAGCGGACCAAATTCTCGTCCAAAACGCCCTTCTTGTTTCGATTATCACCTAAAGACGCCCATCTCTCCTCAGCCGATAACCACGCCCCAGTACCGTCTTCACCACACCTCCGACACCCCCCCCCCCCCCTTCCACTTTGTTCGTTCCTGCGATGGAATGCAGTTGAAGATGACCAAAATCGGCTTTCGATTATACCGATTTGTTCGCTCACAGGAGAAAGACGCCCATCTCCCGATTTGGGTCGAAATATGGGCGTCTTTCACTTTCGAAAATAAGCTGGAGAGTACTTTAAGCATTGTCACATCTTAGGGGGCTGAGAGGGGGATCTGTGACCACTGGGGGAGTAAGGGAAGTTATGTCTTAATTCCTCCAGTGGTCATTTGGTTATTTTGGGTACCTTTTCTGCACTTATTCGTGATTGAAACAGCTCTAGCCAAAAACATTTTAATTTTGGTCCTAGACATTTCATTTTGTTCCATTATTGCAGAAAAATGTCTATCTTTTGGTGCTGTCCATATCCCTCCAAGGTCCACCCAAAACATGCCCCCTTGAAATCTAGACGACCTGTGGAGAAAATGTCTAAAATCAGAGTGTCAAAAATCATAACTTGGATGTTTTTGAGAGAAAAATGTCCTTCTGCCACCTTATGACATATTTTTGGATGTTTTTCTGTTTTGTTTTGCAAGTGGAGGAGTGGCCTAGTGGTTAGGGTGGTCGACATTGGTCCTGAGGAACTGAGTTCAGTTCCCACTTCAGGCACAGGCAGCTCCTTGTGACTCTGGGCAACCCTTCATTGCCCCATGTAAGCCATATTGAGTCTGCCATGAGTGGGAAAGCCCGGGGTACAAATGTAACAAAAAAAATTAACATTTACTAAACAAGAGTGCTTTTCATTTCTTTTTCAAATTAAGGTAATTTATTTCTAATTAAAGAATTCCATAACTTCACTGCCTGATAAAAGATCATAAGAGAATGAATGCATTTATATTTAATACAATCAGTTGACGGAATGGAGAGATTCATTTGATGTGCAGATCAAGAAGTTCTATCCATAGTAGGAAACGTCGATATTGACATCAAAGCAAAGGAGAAAGACTGTGAATTTGACAGACATTTGGGACAATGATCTTACTGCAATATTTTTCACTAAATTATACATCCTGTCTCAAGATTTGTGGATACGGCATGGTATACGAATACATTTGAATTTGAATTTTGGGCATTAAAAATAAGCATTGTCAGGAATTCTTTACGTAGGCCTGAGACCTCTGAACTTGTCCATGCAGCTGTCAGCACACCAGAAGTCCGCCATGTTTTGAAGTTTTTACTTTTGAAAATTACAGAAAGAACTCCATTTCCTTCCTCCTAAAAATTGTGTCATGGTCAAAAGAAACATTTAAATAACCATAGCTGTAAAGCAAAAATATTGTGATTACAGGAAAGCCGCAAAAAGTAAATGTTTGGGCAGCACTGTAAAATTTTTGGCTGCACGGTTACACAGAACAGCACGAATGCTTTGGAAAATGCAGAGTGCCAGATCTTCACTCGCCTGCCTGCTTGCATGATAAATCATGTGGTTTTCTATATACATGTCAGGGAGAAAACTGAATAAAATCCCTCTTAGTACAATTATTTGTCAAAACATGGTCAAATTGTAAGTTTGGATTACGGTTTATGCTTTCATAAAGAATTATTATTATCTGTAGTCTTAGTGGGTTTTTCAAAATTGGATGTCTGTTTACTAAGCTACAGTGAAACAGCACATTTGTGTTCTATTTTATTGCAGAAAAATAAGCATGGGTACAGATTACTTATTTACTTATTTATTGGGATTTATTAACCACTTTTATGAAGAGATTCACTCAAGGCGGTGTACAACTGGTACAGTTTGACATAAAATTTACAACTTTCTTAACAGTACAACAATAGTAAAATAACCAAATATAAACATAAATGCAACCAATGAGGTAAACCTGGAGATAGCAAATCCTAGTAACAGAACTAATATGATACAGTTTTAGAAATACAACATTAATACGATAAACGTCAGTAGAGTGTGAATATATCATAATAGGCAGCAAGGAAGAACATTCAACATAGATCTGATACAATGTCAGTACAATGCAAATGAACCATTTTAATAATATAGATGTGATGCTAATACTGGGATTAGTGAATCCCATGGTAATTTTGCTTATGTTGCTGTGGCCAAGAACCCGATAAAAGGCCAGCCTGCTATCCTTTAAAGCAAACGGCATGTAAAATTAAAATCTCCCCCACATACCCCGTGATCCCAAAGTTCTGATGGTCTGTGAGGGTTAGACCACCAAGCAAGGTGAAGGTAGGCTTGAGGGGACCTTCTGGAGGGTGGAGGGATGCTTCTGGAGGGGTTCTGCTTGAAAGGGGGTCTGGAGGGCTTTCTTCTTGGGAGAAGATTAAAATGGGAGGGGGGATTACTAATCCACTTATACAGGTCCTGGCTGATATCCCACAAGGACCTGCATAAATGTCTTACATGGGCCCAGATTGAATATTGGCCGAGATCCGCATAAATCCCAGTGGCAAACAGCAATCCAGTCAGATCCAGATATTTAATGACCAGTACCCAGACATGGCACAGCATTGAATATCCGAATTTAGCTGGCGACTGCATAAATACCCAGTGTACCTGAATGTAACTCACCTTGAGCTACAACTGAAAAAAGGTGTGAGCAAAATCCAAATAAATAAAAATTAAAAAAAACTGCTGACTGCCGCTGCTGAATATTGACAGATTAAGGTCTCCTTCTCTATCGTACACTATATATATGAATCTTAAAGCATACATAGGGCTTCGCATTTTAGATTTTAATGGTTAAACAGTGATAATGTTGCTAGTAATTGGGATTCTGCCAAGTACTTGTGACCTGGATTGGCCACTGTTGGAAGCAGGATACTGGGCTAGATGGACCATCAGTCTGACCCAGTATGGCTATTGTTGTTTTTTATTTATTTATTTATTTATTTATTTATTTAAACTTTTCTAGTCCACCTACAACTGTTCTTATAGTAAAACACCTTGATTCAAAAAAATTAATATTTTTGTTTATTGGAGAAACATTGGAAAACCACTTTACCCAATCCTGTCTGACTCCTCCCTGGCTTATCTTATGTCTTCCAATCAGTTTTGTGCCATTTTTGTGCTGACAGTTCCTCTGTGGCAGAAACCTACATATTTGATGCCACCAAAAAGGTGCCAAGCAATAGTACCTGTAGTGTAGAAACACCCAAAGACACCAATATTTTGTATGTTCAAAGAACCATTTTCAGGAAAATAAGCATTTAATTTTACACTGGCTGATATTCAAAGTGATATAAATGAGCAGGAGACACCCCTGCTTGCTTAAATTGCCTGTGGCCACATATTCCGCCCTCCCCCCCCCCCCTCCCCGTTATTCAGTGGCAATAAACCAGGCAGTAACACTGAATATCATTTCTAACTACCCATTCAAAAATTGGGCAGGTCAGGGGCGGTACAGGGAGTGGTGTTGGGGAGGAACCAGCAGTTATGCGGATGCTGACAATATTCAGTGCTGGCACCTGTATAGCTAAGCAGGCGAATTTAGGACAGCTCAAAAGCTATTGAATATTGGCCGATACCCACATAACTTTTATTTTTTTATTTCAGCACCACGAACCCTTCCCTTTTCCTTCCTTCTCTCCTACCCTCCCCCAACCCATGCCATGTAAAAGCTCCACCCCATACCTCAGAATTTCACCCTCCACCCCCACACCCTGGAGGTAGGTTCCCTCCCCCAGACCTATCTCTGTTCCCTGGTGGTCAAGTGGCAGGCTAGACAAAATAGCTGCCATGATCTCTCCAGCCTGCCGCAAGAGACAGTAATGAGGGGGCTTTACTCCTACCACTAATGCTTCACTGGACCAACAGGGAACCAAGGTAGGCCCATGGGGGACCTATCTAGACCACAGGGGAGTTGGGGTTGGGGGAATGACAATCTGGGGAGGGGGCTTTTACAAGGTGTGGGCTTGGGGAGGGGGTGAGGAAGGATGAAGGAGGGGGGCTTCCTGAGAGGGCCAGAAGCGGATTCACGGCTCTAAAAAAGCAGTTATGCAGGTCCAGGCTGGTATTCACTTAAGGCCTGCATAACTGTCTTATGAGGCCCTAACTGAATATCGTTCAGGACCCACATAAGATCCGGCAGCCAGGGTTCTTTCTGTTAACCCTAGATATCTTATTGACCAGTCATCATCCATTTGCATACATACAGTGTATATCTCATACATATTCATTATTGTTACTCCCAAAAAAGACAAAAACAAACTGAATCGGAAGATAGATATAACATTTTTTTTAATGAAAATTTGCCAACAATGGGAAATTTCTCTCATTATACCCCCTCTCACATTTACATGAATTAGCAAGGGAAGAGCACATATTCCCTGTCCCCCTTCCCTAGGCCTGACACCACCTTCTTTGCCTTTTCTTGTTCTCCAAAGCCCAACTCTTTGTCCTTCCTCCCAATGTGGACCTTAGAAATACACAGGCTCTAGATGTAGAAATGCAGTATTGGGGAGGCAAAATGGCTGAAAGATTTAGCAAGTAGATTCATACCTTCCAGAGTAATATCTTCAGGTAGGTTAGTTCTATGTATTACAGACCCAGCTCATACAAAATAGAGGAGCACAAAAAAAACAAACAGACAAAAAATTAAATGGAGACCCCCTTCTCCACTGCCAAAGAAAGTCAATCTCTATAAGCAGTGCAATTCTGGTAAAACAAACAGAAATGCATTTTCTCCTGTACTCTGCTAAAATACAAAAATTGATAAGCTGCACAGACACATTCCAATCATTAAAAAGAATTACATAATAATATTTATTCTACCTTTGTTGTATGGACACTTTTCTAATTGGGTTGGTCCCAATCTCTTCCACTTTTTGTGTTGGTCTTCTAAATTCTTTTCCAGGTCTGCCTTTCCATTTCTTCTCTTGTCCTTCTTCCTTTCCATCTCTATATCTGTCTGGCACTAATCTTTCTTTTTCATGTTTCTTTTCTCACTTTTCTCTTCTCTGCATCTATATCCATGATCTGCAACAGAGTCCGGCACTGTCCCTCAGTCTTGGAAGTAGGCAGTAATTTGACCCATACTGTTTAGATGCATCTGCAACAGCTAACTACTGGCCAGTATCTAATTTGTCTTTTCTATCTAAAGTACTGGAGAAAGTAGTCTATTTATCTTTTTGATTTTATTGACTAAAAGAAAATCCTCCATCCCCGGCAAGCAGGTTTCCGTAAATACCATAGTACCAAAACAGCAATAGCTTCACTTCTAAGTGATTTGCATGCAACTGTGGATAAGGGTAATATTGCTTGGTGGTTTCCCTTGACCCATCAGCTGCTTTTGACATGGTGGATCACTCTATACTTCTTTCACGACTAGAAGCTATTGGGCTTACGGATTTAGCACTTCAGTGGTTTTCTTCCTTTTTTCAGGATAGATGTTCTTTTATGTAATGAGTACGATAAACTTATATTTACAAGAAGGTTGTTGCCCAAAAGGGTTATGGGGGGTTGTATTGATACCTCTGTTAAAAGAAGTAAACCTGGATGGATCGTTTTATAAAAATTATTGTCCAGTAGTAAATAGTCCATATTTTGCTAAAACTATGAAGACTGTAGTCACTAGAAAAAAACCACCAAAGTGGATTTCCCAATGCTGGCCACCGGGGCTTATGTGGGTCCTGACTGATATTCAGCCAGGACCTGCATAATGTTTCTTGCATTAACACCTCCTCAATCCCCCTTCCCAACCCCCCAACAAAGCACCCTCTTTCTATCCCCCTTCACCCAGCCCGCTGCCATGATCAAGGCCCTCCCCCACAGAACGCCCCTCTGCCATCTAGGTAGGCCCCCTGGGCTTACTTGATGTCCCTGGTGGTCCCTGGGGGTTGTTGGGGGCAGGAGTGAAGGCTAAGCACTGAAAAATGGCTACTGCGACCTCTCGTGGCAGCTTGCGGTACTAAGTTCTAAAATAGTCTTCTCAGTTCTGCGGATGCCAGCACTGAATTCTGCTGGCACCTGAAATAATCTGGGCTCCTCCCTGACATGGTCCCCTGACCTGCCCCTTTTTTTACAGCAGTCAGAGGTGATATTTAGTGGCACAGCCCACTTTAGTGCCGCTGAATATTGGGGGTGAGGTGGCAAAAGACAATTTAAGTGGGCAGAAATGGCATTGACTGATTAAATCATTTGTTCAGGGCTATCTGCTAATTTTCAGTGGCACTTAACCAGTTATCTCTACTAAAAATTAAGATTTAGTGTCTATTTTGGGGGTGTTCCGGGGAGACAGAGTCAGCACTCGGCCAGTTAAGTGCTAATATTATGCAGCAACCCATGGCCAGGTAAGTTCTGAATATCAACTTAACCAGCTGTGTGTTAGCCGGTGACATATACCCCGGAGATTCAGTACTGAAGCCTGGACATAGCCTGGCATTGAATATCCAGGAATAACAGCAGTAGCACTGGTCAGCATAATGCTGAGCTCTGCCAGGTGACTATTTACCCCTATATTTATAGTGTTGATACTGGAGGTGAAAATTTATCATGTTGACTCCCTTTATTGTTTAATTTTGTGGTTAACCACATAAGTCATTCGTGGCTGAAATTTTGGGGCTGGTGTCACGCTCCAATTACAGCACTCTAGAGCAGTAGTTCTCAAACCATTCTTTTGTCAAATTCAAAACAGCCATTAAAACCTATCTTTTTTTTTCTCTGGTGTATCCCCCCCCCCCTTGATTGTTTGTATGTGTGTTTCCCTTTCCCTGGCACTGCATGATTATGATTAGCAAATAAAAATTCCTCCACCCCATGCAAATTTCAGGCATATTCATTGTTGATATCCTAAAAATCCTGAAAACCAACTGACTGGGTGCATCCTGTGGACTACTTACAGTAAGTTTGGGAGGAGTGAGTGGGTGTTCTGTTGTTTTGTTAGAATTGATCTATTTAAGGGCCAGATGCACTAAACTTAACGAGCCAGCAACGTGGTTTTTAGTTTCTAGCCAGTTTAGCGCGCAAGTAGTAAACCGGGACATTCACAAAAGGGTTCTCTGAGCCATTTTCCTATTACAGTAGCAGCTAACGAAAACGGAATGCAAAGCTATTATAATGAGCTAATTACTATTATAATGCGCATGCAGTGCGATGCACTGCCGTTTCCGACCCCATACTGGATTAAGTTCAGGATCACAGCTTCGGCAGTCTGATTTAACCTGATTACTTCAGCTGAAAATCCATTTAGAATTAACTGAATAACCTATCCAGTTAATGCTAAAACAGGTTTTTCTCCGCTGAATACTGGCTTCACCATTATCTTGCTTTTACAATAGACATGCAAGGAACATCTGGACTATACAATGTAATGTAACTATTTTATTATGAAATACATAATAGCTGTAAACCTGTAACATGATACAGAAATGAAATATTTTATGGTCTGTTGGCTTTTACTGCTGGTTGATTTAACGTAACTTTTCAAACTAGTGCATTTAACTGGCTAAAATCATTTTCACTCCTAGAAAAAACTTTTGCCAGAGAATAAATATTTTGCAGAATGTTTGAGAGAGGCAGAGAAGCTTGCCTCTCCTAGTTATGTGTAAAATGTGTTTTCTGATTAATTATCTCTGTAAGCAGCTCTCCCAGCTTGGAAAGCCTCTTCTACAGTACTGTGTCCTAGCATTGCCTTCCAGTGACAGCTGCTTGCAAGTACGTTTTCTTCAGATTTTCCTGGCATGCCACCAATTATGGGTGGCTTGCTGGAGCCTAAAACTCAGAATAAAAGGGTAAAGATACTGTACAAAGTTCACTAGAGATATTCCTTCAGCTGCTTTCACCAACATCAGTGATTCTCAACCCAGGCTGTAGCATGCACCCTGCTAGCAAGGTTTTCTGTATATTCACAATAAATATGCCAGAGATTTACATGATGTGGAAGACTGGTTTGAGACCCAGTGTTGTGGTATGAGTGTGTCACCTACTGTATATTTATTTATTTATTTATTTATTAATTAGGATTTATTTACCGCCTTTTCGAAAGAATTCACTCAAGGCGGTGTACAGTAAGAATAAATCAAATATAAGCAATAGACAATTACAGCAGTAAAAATATTCAAATAACAACACAAAGTATGGCCTGGTATACTACTTACAATGTCAACACAATACGTAATAGAACATTTTAATTGGCAGTGTAGGGTATAAGCCATATGTTCCTATAGATAAGTAAGAGAGAGAGAGAGGAAGAGTAGTTAGAAAATAAGAAAGTTGCAAATGAAATCAGAGAGATGATTACATGTTATCTCAGCTAGGGTAGGAGCGGATATACATGTCCTGCTGCAGTATGTGCAGCTCGTGTCACTCTTTTTGTGTGTGAATGAGACTAACGAGTTAGTTACTTCTTCCATTAAAGGCCTGGTTAAACAGCCAAGCTTTCATCTGCTTCCTGAAGTAGAGATAGTCTTGTGTTAAGCGGAACCTTTCAGGAAGTGCATTCCAAAGTGCGGGGGCTGCTCCGGAGAAAGCTCGCTTGCGGGTATCACATGTATATAATTTGCCATGATTAACTGCATCAAAGGCGGCAGAGGTATCAAATTGGAGCAATGCTATATCTTTACCTTTATTTAATACTCAATTTATTTCAGTTGTCAATGATGACAGCAATGACTCAGTACTATGATATACTCTAAAACCATTCGGAGAGTCATAAAACCACACTCAATGCCAAAATATCCAATAAGCACCTGAAAAAAACCTCACTTCCTCAAGATTGCTCCTTGGATCATGTGCTCTTTTTGTGCCTTTTCGATAGCTCCTAAATACTGGTCACAGGTATACTGTTGAGTAAATTTTACCAGTCATCTCTCCATGGAGGAGCTAAATTTTCTCCAGGAAGCTTCAATCTTTGTTCTCTTTGACTAAGGTTTGGGATCCAGTCTCCGTGTGATCAGATCATAGGTTTTAGGGCACAGCTGTAGATCAGACTGTCTTCTCTGAACAGTTCAATGAGAGTGGGAAACACTTAGCACGACTATTTACTGCTCCAGGGCATAACTGGCATCCCCATGATTTTATTCCTCCTTCTGCTTTCCTTAGTGGAGCCTTCACACCCCCATTCTGTTGAAGGCCCCACTGCATCCCGCCCCTACAGCAAAAGGAAGTGTACATCAGACAGGGTGGGCTGCAGCAGAGCCTTCAATAGCATGGGGCACAAAGATTCCAGGGTGCACATTAATATTTCTTCTCTTGCTGTTGCTGCCCCACTAAGGAGAAGGAGCTATGGCAAGAAGGAAGGCTTGAGAGGGAAAGCAGGGAACAAACTGTGGTGGTAGCAGCAGCCACAGCAGTGAGAAGCTTAAAATTTGAACGGGCAATGGCCCATGTGGCCTTCCCCTTTCCAGCACCAGCCTGTAACATTCTCAGGTCATTGCTCCCCCTTTCCTTCCAAACTACACCCATGCTGGCCACCAGAGCCTCAGGGATATTTTAAAACCACATACTTTACAGGTGCAAAGTATGTGGGGTAAACACCACACTTGGATTTTGAAATGAAATCTCAAGTTGTATCTCAATCATCTTACCCAAGCCCCAGCCCCAGCCCCAGCCCCAGCCCCAGCCCCAATCCTGCCTTTCACCCACAAGAAGAAATATGCATACTGTTGGCCGACCTATTCATTCCTTAAGAAGGAGCTATAGCAATTTTAAAGAGGCTATCTCTAGGGTATACATAAGAGTAGCCATGCTGGGTCAGACCAATGGTCCACCTAGCCCAGTATCCCATTTCCAAACACTGGCCAAGCCAGGTCACAAGTACCTGGCAGAAACCCAAATCATGGCAACACTCCATACTACAAATCCCAGGGCAAGCAGTTGCTTCCCATGTGTGTCTCAAAAGCAAACTATGGACTTTCCTCCAGAAAATTGTCCAAACCTTTTTTAAACCCAGATACACTAACCGCTGTTACCACATCCTCCGTTAGAGTTCCAGAGCTTAACTATTCATTGAGTGAAAAAATATTTCCTCCCATTTGTTTTAAAAGTATTTCCATGTAATGTCCTTGAGTGTCCCCTAGTCTTTGTACTTTTGGAATGAGTAAAAAATCGATTTACTTCTACTCATTCTATACCACTCAGGATTTTGTAGACCTCAATCATATCTCCCCTCATCTGTCTCTTTTCCAAGCTGAAGAGCCCTAACCTCTTTAGCCTTTCATCATACCATAGGAGTTCCATCCCTTTTATCATTTTGGTTGCTCTTCTTTGAACATTTTCTAGTTCCTCTATATCTTTTTGAGATATGGTGACCAGAACTGAACGCAATACTCAAGGTGTGGTCGCACCATGGGGTGATACAGAGGCATTATAGTATTTTTGGTCTTATTCACCATCCGTTTCCTAATAATTACTACCATCCTGTTTGCTTTTTTGGCTGCAGCTGCACACTGAGCTGAAGATTTCAGCGTATTATCTACAACAACATCTAGACCTTTTTCTTGAATGCTGACGCCCATTTGGTTGCCCAGTCTTCCTGCACTATCTCACAGTCTGTATGTGTTTTAACAACCTTGAATAGTTTTGTATCATCTGCAAATTTAATCACCTCATTCGTTGTTCCGAGTTCCATATTATTTATAAATATGTTAAATAGCACCAGTTCCAGTACCGATCCCTGCAGCACTCCACTGTTCACCTGCCTCCATTGAGAGAAATGACCATTTAACCTTACCCTCTGTTTTCTGTTCAATAACCAATTCCTAGTCCACACCAGAACCTTGCCTCCTATCCCATGACGCTCTAATTTTCTCAGGAGTCTCTCATGAGGAACTTTATCAAAAGCTTTCTGAAAATATAGGTACACTACATCAACCAGCTCACCTTTATCCACATGTTTATTCACGCCTTCAAAGAAATGAAGCAAATTGGTGAGGCAAGACTTCCCTCGGCTGAACCCAAGCTGACTCTGTCCCATTAAACCATGTTTGTCTATGTGTTCTGTAATTTTATTCTTTATAATAGTTTTCACTATTTTGCCCAGCACTGACGTCAGGCTTACAGGTCTGTAATTTTCCAGATCACCCTTAGAATCCTTTTTAAAAATTTGCATCACATTGGCCACCCTCCAATCTTCAGGTACTATGGACAATTATAGCAACAGGTTACATATTACTAACAGCAGATCAGCAATTTAATGCTTGAGTCCTTTGAGTACCCTTGGATGTATGCCATCTGGTCCAGGTGATTTATTACTCTTTAATTTGTCAATTTGGCTCAGTACATCTTCCAGGTTCACCGAGATTTCTTTCAGTTCCTCCACATCATCACCCTTAAAAACCATTTCCGGTACAGGCAGATCTCATATCTTCTTCCATAAAGACAGAAGCAAAATATTCATTCAATTTCTCCGCTATGGCCTTGTCCTCCCTGAGCACCCCTTTTCCTCCTTCGTGATCTAACAGTCCCACGGCTTTCTGCTTCTGATGTACCTGAAAAAGTTGTTACTGTGAGTTTTAGCCTCTGTGGCAAGTTTCTCTTCATATTCTCTTTTAGCCTTCTTTATTAATGCTTTGCATCTGACTTGCCAGTGCTTATGTTGCTTCTTATTTTCTTCATTTGAATCCTTTTTCCATTTTTTGAAGGACAATCTTTTGGCTGTTATGGCCTCTTCTACTTTACCTTTTAACCATGTTGGCTGTTATTTTGTCTTCTTTCCACCTTTGCAAATACGTGGAATACATCTGGACTGGGCTTCCAAGATGGTATTTTTGAATAACGTCTACACCTGATTTAGTGTCCTAACCTTAGCAGCTGATCATTTTAGCTTCTTTTTAACTATTTTCCTCATTTTATTATAGTCGCCCTTTCGAAAGTTAAATGCAGCTACAGTAGATTTCCTTTGTGGGTTCATCCCAGATAGCAGCTCCAACTTGATCATGCTATGATCACTGTTTCCCAGGGGACCCAACACCGCCACCTCTCGCACTATGACCCATTAATTGTCCACTTTCCAACAAGTCTCTGAGATGCCTATAATATGTACCTCATCATTTAGTGCTATATACTCTAACTCTCCCATCTTATTTTTTAGGCTTCTAGCATTTGTATTCAGACACTTCAAATTGTGTTTTTTCCTTTGATCTACCAGATCAGCTTAGAAGTTGAAGAGGATAATGTGCATCCTTTATCCTGCTCTCTCATTAAGCACATCTGGCTCACTTTCAATACTGTTGAAACCTCTCTACTGGGATTCCCTAAATGTCCTGTTTCAATAGTATCCTTTAAGCATACTCCACACTGAACCATGCGCTCCTGGGCGACTGTCGGCTCCCCCCCCCCCCCCCCCCATTCTAGTTTAAAACCTGCTCTATCTCCTTTTTAAAGGTTAGCACCTGCAGCCTGGTTCCAAATATGGTGAGCAGGAGGATGATGATGTGCCTCTTCAGTGCTCTGGGGCCTTCTTTGCCCAACCTACTGCTATAGGTGTCTTTAAGCTCCCCAGTGATCCTGATGATATGGGGAAGCAGTACTGAGTTGCAGAGAGAACCGATGGCAACAAAATCCTTCCATAAAGAAAGATAGAAATTGAGATTACAGACAGTAAGATGGTGGATACACAGGTATAAAGCCCCCCCACCCACCTGACATGCAGTGAAGCCTTGGTGGAGGAGGTCTCTGAGGCAGTTGTAAATGCCTTAGAAGGAACGTTTGAATGAGTGTATACCAAACTGGATGGAGTTACCCAGTGGTGTGCTGAAGCGGGCTCTCACGGGCTCGCAAGAGCCATTTGTTAAGTTTTTAAGAATTTTGGGAGCCGGTTGTTAAAGTAGGCCACCCCATAGCTACTTTAACAACTGACTCCCAAAATGTGGGCTTGGGCCCCCTCCTGAATTCTCTTTTACTTTGCTGGCAGTGATGCTGGCCCCACCAGCCAAGTAAATAGACTGCTGCTGCTCCCTGCTCCTTGTTTCTGACTCTGAGCACCAGGTTGGGACTTTTCATGCAAGCGCAAGAAGGTTCCATCATGCTGCTCAGAGCCAGAAACAAGCAGCAGAGAACAGTGGCAGTCCATTTATTGGCTGGTGGGGCTCGGCAAAGGTATGCCTAGCATGCCTGCACAAGGGAGGGGAGAGAGAGGCATGTATCCCCCCCCCCCCCCCCCCCCCCCAAATTTCAGGGCTGGCTATGCCCGGAGAGAGAGCCCGTTGTTAAAAATTTACCAGCACACCCCTGGAGTTACCCAATCATTAGGGCATTCCAAACTTATGTAGCGAAGCTAGAGAGGCAAGATTCAGACATGGTGGAGGCAGCACAGTACATGGCTACTGACCTGGACAGAATGAGGGACTCCGGTGCAGCATGCTGAGAAACTTGATGAGCTGGAAAACTGCTCCCGCAATAATAACTTGTGGTTTCCCTATAACACAGAGTCTGTGTAGAAGCATGAGCTGAGGGGCTTTTTAGAAACCTAGCTGCCACTGCATTTAAAGCTGGAAGATGGTCTGGGCCCTCTGCATGTGGAGAGAACATATCAGCGAGTTTCTAATGGAAAGGGGGAACTCATTGTGGGTGGTCATAGACCACTTCCTCAATTTTGTTCAGACAGAGGCTATGCTGCACACAGCTAGAAGCCAAAAGCAGGTTTCTCATGAGTGCCAGTGAATTGTTGTCTTCTAGGACTATTCTAACCAGCTGGCCACTCACCGATGGGTGACTCCCTACAGTGTTCTGGACTTAAGCTCAGAACTGGGCATGGATTGGCTGGTGATGTAAAGAATGGATTGAGGTATTCATTGCATCTCATGGAGTGTTTGTGGGCTGGGCTTGCCTATAAAAAGATATAAGGTATTACGGGCACTGGGCAATCGTAAAGTGACTGTAGTGGTGGACCAGGAAACCCACCAGGAAGTATTTCTCTACTTGAGAATGGAAAGTTAAGAAGATGGTGGGTTGGTAAAGTATTTGGTGCACCAGCGGTAGAGAAGAAAATGGATAGCAATATTGATCCAAAAGGATCTACCATTTAAGCTATAAAGCGAGTTTAGAGACCCAGGGGCTGGGGCAATACATAATATCGTCAGGGCAGCTGTTTGGTAAGCCAATAGTGCTATGTAATGTATATACCCCAAATGCAGGTGAGCCTGAGTTTTTAAATCCTTGGTCAACACACTTTCCATATTTAATTTGGGTGCCCTGGTACTGGGAGTGGACAAATGAGCTTCTGGATCTTGGACAGATCTGCCACCACTGCAAACCACATGACTAGATGTTTAGTGCAGTTATGTGAGAGTCTGGATCTGACAGATGTGTGGAGGAAAATCCACGCATCTGTGCAGAACGCACAATACTCTATCACGCATAAATTATTTATTATTAGGCGGGCAGTTGTTTCTAGGTTATCGTAGTCACAAATAGAACCATTAGAGGTCTCAGACTATGCATCTATTTGGAAGGAGTTTGTCTGGGTGAAGGGGAGCTCTCCCAATAGATCTGTATATGGATGAGGGATTTTTGTCAGTTTCTAAGACAGAAGTGGGATGAGTTCCTTACACATAACGAGGAACAGGAGAACACTCCAACTCTGTCTTGGGAGATAGCCAAAGCAGTGATAAAGACAAACATAACTGCTTTCACATTAGTAGAAAAGAATGAACTTGAGGCTTCTCCAGCTGAAACAGCAAAATAGCCATGCACTGGCAAGAAAGAACAAGCTACAGAACAGAGCAAACTTACTAGTGCATTGACCACTCTAGTGCTTCAAAAAGCCAAGAAACCTGAGCACCTTCAACACATTTTTAAAGGGTTTATAGACTTTTATTTTTGTCTCTGTAGTGACTGTGTTAATTTATGTAATAGAGACTATTTCTAAATTTTGAGTCCTTAACTTTAGGCATTAAATGCTGCAATTCATAAACAACTGTCAATATATTACTCTGAATGAACACTTTAAGCACAAATTGCACTTGAAATTTTGGGATTTTTAAAAAACCTTTTATGGCATATTATGCAACTGTCCACTATTTTGAATTATTTTAAATGGTGGCAGAGCTCCTGAAGTCTTTTCCCTCCTTGTTATTTTCTTTTTTGGTGAAGAATTTATGGTTGACCTACTATGGCAGTTTGATAGTTTTACAGTGCAAACATTTTTAAATGTGTGAAAATCGCTGGGTTGTCATGCTAAAACGTCTGTAACTTCACCGTGTGTAAAGATAATCTCAAACCACTCAGCACATAGACATAGATAGTAATAAAAAATAAAGCTGCAAAATTCCATGATGAAATTCCACGTGGTCACTGAGAAAACTCTATGGTTTTGGGGTTTTTTTGCCTCACCCTGTACATATAGCTACTGGAGATAAGGGCTTTCTATATCTAAATATTGAACCAATAGTTTTTGTCCTATTCACTCATGGTTCTGCATTCTATAAGGAGCCACCATTCTGAGCTATGATCTCATGCAGTATTATAAGGCAAGAGGATTCAGGCCTGGCAGCTCTCCAAGATTTATAAATACTACAATATATGGAGTTAGTGATTTACTAGGGCCAGCTTCCCTGTGACATTGAAATACAACTCTAACCACCACCATTTTCAGGTCAGTGTAATTCTTCTAGTGCTCTCATGTACAGTAATTTTAAAAAGCTTCCCCCCCCCCCCCCCCCACACACACCTTGATGTCCCCTTTTATTGCATATGTGTCATACTGAATGGTTTCTAATCTTTAAACAAAATGTAATATCAGACAAAGGGAACCTGAGTGAACAGATTACACAGTTTTTCATTATTATTTCATTTATTGATGGATTAAAGTTATCCAGCACTCATGTGAAAAACTGCCCCCTTAGTTACTCAACCAACCAAATGACCACAGCCAGCCCTGCTGAATCTAAACCTCACTATATATTAGTGGTCATCATAAAGTTTCTACAATAATGCTATGTCACAATCAAAGCAAATTCAGGAAGAGATGAGAAAAAAGTTGTTGAAATATATCAGTCTGGAAAAGGTTACAGAGCCATTTCTAAAGCTCTGAGACTCCACCAAATCATAGTGAGAGCCATTATCTCAAAAGACTTGAAACAGAAGTGAATCCTCCCAACATTGGACGGCCTGCCAAAATTACTCCATAGGGCACAGCAACAACTCATCCAGGAAGTCAAAGAACACGCCAGAATATCCAAAGAACTTCAGGCCTCTCTAGCTTCAGCTAATACCAGAGTATAGCAGGCAGTGCACATACTGGTAGGATTCGTGACTAAAAGAAGAGCTAGAGAAGTATTGAATGTCCCACCAGTCTCGCTTCCTTCCCAACCCCAACTCAACCCCACCAATTCACCCCACATCACTTTTCTTCCCCCTCCCTTCCCTCTTCCACCCACAGGCCACAGTCTTATCCCTTCTAGTCCAGCCTGGTCCACCCACACCACCAACGCTCAGGTGAGATGGTTTTTTTTATTTTTGTGAAAAAGGAAAATGATACTCCTCTCTATTCCTCGTTCAGTCTGAGACTTGCCTATAGGTCCTCTGTAATACAGAACTTTTCCAAGACCATGGTATCTCATACTGCCAAAACTCCTTCTGCTCCTCCATATCCTTTCAGTAAAACAACATTTATCCTAGTGATCATAGGGCTAGAGAGAATGGCAAAAATACCAGCTATTCCCCAACTTTGACCAACCTGGCTATCACAGAAATCTATTCTTTTGTGTCTATAGCTTATCTTGTATCTTCTGTCTCTGCTTGTTCTTGGTCTTTTCCTATGCTTCCTCTCTGCCTTCACATTCTTTGTCTTTTATGAATTCTTTTCCAGTTTTCTTCTCATTTCTTCTTTACTCCATCTCTTTGTCTTTCCATAGCCCATCTCTCTATCTTCTCTCATCTCACTGCCTTCTGGTCTCACCCCCTCATGCCACCTCTCAATCTTTACTTACCTTCATGTCTTTTCTCTTCTTCTGTCCATTATGACCTCTTTTCTCTCACCTATCTCTTAGCAGGTCCATAGCCAGACCTCGAGGTAGGAGGGGGCCAGAGCACAAGGTGGGAAGGCACATTTTGGTCAATGCCCTGCCACTGTCCCTCCTCCGCCACCTCGCCACCCCCCTCTGCCACCTCACCATCACTGCCCCCCCCCCCCCCACTGCTGCCACTGTACATCTTGGCTGGCGGGGGTCCCCAAAACCCGCTAGCTGAAGCACTGCTGCCATAAATACCTTGGCTGGCGGGGGCCCCCAACCCCCACCAACTGAAGACTTCATCCAACACTGGTCTCCTGGTGGTGCCACTGCAGACCAGTGCTAGACAAAGTCTTCAGCTGGTGGGAGTTGTGGAGCCCTGTCAGCCAACCAGGGGCCCAGAGCAAATTTGGGGGCCCCATGTAGCTACACCACTGTCTCTTAGTTCCTCTTCTCCATGCCACTCCCCTCATCTGGTTCAGGAAACCACTAGAGTCCTGCACCATTCCGTGCCTAGAGTCTTGTGAGCCTTTACTTCCTGGTTGCTGCACTTCCCTTTTATAGCTCTAGATGGGATGCTGACAGATGAATTCTAGCGAGTGAATCCATTCAATCCCCTGCATCCCTTCCTAGCCCCTCGTCCTCTCCCAGTACTTCTCTGTCTTTTATAACTTAATTGCTAAATGTGTTACTTTGGCAATACACAGGCTCGGCGTTAGGGGGTGGCAAATAGGTCAATTGCACTGGGCCCCCATATCGTAGGGGGCCTGAATCCTGCCTCAAGCTAAAGGAGGCATAGGCTGAAGGTCACTTTTGGGCCTCTCCCCGATTTCTGCCCTGGGCCCCTGAATGTCTAACACCAGCCTTGGCAATACATGTAAAATTGTTATGCCAATAAAGTTTATCTGACTCTGTGTCATTTGCTTTTATAAGTGTCTATCTACTGCTCTTTCCCTTTCCTTTGGCAGCTGTACGCAGGAAGTTTGTCTATCCTTGGTTAACAGCTCCTTCCTCCTGCAATCCATTTGTCAGATACACCATCCAACAGGTTGCAAGGGAGGGGGGAACAGTAACTGGAATACGGAAACACTTCCTTCCTGCCTTCCTCTGCTGCATGAAACATGGAGATTTCAGCTCCAAATTTAATAAAGCATATCAGAAAATATTGGGGGTGCCTGGGCACCGACAGAGCTGGTGCCTATATCTGCATGATCCCCAAGCCTTTTGGGATACAGTTCTATGGACAGACAAGTCAAAAATGGCATTCTTTAGACAACTTACTTCAAAATTCTTCCTACTTTCTTACTCCTCTATCCTGCTAATAATCGAAAGAGAAAAATGCCTATATTGCAACCCAAATTGGAAGATGGGCATCTTTCTCCCGTGAGCGAACAAATCGGTATAATCGAAAGCCGATTTTGGGCGTTTCCAACTGCAATCCGTCGCGGAAACGGGTAAAGTGGATGGGGGGTGTCGGAGGCGTGGTGAAGGCGGAACTGGAGCGTGGTTATCGGCCGAAGAGAGATGGGCGTCTTTAGCTGATAATTGAAAAAAAAGGCGTTTTTACTGCGATTTTGGGTCACTTTTTGGACCCTTTTTTTTCACGAACAAGTCCCAAAAAAGTGCCCCAACTGCCCAGATGACCACTGGAGGGAATCAGGGATGACCTCCCCGGACTTTCCCAGTGGTCACTAACCCCCTCCCACCAAAAAAAACCCACTTTAAATACTTTTTTTCCAGCCTGTATCAGGGGCGTATCTGGAATCCGGCGGTAGGGGGGGCCACAGCCAGAGAGGGGGGGCACATTTTTGCCCCCCCCCCCCCCCCCCCCCCCGCCGCCACCTCTCTCCACCCCCTCCCCACCGTCAACCCTCCCCCGCTGCTTACTTTTGCTGGCGCCGAGGTCCGACCCGCAATCTCCGTTTTTCGTCTTCCTCCGTGGCCATGCTTCCAGGAAGTAATGCTGCAGTGCTGATTCGTTGAATCCAGTTCGGCGTCTGACGTCAGACGTCGAACTGGATTCAACGAATCAGCACTGCAGCATTACTTCCTGGAAGCATGGCCACGGAGGAAGACGAAAAACGGAGATTGCGGGTCGGACCTCGGCGCCAGCAAAAGTAAGCAGCGGGGGAGGGTTGACGGCGGGGAGGGGGGCCAGGGCGAAATCTGCGGGGGCCCAGGCCCCTGTGGCCCCACGCAGATACGCCCCTGGCCTGTATGCCAGCCTCAAATGCCGTACCCACCTCCATGACAGCAGAATGTGTTCTATCCTCTGACAGCCTTTCCCTGGTTCTGATGTGGCTCTCGGGTGAGTGTGACACCTTTTCTGTTAAGGGCACTGCAGAGTCACATCAGCAATCCATTGTGGTGGGTGTAGGGTATTGGGCTCCGTGATTCCACTAGCTTGTGTTAAATGCTCACAATGTTGGTAGTTGTAGGCTCTACTCCCATGGTGCTTTTCCCCCTGCTTACTGGGTCAGAGTGTGCCCTGTTTTGTTTCCGGTAGTCCATGAGGTAGTGGCCATTTTTGTAAGCCAGTTTTAGCTCCCTTTCATGTGCTACCCATGTTACTGAAAGTGGGCATTGTACAGCATTCTGCCAGCTCAGACCTACTGCTAATCTCAGTGCCAGGGAGACTCTTTGCCAGTGGGGCACAACCTCTGATCTGCAGTTAACTGTGAGTAAGCGTGCTTATTCCAATAAAGGACGTTTTCAGAGAGATTAGTCTTCAGGTGTCAACTGGTGTGCCAATGTTATATAGCAGCAACAAGTCCTAGAAGCTTGCATGTATGCAGGTCCCTGGAGCACTTTTAGTGGGTACCGCAGTGCACTTCAGCCAGGTGGACCCAGGCTCATCCCCCCATACCTGTAACACTTGTGCTGGTAAATGGGAGGTCTCCAAAACCCACTGTACCCACATGTAGGTGCCCCCTTCACCCCTAAGAGCTATGGTAGTGTTGTACATTTGTGGGTAGTGGGTTTTGGGGGAGGGGGTTGGGTGCTCAGCACCCATGGTAAGGGAGCTATGCATGTGGGAGCTGTTTCTGAAGTCCACCGCACTGACCTCTAGGGTGCCCAGTTGGTGTCCTGGCATATCAGGGGGGCGAGTGTACTATGAATCCTGGCCCCTCCCATGACCAAATGGCTCAGATTAGGACATTTTTGAGCTGGGCGTTTTTAGTTTCCATTATCGCTAAAAAAAACTAACGCCCAGCTGAAAAAAGTCCATTTTTTTGAAAA
This sequence comes from Microcaecilia unicolor, assembly GCF_901765095.1. Lineage (NCBI taxonomy): Eukaryota > Metazoa > Chordata > Amphibia > Gymnophiona > Siphonopidae > Microcaecilia > Microcaecilia unicolor. The sequence goes on along the minus strand of NC_044032.1, from coordinate 420,552,014 downwards.
TACAGTCTGTCCTGCCTCTTCACTTACCCATTTTCGGACATAGATGCCCATGGAGATAGGCGTTCGATTATGCCCCTCTATATGTTACAACTTTGCCTTACCCTTCACTACCAATTATAATGTTCTATTACGTATTGTGTTGTCATTGCAAGTAATATACCATCTATAATAAGTTTAATCCAAGGATACTTTGAATGTAGTTTTCACATGAGCGTAGCTTTCAATTGCATGCAGTTATTAACCAGACCTCAATACTACCACTCCTGGTCTATCACCTATTCAGGTGTAAAAGAACCTTTTTTTCAAAAGGATTCCAGGAAACTGTGTGGAGTTAGTCTTATCATAGGTCCTATTTTATCTGCCCCCAATGTAAACATCAATGAAAAAAAACTCCTACTGAGAAAAACCATTCATGTTTCACTGTTGGTCTATTAAATTTCTACACCCTGTGAAAACACATTACTTCAGCTATTGGACATTACATTCACCCTTAATGTCTCCATGTTTACACCACTTCTCAATACATTCTCTATCACAGTAATTGAACTGCCTTATGCAAAACCCCCACTTATCTTGTATCTTTTATATTTTCCAGCCGGCTGGTATTAGTCAATCTCCTCTCTCTGCTTTTCTCTCATGTGAGCTTTCTTCCTTTTGTTGTGGGTATGCACTGCTGATTTCTCCGGCAGGCTTTCCGTGCCTGTGCTTTAACACCCGAATAGGTGATAGACCAGGAGTGGTAGTATTGAGGTCTGGTTAATAACTGAATGCAATTGAAAGTTACGCTCATGTGAAAACTACATTCAAAGTATCCTTGGATTAAACTTATTATAGATTATAAAGAACCAGGGAACCCTATTATAAAGGAAAATAGAGAGGTAAGAAGTAATATACCATGCCATATTTTGTATTGTTACTTGAATATTGTAACTGCTGTAATTGCCTATTGCTCATGTTTGATCTATTCTTACTGTACACCGCCTTGAGTGAATTCCTTCAAAAAGGCAGTAAATAAATCCTAATAAATAAATAAACACATGTTCCATTATGTCTGGTGTAAAGTAAATAAAGAACATCATACCAACAATCAAACATGTTGATGCTAGTGTGATGGTGTGGGGATGCTTTTCTGCCTCAGGACCTGGAAAACTTGTCAATATTGAAGAACATTGAATTGTGCACTGTACCAGAAAATTCTTAAGGAGAATGTCCGGCCATCTGTCTGTGAACTGAAGCATAAATGAGTTAGACAGCAAGACAATGATCCAAAATACAAAAGCAAGTTTACATCTGAATGGCTGAGGAGAAACAAGACCTGAAACAAGTAGTTCATGCATGAAAACCTATGAATGTATTTGAGTTATAAAGCAGTTCTGCAAAGAACAGTGGGCTAAGATTCCTCAAAAGAGATGTGAAAGTCTGGTATCAAATTATAGGAAGCATTCGATTGCAATTATTGCAGATAAAGGTAGTGCAACCAGTTATTAAGTTTAAAGGGCAGTTGCTTTTTCACTTGGGTAATATGGGTGTGGGATAACTTTGTTCCTTAAACAAATGAAGTAATAATCCCTTTGTCTAATATTACATTTTGTTTAAAGATCAGAATCTATTCAGTGTGACCTATATACAGTACAATAATAGAGGAAATTGGGGAAGGGTGAACTATTTCAGATCATTGTACATGCCACAGAGTATATGCAAATGCTCACTGAAATGACTTACACACCCAAGTACACAAGCTTCACTGAGGTCTGATACAGGGTCCATCACAGTGGTAAAACAGTTCTAGGCATGTCATCTCATCAAAAAAAGCCAGAATTTGCTAGTTTGTGATTGAGCTGCATAACCGTAGTTAAGTTTTGTATATAAAAGAACCAACTAGAAATCAATTGCATAGTGCATGGCAATGTAGGATCTGTCTATGACATATCACTATTCTTCCTAAGCCAGTATTGTACTAATGCCCCAACATGATGTTAAGGGGCACCACTTGCAAAGGATTCCATCTTTTGCATGACACATTATATTACAAAACACTCTTGCATACCGCACGTACCTTTTACAGCTCACTGTGGTTAACAAAAAGAATAACCAGGCATAGCTGAGAATTTACAGATTATAGAATTAGGATAAACTTTATGTCATAGATACTACATATTGCTGAAAAGGGTACGTTTTAAGCATCTAATAAGATGTTTGTGGGAGAGAATTCCAGATTTTCACTGGTTGATAACCTGTCAGAATTCAACTAGTTTTATATCTAATCCCTTTTGGATCAGGGAAAATAACTAACATTTGTTGCCTAATCTTACTTTGATTAAGTGATAACGGAAATGTTATCTGTTTTGCTAAACAACATGGTACTAAACGGGTAGTTTAAATATTATTCTGGCTTCTACTGGCAGCCAATGTAATTTCATAAGATAAGGGAGAGGTGTGGTAGCCATGTTAGTCCACTCTTAAGGTTATCAATAGAAATCAAACAAAATAAAACATGGAAAAGAAAATAAGATGATACCTTTTTTATTGGACTTAACTTAATACATGTCTTGATTAGCTTTCGAAGGTTGCCCTTCTTCGTCAGATCGGAAATAAGCAAATGTGGTAGCAGATAGTATATATATATATAAGTGAGACATCCAAGCATTACTTTGACAGTCTGACAGGGTGGGAGGGTGGGGGTGGGTAGGAGGTATGCATGAGGACATCAAAGCATTTCATTGATAGTCTAACAGGATGGGTGTGGGTAGGTGAGAGGAGGGTGATAAACAGAGAAATACAATTTTATGGTTTATAATGGGCTAGAAAACCCAGATCCTTGTTAAGTCCTGTCTGTTGGGTATCAAAATATTCAATCATTCTGACTTCAAAGGTCTTACGTTCCTGTATTGTTTTAAAGTTACCTTTCAAGATTCTAACTATGAAATCAAGGGGTAATTCTTTCAGATGGTCTGAGTGAAAACATCAACCTTAGGGCTGTATTTTGCATAGTTTCTTAAGAAATTGTCAAACAGGAGTAAAGGAGCAACAGCTTCTCACGGATAAACAGCAGCAAGGGATAGAAGGAGTGAGGTCCGACAAAACAAACAGAGTCCAAGATATGAAGACAAATATAATTTATTAAAAAGTCAGTGCATTAAAAAGACTTGACAACGCCGTGTTTCAGTGATGCGTCTGCATCAGGAGTCTGTTGATATCTGATTCTCTATTTGTTCAATTTTCCTAGAAGTCAAAGTTTTATATTTAATTAACATATCAGTCATAGATTTTAAATCTTTTACTTCTTGTTGCATTAGTTGGATTTGATTCATCGTATCAAGCTTAACTTTTTCTACTGAGTTAGTTAAAAGTTTCCACTTTACTCACGAGAAGAGTCGTTTCCTTGGACGATTTTGAAACCATTATTGTTAAGGACTGTATAGCTCTCCAAATAGACTCCAGGGAAATCTCCGTGGAAGATAAAAGCTCTCCGATCACATCTCCTGTGGCCTGAGCTGGTACACTGCTGGTCGAGGTCCCAACACCAACAGCTTCCGATTCAGTTGGTCCCTCTGTGCTTCGCTCATAAAGCACAGGGCACGGAGCAGTGGCGTAGCCAGACCTGACTTCTCCCTGTCCCCTTTTCAGCCCCCAGTTTCAACCCCAGCCCTTTTCTCTCACCAGTCCCGTGCTTCAGCCCCAACCACTTCTTCCTGTCCCCTTTCAGCCCCCAGTTCCAGTGCTAATCCCCTTATCCCACCTACCCTCCTTTTCAGCCCCTAGTTCCAGCCCCCTTCATCCACATGCCTTGCATTAGGGCCCCCCTTTTCAGCCCCAGACCCATTCTCCCACCTGCCCCAGGCATGCCCCATTTTCCCACCAGCCCCAGGCATGGCCCCTATTTTCCCTACTGGCCCCTTCTCAGATTCCAGTTCCAGCCCCCTTCTCCCATCTGAGACCCCCCCCTCCCCTCCTCCCATCTGAGACCCCCTCCCCTCATCTGAGACCCCCTCCCCACCCCTCCCCACCCCTCCTCCCATCTGAGACCCCCCACCCCAGTCCCCTTCTCCCATCTGAGAACCCCCCGACCCGACCCGACTACCAGCTCCGTCAACGTTGACAGCCCTCTTAGTTCTCCTGCCACCACCCTGCCTTTAAAAAAAAATCTGTGAAGCCGTTACGCAGGCAGCACCGCGTCTGCCCTGCCTGCATTGCAAAAGAAGGAAATTGCCTCGTCATCTTCGCACCTTCCCTCACTGTGTCCCGCCCTCCGAGGGAGTGAGGGAAGGCCCGAAGACGACAAGGCGATTTCCTTCTTTTGCAATGCACGCAGGGCAGACGCGAAGCACTGCCTGCGAAATGGCTTCACAGATTTTTTTTTAATGCCCAATTTTCTGAGCGCTGACTGGGTGGGCCTGAGTTGTGTTTGGGTGGGCCTGGGCCCACCCAGGCCCACCCGTAGCTACGCCCCTGGGATCGGGGAAGATGTCCTGGCCAGCAGCGGTTGGCCTTTTACCGTCCCCTTTCTTTTGTGTGAGGCATTAGAAGAAAATATTAAGCAGAAATGCCAGCAGGCAACTCCGATCGAGCAGCAAATGTGTTCAGGATGCCATCTTGACACGCCCCCCCCCCCCCCCCCCCCCCCCCCCCCCCGCCAGCGTTAAAACCACATATTTTAAGAGATGTCACAAATTTTCTTAAATAAATCATATTACCCAGGAATTTCCCCCATTTAAATATATTTTTCCCCAAACCACCCCCCCTAGTTTAACTAAAGAGGTTGTCAGGAACTCATAAATACCCTCTCACTCAGCACAATCACACTCCTGTCACTTCTCCCACTCCTCTCACTTGGCACAATCAAACTCCTCCTCCTCCTCCAACTCTAAAATATACCACTTTGCAACTCCTTCCATCACAACCACTAAACACCCGCCTCTCTACTCAACTCACAAAGAAAATGGTGGCCCATCTGTGAGGAAATGTTTTTAAGACAACCACTGTACCCAGATACACTCTGTAAGCAGGGTGTCCTGATGGATTAATGAGACAAATTCAACATGGATTTAGTGAAGGGAAATCTTGCCTCAACAATCTACTACATTTCTTTGAAGGGGTGAACAAACATGTGGATAAAGGTGAGCCAGTTGATATTGTGTATCTGAATTTTCAGAAGGCGTTTGACAAAGTACCTCATGAAAGACTTCAGAGGAAATTGGAGAGTCACGGGATAGGAGGTAGTGTTCTATTGTGGATTAAAAACTGGTTAAAAGATAGAAAACAGAGAATAGGGTTAAATGGTCAGTATTCTCAATGGAGAAGGGTCGTTAGTGGGGTTCCCCAGGGGTCTGTGCTGGGGCTGCTGCTTTTTAACATATTTATAAATGACCTAGAGATGGGAGTAACTAGTGAAGTAATTAAATTTGCTGATGACACAAAGTTATTCAAAGCCGTTAAATCGCGGGAGGATTGTGAAAAATTACAAGAGGACTTTACGAGACTGGGAGACTGGGCATCTAAATGGCAGATGACGTTTAATGTGAGCAAGTGGAAAGTGATGCATTTGGGAAAGAGGAACCCGAATTATAGCTATGTCATGCAAGGTTCCACATTAGGAGTCACAGACCAAGAAAGGGATCTAGGTGTCGTCATTGATAATACGTTGAAACCTTCTGCTCAGTGTGCTGCTGCAGCTGAGAAAGCAAATAGAATGTTAGGTATTATTAGGAAAGGAATGGAAAACAAAAATGAGGATGTTATAATGCCTTTGTATCGCACCACGGTGCGACCGCACCTCGAATATTGTGTTTAATTCTGGTCGCCGTATCTCAAAAAAGATATAGTGGAATTAGAAAAGGTGCAGAGAAGGGCGACAAAAATGATAAAGGGGATGGGACGACTTCCCTATGAGGAAAGGCTAAAGCGGCTAGGGCTCTTCAGCTTGGAGAAACGGCGGCTGAGGGGAGATATGATAGAGGTTTATAAAATAATGAGTGCAGTGGAATGGGTAGATGTGAAGCATTCTAGTGCTAGGGGGCATGCGATAAAGCTGCAATGTAGTAAATTTAAAATGAGTCGGAGAAAATATTTCTTCACTCAACATGTAATTAAACTCTGGAATTCGTTGCCAGAGAATGTGGTAAAGGTGGTTAGCTTAGCGGAGCTTTAAAAAGGTTTGGACGGCTTCCTAAAGAAAAGGTCCATAAACTGTTATTAAATGGACTTGGGGAGAATCCACTATTTCCTTTTCCAACCATACCAACTGGTTAGGGTTTGTCTTTTTGAGCATGTCAATAAGGGGGCTAGAGTCTTCTGCAAACCTGGGGATAAATCTTCTGTATTATCCCAGGAAGTTCCTAAGTTGCTTTTTGGATGGTGTCCATTAGCCATTTTAGGACCCACATGGACAGATCCACAAATGGGATATACAATTGCAGTTGAAACTGTTATGATTTGTATGAGTGCCAATATGGTCTACCTCATTGAATGTCCTAGCAAGTTAATTCATATTGTCCAGAGCGGCCAACCAGTGAAATTTAATTTGACTGAACATAAATCGAGGGTTGTTACTCAGAATGAGCAAGCACCACTGGTTCAATGTTGCCTTGAAAAAGGCCACACCATCCATGATCTGAAGTGGTGCATTATTGAACAATTGATAGAAGGGTGGGAGGGTAGTAATTATTTTTTTTTTTATTTTATTATTTTATTTATCATTTTCACATTATTTACAAGCATTACTACTTGGATAAGAAAAACAGTTGGAAAATCTTCAAATTAAACAAATCCAGGAAACCATTTAAAACTTACATTAGACCACCATTTCGGGGCTAAGAGCCGTTAACTTAGGAGAAAGTATATTCATTATAACAAATTTCAAGATGCAATCTTGCATTAGCAGATTATTATAACCCCCCATATCATAACACTTTGCCCTTTATTAAATCTTGAAGCCAAACAAGACGATTTAAACTCAACAAGTACTATAATAATTTTTTCTGAGAAATAAATTGTTTTAAATGTTCAGGATTAAAGAAAACATATTTCGTCCCCAAATATTTTATATTGCATTTACACGGATAATTCAAGTGGAATGTGGCTCCTAAAGATAAAGTTTCTGATCGAAGTGCAAGAAAATCCTTCCTCCTAGTTTGGGTTAATTTAGTAACATCTGGGAAAACCCAGATTTTCCCTCCATAAAATGGAGTTTGTATATTCTTCAAAGCCATTTTCCTGACGAGTTCTAGATCTTGGGGAAATACAAATGAAACCAACAGAGTCTGTCGCTCATGTTCATCAGACAACGTCGTTTCCAGCAATTCAGAAGCGTTCAATTCTGGCTGTTCCAATCTATACCCAGTTTTCTTTGTAGGTAAGTAATAAATTTTAGTTACTGGAGGTATGCTTTCCGCAGAAAATTTTAAGTTTTCCAATAAATATCTTTTGAAAATCTCTAAAGGAGTATATATTAAAGTCCGTGGAAAATTCAAAAATCGTAAATTTAACCTCCTATTAAAATTTTCAAAATACTCCAATTTATTGTGAATCAACATATTATCTTGTATCAGTTTAGCTGAGGTTTCTTTTAATTTAAGGTTTTCATTTGACAAAGTCTTAATTTTTTCAGAAACCTCCTCTTTCATAGAGGTAAATGCAATAGATAAATCCTTCACATTACTCACTAATGGTTCGATTTTACTCGTTGAAATCATCACCATCTGCAAAGATTCCCATATTGCTTCAAGAGTCACCGCCGGCGAGGAGATATGAGATATTCCTGATCTCTGTGCCTTCTTACTCTCAGCCGTCGTTGTTATATAGGCCTCGGCTGGAACTTCTAATTGTGGGCCCAATTGTAGCTCTCCCTTCCCGTCAACAGGGTTGGGAGCTACTCCTCCAATCTCAGTTACAGCCGGTTGCGGAGGTGGTGGGCGAGCCGGGGGGGACAACGAAACGTCCTGCTCCAAGAACTCAGCTTCTCCTCGAGCCACGAGTTCAGCGGGGCTTCCCGGCATCATCAAAGGGGTTCTCGCGAGGAATCCCTCAATGGTAGGCTGTGTTGGAGTGGAAGTCAAAGCCGGATGGGCACCGGTCTTCACAACACCTTTCCTCTTAGTGTGTGGCATCGCGGAAAGCTTGAAGTAAGAAACTAGGTAAGAAAATACTCCAAGAGGTTGGTGTTTAAACACAGCAATACCCGAGGTTCACAAGCGGTGCGATGTTGCTGCCATAGCCAGTATTTTTAATTATTTTTTTCTCTATGTATTCAGCCTCTCGGAGGGTAGTAATTATGATAAGATTCTAAATTCTAAAGAGCAACACTGGATATTTTCCTTAAACACAGTGAACCCAGCTGGGCTTAATGCAGAAATAGAGTGCATGACAGTAGTTTGAATCCAGGGCGTGTGTTTGGCTGGCTTAGGTATCAGCTGATAATATAAATTAATGCTTGAGAGATGCCTCCGCCATCTTGGTTGTTTAAGTTTCTATGTCAGCAAGATGTGTCAGATATGGTAAAAGGTAAATTTTATCAACTAATTAAACAGTTGGGTTTAAGTTTTTCAACACAACATTAAGTAGAGGAGTGTGGTAGCCGTGTTAGTCCACTCTTAAGGTTATCAACAGAAATCAAACAAAATAAAACATGGAAAAGAAAATAAGATGATACCTTTCTGTGTGGGGTAATCCTTGAAAAAAACTTATTTAAGCGAAACATGTGCCATGTCGGATGTGAAGAAGCCCTAGCTGACAAAATCCCATATGAGTAGTTTTTACTACATATAAGTTTGTTCAACAAGTAAAGAGTAGAGAAAGAGTTACTTTAAAGAGGATCGATGAAGAGGTGGCCTGTCAGTCATGGTGGTAAAACTTTAGCCCCAGGCAACACGGCCGAGGTCCATAGTAACACTTATATATAATTAATTGTGTTTGAATGTCTAGAACGTTGAAGGAAGTATCCTATGAGATATACACATATGCACAATGGTGCATACTTTGTCAGTAAGCGTGTAGTCGGGTGAAAATTGAGCAAGGCATCAGCAATTTGCAAATGCACTAATTTCTACTTGTGCTAAAATAATCTTGGTGAGGACATTTACACCTGGAAAGAGAAGATGGAATCTATACCAAATGGATGTTATCTACAGACCTCTGGCGCAAATGGAGAAGCTGGGCAAGGATCTGATAGAAGATATTCATAAGCTTGGTTTGAAAGGGGAGGTGCTATTGTTGAGAGATTTCAGTTTGCCTGATGAGGATTGGAATGTCCCGTCGGCAGAATCAAAAAGAAATAAAGAGATCATAGATGCCTTGCTCAGACAAATGGTGACAGAACCCACAAAGGAAGGGTCAACGCTTGATCTAGCGCTCACAAATGGAGGAAGTTTCCAATGTCCATGTGGGTGCCCATCTAGATAATAGTGATCATCATACGATATGGTTTGAAATAAGAGTGAAAGTGAAGTGCAGACGCACAAAACTCAAAGTACTGGATTTCAGACGTACTAATTTTGGTAAAATGGGGGACTACCTGAAGAAGAAGCTGATGGCATAGGTAGGCATAGTAGAAGTGGAAGCACAGTGGTCCATGTTGAAAGCTGCTAAAAATATGGCAACTGATCTTTATACAATGAAAGTAAACAAAAACGAGAAACAGGAAGCCTATATGGTTCTCCAAATAAGTGGATGAAATAATAACAGCAGTGGCGTTCCTAGGGGGGCTGACACCCAGGGCGGATCGCCGATGCGCCCCGCCCCCCCAGGTGCAGCGCCACCCCCCGGATGTAGCGCGACCCCCCCGGTGAAAGGACACCCCCCCCACGAAAGGCCCCCCCCCCGGGTGCACACCGCTGGGGGGGTGCCGCGCGCGCCTGTCCTTTGTTCGTTCCATGCTCCCTCTGCCCCGGAACAACCTGTTCCGAGGAAGAGGGCGCATGGAACGAACGAAGGACAGGTGCGCGCGGCACCCCCCCAGCGGCGTGCACCCGTGGCGGACCGCACCCACCGCCCCCCCTAGGAACGCCACTGAATAAGGGCAAAAGAAGCTTCATTCAAGAAATACAGAAGAACACAACAAGAGGATCACAGAAAAGATTACCAGATTAACTCAAAGAAGCAAGAGGGAAATACAGCTAGCAAAACCGCAGGCGGAAGACAAAATGGCTAAAGATGTAAAGAGAGGTGACAAGACCTTTTTCAGACACACTGAGGAAGAAGAAAAGATAGGAATGGAATTGTAAGACTGAAGGATGCTGAGAATAGCTATGTGGAGAGTGATGAGGATAAAGTGAATGTGCTAAACAAATGCTTCTCTTCGGTGTTCATGGAAGAAAATCCTGCAGAAAGACCATAGTCGGCTGGTGAGGGAATATCTGGGAATGGAGTGGATATTATGCCATTCACGGAAGAAAGCATTTATAAATAGCTTGAGCATCTGAAAGTGGACAAAGCTATGGGGCTGGATGGGGTACATCCAGGATACTGAAGAAGCTAAGAGAAGTTCTGGTGGGACCTCTTTAGGACTTATTTAATAGATCTTTACAGACAGGCGAGGTTCCATGGGATTGGAGATGAGCTGATGTGGTCCCTCTTCACAAAAGCAGAGACAGGAAAGACATGGGAAACTACAGGCTGATAAGCCTCACGTCGGTGGAAGGAAAAATAATGGAGTCGCTGCTGAAGAAAAATATAGTTAACTTTCTAGAAGGCAACGGATTACAGGATTCGAGGCAACATGTCTTTAGCAAAGGAAAATCCTGCCAAATGAATCTGATTGACTGGGTGACCAAAGAACTTGATGAAGGACATGCACTAGATGTAATCTACTTGGATTTCAGCAAAGCCTTTGATATGGTCCCTCACAGAAGAATCATGAATAAGCTGATAGGGCTGAACTTAGGACTCAAAGTGATGAACTGGATTGGAAACTGGTTAACTGACAGCCGACAGAGGGTGATGGTAAATGGAATCCACTCGGAAGAAAAGAAGGTGAGTAATGGAGTGCCTCAGGGGTTGGTGCTGGGACCGAATCTGTTTAATATATTTGTGAGAGACCATGTTGAAGGGTTAAAAGGAAAAGTTTGCCTTTCTACAAATGACACAAAGGTAGCCAATAGAATGGATACCCTGGAGTAGAAACCATGAGAAGGGATCTCCAAATGTTGGAAGAATGGTCAAGGGTCTGGCATTTAAAATTTAATTTTAAAAAATATTAAGAAACCTTAATCATTAAAAAAAAATTCCAAATCTATTAAAAATAATTATTTTTGTGCTCAGTGTCAAATGTTAACCAACCAATACCCACTGGTTGCTTTTATTCTCAAAAAATCAGTAACTTCAAAAAAACAAATTGCCAGTCCATTTTCCAACCATATCTTAGTCATTCAAATGCCTTTCAATGCCTGCTGCATTAGAAATACTGTCCAATATTATCAGGCTTCTGTAATCAGTGTTTCTATTACACTCGAATGTACATTATAAAAAAAGTATTCATCAAAAAAATGTACTTATCTGCATCCACTTTGCTTTCAGATGGTCTGCTGATTTCTTATGGACAGCTTGATCTCTAATATTTTCCATTTCGGTTAAGCAGGTTTCTCGCTGTTATTGGATCCTGGCAAATCGGTCAAACTGAAGTTTTTAGACATCAGAATATGAAAAATGTATAATGATATGAAGACTTTTGCAAGGCCCTGTAGTGCTGGGCAACCAAATATACGGTGGCCAGTGAAGTGGACGGTCAGATAGGCCAGAGAGATCATTTAATTTGTTCATGATCACACAAAAAGGCAGAGGTAGACAATTTGAATTTAATATCCTAGGAATAATCTTGTCTTATACTGCAAGATGGCAGTCAAATCACCATACCATATTGCCTCCCCAATTAAACAAACAGTTTCCAAGCAACTTGTTCCTGATAAAAGAAACCACATTAATCAAGCTGGCCATAACTGAATTCTATGGAGTACTATTAACTGTTAGAGTGATTAGACTCAATCAACTGAAAATTTGATAAGATAAACTCTTTGCTTGAAAACAAAAACCTAGGAAGCCAACACTGCTCCACAGCTGCTATTGCTACAAATGCTCTGTTGTTCATGGCTATCACTTGGTAACACATAAAATGATTAACGTCAGAACAATTAGAAAGTGCACAGTTGAGACAGTGTTACACGACAACACGTTTCCCCTTCTGCCATTTTGGCACACTTGGGGTTCATCAGTCAGAAGGACTCAGGGGCCGTTGCAAAAAGATTAGTGTGTTAGAACTATGCACTAATCTTACATAACGTGGTATATTTTTTTGTCTAATTCTTTATGGAAGATCTTTTTGTATTTCTTGTTATTACTTTTTTGTTGTATATTTATAATTAAAAATAATGCTTTAAAAAAGTAATTCACACCCTTTGTAATAGCAAATCCAAATTAGTCCAGTGTTACATTCTAGGCAGACAATGTTTCACTGTGGTTATAGATTTCCTTGATAGAATATTTAAGTGAAGTCTGTGGGATATTAGACACTGGCCACTTGGTGCTTGCAGTTTCACTTGACCTAGAATCTGCATTCGATGTGGACCATGGGTTCCATTTTGTTTGCAGTAGTTTAGAGGAACTGTTTTGAAGTAGTTTGTAAGTTTTCTATCTGGATGTACTTTTTCAGTAGTAGAGAGTTTGAAGACATCCTCCCCTAAATGGCTTAATAGTGGGGTACCCCACATTTTCCCACCTATTTGCAGGCTCAATGTGGCTTATATAGTACCGTAAAGGCATTTACCAATTCGGATGATAACAAATACAAGGTTATGTTGTGGTCAAATGAGGTAGGTGTGAATCAGGCGTCATGGGGTCGAAGGGAATGAAGATTGTAAATTGTTCAGTATGATCATTTGTTATGCTGTGTTGCTGGGTGTGGGGATTTACGTTGGATCGGTGGGATAGGCCTTTTTGGAGAGGTGAGTTTTTAGTGATTTCCTGAAGTTTAGGTGGTCATGGATTGTTTCCACAACTTTTGGGAGTCCATTCCATAGTTGTGCGCTTATGTAGGAGAAGCTAGATGTGTAAGTTCCTTGGTCCATTACTTGGAGTAAATCAGACTTAAGGAATTAGTCCATTTGCTTGCACTGACGATTTGCTTTTGATGGCAAGAGTTAAGTTAGTTATGATTTAGGAGCATTGCAAAATTGTTTAACAGCGGTGTCTGATTGGTTATGGGATCAATGATTAGTTTTAAACATTAATAAGATTGTGGCTTGTTGGTTTACTGGACAGAGGGCTCATCCCAAATAGCTTCTTTGTTTGGAAAGGATTTGCAGATTATGGATAGATTCAAATATCTTGGTGTTTTGGTTGATTTTCAGCATGATTGTGATGATCAGGGAATGTATTATTCTATTGTGATTACGTGACTCTTGCAGTTCTTAGTTTTGTTGATGAGCAGGCTTTTTTGGTAATGCATTCTCTTTTTATGTCTCAATTGGATTATGCCAATGCTGTATTAGCAGGGTTTGCTGCTGCAAATCTACAGAATTTACAAACTTTTCAGAACATGGCAATAGAATTTCTGGGAAGAAAGCATAAGTACAATCAGGTGACTCCACGTTATTTGTATTATCATTGGTTGCCAGTACAGTATTGGATTATTTAAGTTGGTCTCAGCCCATAGAATTTAATATGAGAAAATTCCTTCAACTCTAGTGGGTCTAGTATGTACTTTGGTGCCCACAAGTAATTTGTGTTCTTTGGATTCAATATTAACCTTCATAAATATGTAAGTATTGCCATACTGGGACAGACCGAAGGTCCATCAAGCCCAGCATCCTGTTTCCAACAGTGGCCAATTCAGGTCACAAGTACCTGGAAAGATCTCAAAACAGTACGATACATTTTATGCTGCTTATCCTAGAAATAAGCCATGGATTTTCCCCAAGTCCATGACTTTTCCTTTAGGAAAGTTTGAGTAAATAGTTTGTGGGTGTCTCTCAAATAGAGAATATTTAAACAAAACGGAACCTCAAATCTCCCGATAGAGGAAAAATACAAATGTATCAAAAGCCCTCTATCAACTTAGGAGTCTATTTATATCATTGGTTCCAGCAAGGAAAACAAGGGGGAAAAACCAATCAGTTGCAAAAACTCACTATGAGTGAGAAAATCGAGTGATTTATAAAAAAACCCCTATCTCCTTACTAATTTACCCATTGAGGGACACCAAACACCAAACTAAATTAAACTGAATCTAACTCAAGTAAATTAATAGAGACTGCATAAATCTAACCCTTAACCCACATCACCCAACTGGTAACTTCAAGTTTCATCTAAATCCCATGTAAAGATCAGTAGTACTTAGCTTGAAAAACATGGGAGAGAATCCAAACTGGTACCAGTAGGGAATAGGTGAGTCAACAGTCTCTAATTTCTAGTCCCACTCTCTTGAGACTGGGACCAGAAATTATAGACATAGAAGAATGCGTTATTTAATTTTTTCGATCCAGTGGAACTGTATAACAAAAGGCAGCTGAGGAAATCGCCGAATCACTTTGCTGCGCACCTGAAGCTAAATACTATTTGACTTGGATCACTGTAAGTGTGACTATTGTTTTGCTTTTTTTGACATATGATTGTTTGGTAGATATTAAGGATAATTAAAGTTTTGTATATTGTTTAATCTACTAAACGAGAATTTGCCTGGGGAGGTTTTTCTACACCAATGATTATCTGTTGACTAATCACATTAAAAAGTGGCTGCATGTCAAGAGAACCATTTGAGTTTACCCAAAACAATGGCAAACGCTATTGAAAACAATAACAGACGCTTATTAAAAAAAATAATGCACAGCTTATGTGTGGTCCATCTGTAAAAAGTTTAAAGCTGTTCCTGTTGGATAGGCAGTGCCTTAAAAAGTGGAAGGGATTTTTTTTTGTGGAGTGGAGGAGTGGCCTAGTGGTTAGGGTGGTGGACTTTGGTCCTGAGGAACTGAGTTCAATTCCCACTTCAGGTAGAGGCAGCTCCTTGTGACTCTGGGCAAGTCACTTAACCCTCCATTACCCCAGGTACAAATAAGTACCTGTATACAATATGTAAGCCACATTGAGCCTGCCCTGAGTGGGAAAGCACAGGGTACAAATGTAACAAAAATTTAAAAAAATGTATTTGACAGCTCCTATATCTAGGTATAAATATCATAAAATAAAATTGAATATCACTAAAACAGCCTTAAAAATGATTGTAGCTGGTAGAAGCAGCTGTAATAAACTCTCTGTCTTTTGTGCTCATTTTCTACATTGTTCTATAGAATACAGTAATAAATGGCCAGATCTCAGTGTCAGGATATCCTGTTTCCTGATGGGTTCATCTTAACTGTTGTAATCTGCCTTGGGGAGTCTGGTATTATAAAGATGGAATATATTGAAATTAAATGGAAGAAAAATTAAACTCTCCTTTCTTTGGGGCATATGAAATCACATCTTCACCTCATCTCTTTTGTAGAAGTTTAAATTTTATATACACAAATGGATTATTCAGTTTTGAGCATGTTTCAGGGACAAGTGCTTTTATAAGTCAAAACAATAAAAAGACATTTTTGGTTTCATGCAGACCTCTCATTTGTTGAAATATAACTAAATGGGCTCTAAGCCCCTAATGCAGTCCATTGGTTTTCTTATATTTTGTTCTTCTGATGACTTATACTGTATCAAAACTAAAAACTCTTATCTATTCTATCTGGTCATTAATAAAAGGAGCTCATTGCAAACACTTTCCACCCTAAAGGTTGTTTTGTGGCTGTATGTGAGGAATTGTGATATTGCATATACAAGTGTGTGTTTTTGTTCCAAGCCACGCATCCAAATGTTAAATAATCCTTTTAAGAAAGCCAGTTGTTCATTTAACTTATTAGTGGAACATAACCACAAAGGCATGGTATGGTGGTATTTTTTCAATATGTTAATATTAGAGCCCAGCTAAGGAACAGGTTATTTTGAGTTAGTCTGTACTGGACCAAACTTGCTTTCCTTGTGCCATCACTATCCAGTTAAATAGGCAGTGCCTTAAAAGGTGGAGGATAAAGGATTTGTTTTTTTTACATTTATATCCCACTTTATCCCAAACAAACTGGGCTCAATATGGCTTATATTTGAAAATACACTGAGACAGAATAATAGAATTCAGTAAAATCATGGGAGCAAGTCGATGGATATGACTAAAACATTTAACAAAGATGAGATTACCATATATACTCAACTAGGCATTTTAAAGGCTGCCCTTCAATGATGCCACATGTTCAGAAACCATAGCTATAAGAATAGACAGTTATTCAAACATTATCACATGCACACACCAGAACAGGCATCCATACACACATTCCAAAAGTAAACAACAACTTTCATAGCACAGCACGGTTTATTCCAAATTGTTTAACTACCCATAGGTTTCGCCTTTGGGTTTGTCAAGCAATGCCATGTGCATGTAAGGTCTGGATAAACAAATTCAAACAATCAAAGTTTTAAGCACAAGATATGTAATACTTGGTAGCAATAATGAAACAGTGATGGAATATTCACATAGCAGGAAGCCAACAGATTTATTTTCCACTGAACATAATTAACTTTGTATGAACTTGGCAGGTAATAGTGTGCTGCTGGCTACTGTATTTTGGTGGTGTATTGCTTGCCTTCATAATAAAATCACACTCTTCTATATACATTATATATATATATATACATTATATATGAACATTCACATCAGGTCAATGACAATTCCCACAGTATTTTATAAAAGGTTCTTCCAAATGTGGAGCCATTGTAAAATACTTATAAGGAAGCCAGTAAATATATGCGAATTTGCTGGCACAATTATTTTGGGAACCTTATGTGTGCAGGAAAAGGCACAAAACAGCTGCAGCAAATCACAAGTCCAAAAAACAGAAACAGCAACACAAACCAACCATGGGTTGTAGATGTTTACATCCTTATTGGAAAATCAATTCTGATAGCAATGTGAATTAATGGCCTACCATTTAGATGTTATAGTTGATGCCCAACATGTTTCAGTCTGCATCAGGGGCACAGTTAAATACTGTTGCCAAGACCACATATCATACCTTTTAAGAGAGAGCACTCAGCACTTCAAAGTTTGCTTATACTGAGCTCCCAGAGCTCAGGCTGAACAGCTTCAAAAAAACACTTGGTGGCTGAACTGCTTCAAGAAAACACAGGTTTGCAAACCTATCTCACTCACACATCATGTGGCTATTCTGAAATCTTGACTGGTTATGGGGGCCCCAGGCAAGTTTGGGGAGCCCTAAATAGGGGTGATGTTATGCAAGTGGTTCTCAGCCTAGTCCTTGGTACACCCCTAGCCAGTTGGGTTTTGTGTTTTAGAAAATGGAGTTCAGAGCCCCTGCTTTTGATAGCTGCTGCTAAAGGATATTATCTCTTATTTAAAAAAAAACAAAACAAAAACTTTGTCCTACCTTCTGCAGTAGCCAACATCATATTCTGAATGTTTATTGTGGAGAATGGGGGGGAGGGGGGTTTGGCCCAGCTGTTTCCTCATTTACCTTTGAGTTTCCAGTTAACATATAGAAATGTCCAACTGGGAGAGAGAATAGCGTTTCCTTTCTTTTTAATGTTCTCTCATTTTATTACTCAGGAGCTACCTTGTTTATCCCATTGATATCTGATGTCAGTGGAAGGGCTGCTTTTAATTCCTAACTTGTCACCTGCTCGTAACCTTTATCTTGTCTTTCTCTCTTCAATAGTCCCCTTTCCCTATGTGTCCTATCTGTCTGTCCTACCCTTATCCCTTGTTTGTCCTGTCTGTCGGTCCTGATTTAGATTGTAAGCTCTTTTGAGCAGGGATTGTCTTTTCTTCATATTCAATTGTGAAGCGCTGCGTACGACTGGTAGCGCTGTAGAAATGATTTGTAGTAGTAGTAGTATACAAACACACAACCTCGAGACAAAAAAAGTTTTTAATGCCTTTACAACCACACAGACTTGAAGAAAAAATAAATATATAAAAGAGAACTGGACAATGTTGGCACATTTATACTGACTTTGGACAGAATTTCTGCATGAAGAAAACTGTTCTCTTATTATTCAATACCTGTCTTTGAAATAGTAGTAATAAAAAAATTAAGTGCATTTTTATAATATAGCACTACATTCCACAAAACAATAGGAGCAAGTTCCCACATACTACTATCTTTTTTTCTTTGATGTATGTACAAGTAAAAAAGGATGTTAAATGCGCCTAGGTTTCAACCTAATTATGTTTTTTTAAACCCTTTGTACTTGGAGTGGAGGAGTGGCCTAGTGGTTAGGGTGGTGGACTTTGGTGCTGAGGAACTGAGTTCAATTCCTACTTCAGGCACAGGCAGCTCCTTGTGACTCTGGGCAAGTCACTTAACCCTCCATTGCCCCCTGTAAGCTACATTGAGCCTGCCATGAGTGGGAAAGCACAAGGTACAAATGTAACAAAAAAAACTCCAAATATCAAGTACCAGATTCTCATAACATGTCTGTTTTGGTGGTCTTTATTAGGTGGAAATATCTCTGCATGAAAATAACACATACTTGGGGTCCCTATAACCAGCTTTTCCCAATGACACACTGATTACGATTTAGAACTAATTACTACTACTCTAACCGATGAAACCAATACTTCCTCTGTGTACATCTATATGCTGAACAAGCCAGCATGTTTGAAAATATAAGTGAGATCAAATAAAAACGCTACTAGCGATAAAGAATGACAACATGGATGAGGAGCTCATTGGTTTGTTTGCTTTGTTTTGGGTGTACGAGGATGACAGAAAAAGAGAACTACAGAGCTGTTAAGTAGTAGTAGTAGTAGTAGTATTGGAATTTAAACTGGCATCCCTAGTTCTCTGGACTGGTTTTTAGTCAGTTTATATTGATTTATTTATGACATTTTTATTCCACATTAGAGCTCCGTTTCAATGTGGTTTACATTACAAATAACAGTAGAATGGTACATTCTTTGAAAAGTATCAATTCATATAATACACCATATAATTCTCGGTTGAAATTTAAGTTGCTCTAACCAATAGGTAATTCCTCCACATGGCTGTCTCTATGGTCATTTTATAACACAGCAGAAGAATAGAGAGGCAGAGATCTGCAACATTCCACAGGGGGCAATACTCAGCAGATCAAGTGGGCACCACCATTTGAAAAAAAACAATATTTATTCTTGTAAGGCTTGGAAATAACAATGAGCCTGACATGGCTATGTTTTGCCCTAGTGATGGGCTGCAACACGAGCATGAACTAGAAAGAGCCAATGAAATCTCACATTCCTTCTAGTGGTAGTTCTATCCATACATGTAAGTCAACAAGTGTTGCCAGGCACAGCAGTTCAGCTCCTGAGTGATCTTCATGCTTGCCTGTCCTTCCATTTCCCAATGACAAGCAAAATTGAATAAGAGAGGTAAGGAGCTCCATGGCCACTTTACACACTTATCATAGACAATTTTAATTATAGATTACTAATACTAGGTCTGCAATTTCATTTTTCTTTTCTTTCAGAACTCTGGGAGGTATACCATCTGGTCCAGATGATTTGCTATTCTTTTGTTTGTAAATTTGCCCTACTATATTTCCAGATTCACTGAGTTTTTATTCAATTCCTCTGAATTATCTCCATTAAATACCATCTTCGACATGGGTATCTCACTTACATTCTCCTCAAAACAGACTGAAGCAAAGAATTCATATAGTCCCTCCACTATGAACTTGCCCTCCCTGAATGCCTCTTTTACCCTTCAATCACCTAATGGCCCAATTGGGTCCGATGATAAACGGAAATAAGATAAGTTAAAAAGTTAAAAGTCAAGCTATTGAGTAATTTTGAAAGCTAAATATGTTATAGCTGACCTATGAAGATGATGGATGTTGTTAACATTGCCATATAAAACAATTATGGTTGGCAATGAACATCGCTGAGGTCAATAGAAAAATAGAAAAAAAAGTTAAAATAATTTTGGAAAAAAGTCTTGCATTTAAACTGTACTATATATACAGGAGTTTGGACACTTCAAGAGCAAAACCAATCAAATCACAGGCTTCTTGCTTCAAACATACATGTAAAGCATGTGGATAAAGATGAGCTAGTTGATATTGAGGGGCATTTTCAATATAACGTCTAAATCTGATTTTGGACAATTTGGGGAAAAATGTCTAAAAATCCAGTAGCAGACATGACCGTTTTCAAACCAGAAAAACGTCCAACTTTTTGTTCAAAAATGGACATTTGCTAGATTTTTTGTGCTCAGTGCATCTATCTTTTAGAAACATTAAAAAAAAATCATCCAAGGGAAAACGCATAAAAAGAAGCCATTGGGATATGTGGAGGGGCCAGCATTTTTAGTAAACTGGCCACACAGACATCCCAGCAGAGCAGTAGGGTACCCTAGGGGGCACTGCAGTGTACTTCACATAAAATATCTCAGGTACACATTTCACCGTTACCCTCTTGTATTGCATGGTAAGCCCTCCAAACCCACCAAACACCTAGTGTACCCAACTGCACACCACTACAATAGTCCTTATGCCTGCAGGTCTCACCTCTATATAGGTACTGTAGCTTTTTGGTTGGTTTTGAAGGGCTCACACTTTCCACCACAGGTGTACCAGTTAGAGTGGGTTATGAGCCTGGGTCTCTTTCTCTACAATGCACTGCACCAATCACTAGGCTATTTAGGACTGGTCGTAATATCTGAAGCCATCATAGAGGCTGCAATGTACTTGTTTTTTCACATCTTTGGGGAGGCAGGGGGTCAATGACCACTGTGGGAGTAAGGGGGGGTTATGCCTTAATCCCTCCATTGGTAATCTGGTCATTTTGAGCACCTTTTTGTGACTTAGTCCTGATTGAAACAGGTCTAACCAAAATGTCTAACTTTTAGTCCTTATAGCTTTCATAACTTTTAGCCCTTGACTTTTTCACTTTGTTCCATTATGGCAGAAAAACGTCCAAGTTTTGGGAATGTCCCAATCCCACCCCCCACCCCCAACACGCCGCCTTTGTGATTTGCATGCACTGCATAGAAAATGTCTCAAGTACAAATTTTGAAAATTGCGATAAGCGTCCAAATACCACTTTTTTTGCCGTTTTAGAGACATTTTTCTCTTTTGAAAATGAACCCCATTGTGTATCTGAATTTATTTATTTATTTATTTATTTATTTCATTTATTTACACAGGCTTGCTATATTGCCAGTTGTGCCAAGTGTGCCACTGAGCAGTTTACAGAATAAAATTATAGAATCAAGAGCAGAGCATAGAATCAGAAAAAGAAGAAATGGCAATCATTGTATAAGGAGACAAGAGGAAAGAGTAGAGCTTGAGAGGGTAGAATAGAGTACAAGGAATCTAAAGGGCAAAGAGGTGGATGGGGAGTGCAGGATGAAATAGGAGGGGAGTGCTGCTGAAAGGATGAGAGAGTATGCAATGGAATGTGGAAATTATTCAAAACATCAACTGAAACTGCCAGGTTTTCTGCTGTTTTTTGAACTTGGTGTAGGAGGATGCAAGCCTGATATTCATAGAGAGAGAATTCCAGATCTGGGGGCCTGGGTAACAGAAAACTGGTCCCTGGAGATATCCAGATGAAGGCGAAAAGGTAGTGGAATGCAATAGAGCTGACTGTGAGAAACAGAATGCAAAAAGGAGACATATATAAAATGAGATCAGACAGGTAAACTTCTTTTTAACGTTTTAAAGTCTCTTTCTGCCTTTGCACCTAACTTCTGCATTCTGTTTTCTGCAGAACTTTTATTGCCTTCTTTAACATATAGCTCCACCCCTTCACCCTATCATTTCAATATAATTTATACCCTAGTTTACCCATTAATTATCCTCCTTCCACTTAAATTAAGTCTCTGAGATGCCTATTATATTTTCCTCCTCATTATTCCAAACATTATTTAGATTTCTAACATTTGTATATAGACATTTCAAAATATACGTCTTGTTTGTATATATACCCTGTGTAGCAGTTCACAAGGATAATTTGTTTCTGTTCAGTTCTGTATGCTCTTTTATTTAAAGGTACCTGGACTACTTTTGCCTTTATTGCAACCTCTCTATTGAGATGCCCTAACTTCTCGATTTTGTTAGTATCCTTCAAAGATATATCACTCAAAACCACGTGCTCCTGAGCGACTGCCAGTCTTCCCCCATGATCTAGTCTAAAAGCTGCTCTATCTCCTTTAAAAAAAAAAGTGATTGCCAGCAGTCTGTTTCCACCCTGGTTAAGGTGGAACCCATCTTTTCGGGAAAAGGCTCTGTCTTTCTCAAAATGTTGACCGATTCCTAACTAACCTAACATCCTCTTCACTGCCCCATCATGTGATCCACATTCCAGAGCTCAGCCTGCTTCAGAGGTACTAAAGGTGGAATGGGGAGCATTTCTGAACTTGAAGGGCTTATTTCTAAAACCATCTAAGTCCAATCCAACTAATATGGACCTACCCCCACGTTCTGTAAATGGCATGTAAAGAGACTAACATCAGAATAGTCATACTGGGTCAGCCCAATGGTCCATCTAGCCCAGTATCCTGCTTCCAACAGTAACCAATCCAGGTCACAGGTACTTGGCAGAAACCCAATTAGTAGCAACATTCTATGCTACCAATCCCAGGGCAAACAGTGGCTTCCCCCACATCCATCTCATTTACAGATTATGGACTTTTCCTCCAGGAACTTGTCCAAACCTTTTTTAAACCCAGATACGCTAACCACTGTTACAACCTCCTCCGGCAGCAAGTTCCAGAGCTTAACTATTCATTGAGTGAAAAAAATATTTCCTCCTATTTGTTTTAAAAGTATTTCCATGTAATTTCATTGAGTGTCCCTTGGTCTTTGTACTTTTTGATAGAGCAAAAAATCGATTTACTTCTACCTGTTCTACACCACTCAGGCCTCTCAGTCAAATGAGTTATTTGCAGTAGTGCTGTCTTTAGTTGCCCCACCAGTTAATATAGATAGTTTGCCAGCAAGTCAGCTGTTAGCGGAATATTTTCAATCTAAAATGGGAAGGGATTTGGTGGTGGAATATCAGGGTGATGATGCTGAAGAAGAAGATGCTGTTTTCGATCTTTGGTCAGAGTTTAATGCAGTGGATGTTATGCAAGTAGAGCAAGTGGTTCAATCTTTAAAGAATGTTAATAGCCCATTAAATTGTGCTGTACAGGATTGCTGAAAGAATTGAAGTCCGATATTTCTCAATCAGATGTTCAATGAGGCCGTGGTACCTGAGTACTTAAAGAGGACAGTGGTTAGGCCGTTGTTGAAGAAGACACCGTTGAAAACTGATTTTGTGGAGAGTTTTCGTCCAATTTTGAACTTGGATTTTGCACGCGGCATAGTACTGAAACATTATTGTTTCCTATGTTGGGTGACATTCACGTAGGATTTAATCATGGTGATTGGTTTTTCTTAATTTCCTTGGATGCTGCGGCCATGTTTGATTCTCTCAACTATGAGTTGTTGTTGTGTCGTTTGCAATCACTTGGGATTGGTGGGAAGGTGTTGGCTTAGTTTCAATCTTTTTTGAAAGTCCAGATGTTTCAAGTAGTCCAAGGCTCTGCTAAGTTAGAATGGATGAGTGTGACTTCAGGAGCACCGCAAGGTTCTTGCTTGTCTTCCTTATTGTTTAATTTGTTTCTGTTACTGGTTTGTAACATTTTGGCAAACATGGATGTGTGTTATCACTTGTATGCTGGTGATATACAATTTTATTTTCCAGTGTCAGATACGATAGTTGATAGTGTTCGATTGGTAGAGTCTCATTTTTGTACAATTTAGTTCTGGTTAAGGAGAAATGGATTAAGTTTGAATGTGGCAAAGACTCAAATTTTGTGGTTGTCACGCTTGGGTGAGGTTTGTCCTTTCATGGGTTTTTATTTGGTGTCAGACTTGTGAGTTCTTGTACCAAGTAGAGCGCTGCTGAGCCCGGTACTCGGACCAGGTTCTGCTTGGCGGCCGGAGAACCCTGGGTTTCACCTGCACTGACCGCTGTTCCCCAGAGGTTGAGCCCCTAGGTGCGGGCGGCATTCAGGACTTACGAGACGGAGCTGGAAGCAGGGTAGTGAATGTATCGGCCAGGCAGGCAGCAGGCAAAGAGTGATCCAGATATAGGCAAAGTCAATAGACAGGCAGCAAGCAGGGGACTAATCCAGGAACAGGCAATGTCAACAGGCAGGCAGCTGGCAGGGGAGTAATCCAGGTACAGGTATTGTCAATAGGCAAACAACAGACAAGAGAGTAATCCAGGCACAGTTAAAGTCAATAGGCAGGCAGTGGGTCAAGAGAGTAATCCAGATACAGGCATAGTCAGTAGGCAGACAGCAGGTCAAGAGAGTAATCCAGGCACAGGCAAAGTCAGCAACGAGGGACAAAGTAGAGAAGAAGCAAACTACTGAGCAAGTAACACCTACCAAAGTAGAAGCCAAAGCATAGAGTCCAGGAAGAGCTCAGCTGATAAAGTGCTGGCATCTGACATCAGCAGGGACCAGCAGGGAGAAGGAGCACAACCATAGGACAAGAGCAAGAGAAGGAGGAACCGGAAGACCAATAGGAGAGAAGCAAGGGAAGCCAGGCAGCGAGGGAGCAGACAGGTGCGTGGAAGCAAAGCAATCAAGCAGCCTGCAGCCAGAGAAGAACTACACACACATGGCTCAGGGCTATGCCAGTCAAGTGTGTGTGTCGACAGGACCCCGCGCAGCCCGAGGACGCCACTTGTGTTGAGGTAGGGAACATGACATTTGGATTCTGTTTTTGTGCCAGTGGTTGCTTCCATTTGGAGTTTAGGAGTGACCTTGGATATCACTTTATCATTGAAGGTGCATGTTGGGTCGGTGATTCGAGCAGTATTTTTGAAATTGAGTATGGTGACATGGTTACTTGGTTTTCTTTCGAAGCAGAACTTTCATACGGTTTTGCAAAGTTATGTGTTACCGCACTGTAATTATTGTAATGCCTTGCTGTGTAAATTACCGCATGGAGTGTTGCAAGCTCTATAGGTGACGTAGGTTGCTGCAGCCCAATTGCTTACTAGAGCATGTAAGGTTGAACATATTACTCCCTATTGTAAAAAATTGCATTGGTTGTCCATTGCTTTGCGTATACAATTTAAACTGCTGATATTGATTTTTAAGGCACTTCATGATGAGGCTACCCATGCTGTGGTTCAAACGTTGCAGAAGTATGAGCCCACAAAATCCCTGCAGGAATTGCTGACTATTCCTTCAGTCTGCCGTATTCAATTACAGACTGTCTGCGCACAACTTTTTTCCGTTGTTGGATCTCAATTTTGGAATGCTTTACCACTTTCTCTATGGCAATTGTCCTCCTTGGCAATATTTAAGAAACAGATAAAGACTTTGATGTTTTTTTCAGACAACATTTTTTGAAGCATAGTTGAGGGGTTGGTTTGGATCAGGGTTCTCTCTATGTTATTGATATTATGGTGTTTCATGTGATTTGATTATGTATGTTTTAGTGTACTGCACCCAAATTTTTGGATGGGTGAATTATACATTTTTGTAAATAATTAAATAAATTATAGACCTCAATCATATCCCACCTCAGCCATCTCTTTTCCAAGCTGAAGTGCCCTAACCTCTTTAGCCTTTCCTAATATGAGAGACGTTCCGTCCCCTTTATCATTTTGGTCGCTCTTCTTTGAACCTTTTATAATTCCACTATATCTTTTTTAAGATATGGCAACCAAAATTGAACGCAATACTTAAGGAGAGGTCGCACCATGGAACGATGCAGAAGCATTATAATATTTTTGGTTTTATTTTGCATCCTTTTCCTAATAATTCCTAGTATCCTGTTTGCTTTTTTGGCCACCGCCACACACTGGGCAGAAGATTTCAGCATATTGTCTACAGTGACACCTAGATCTTTTTCTTGAGTGCTGACTCCTAAAGTGGACCTAGCATCAGGTAACTATGATTCGAATTATTCTTTCAAATCTACATCACTTTGCATTTGTCCACATTAAATTTCATCAGCCATTTGGATGCCCAGTTGAGTCTCCCAATTTCCTAAGGTCTTCCTGCAAGTTTTCACAATCCGCATGTGTTATGACAACTCTGAATAGTTTTGTGTCATCTGCTAATTTAAACACCTCACTCGTCATTCTGTTTTCCAGATCATTTATAAATATGTTAAATAGCACCGGCCCCAGTACAGATCCCTACAGCACTCCACTATTCACCCTCCTCCATTGAGAAAAATGACCATTTAACCCTACCTTTTGTTTTCTGTCCAATAACTAATTCCCAATCCACAGAAGGACATTGTCTTCAAGTCCTATCCCATGACTTTTTAATTTTCTCAGGAGTCTCTCTTGAGAAACTTTGTCAAAAGCTTTCTGAAAATCCAGATACACTACATCAACTGGCTCACCTTTATCCACATGTTTATTTACGCCTTCAAAGAAATGAAACAAATCGATGAGGCAAGACTTCCCTTGGCTGAACCCATGCTGACTCTGTCCCATTAAACTATGTATTTCTAACAGGCTTATTTTCGAAAGAGAAGGGCATCCATCTTTCGACACAAATCGGGAAATGGGTGTCCTTCTCCCAAGGTCGCCCAAATTGGCATAATCGAAAGCTGATTTTGGGCATCCTCAACTGCTTTCCGTCGTGGGGACGACCAAAGTTCCCGGGGGCGTGTTGGAAGGATAGCGAGGGCGGGACTGGGGCATGCTTAACACATGGGCATCCTCGGCCGATAATGGAAAAAAGAAGGGCGTCCCTCAGGAGCACTTGGCCGACTTTACTTGGTCCATTTTTTCTTGCGACCAAGCCTCAAAAAGGTGCCCAAATTGATCAGATGACCACCGGAGGGAATCGGGGATGACCTACCCTTATTCCCCCAGTGGTCACTAACCCACTCCCACCCTAAAAAGAAACTTTTAAAATATTTTTTGCCAGCCTCTATGCCAGCCTCAAATGTCATACCCAGCTCCCTGACAGCAGTGTGCAGGTCCCTGGAGCAGTTTTAGTGGGTGCAGTGCACTTTAGGCAGGCGGACTCAGGCCCATGCCCCCCTATCTGTTACACTTGTAGTGGTAAATGTGAGCCCTTCAAAACCCACCAGAAACCCAATGTATGCACATGTAGGTGCCCCCCTTCACCCCTTAGGGCTATGGTAGTGTTGTACAGTGGTGGGTAGTGGGTTTTGGGGGGCTCAGCACCGAAAGTAAGGGAGCTATGCACCTGGGAGCAATTTCTGAAGTCCATTGCAATGCCCCCTAGGGTGCCCGATTGGTGTCCTAGCATGTCAGGGGGACTAGTGCACTACGAAAGCTGGCTCCTCCCATGACCAAATGGCTTGGATTTGGTCGTTTCTGAGATGGGCATCCTCAGTTTCCATTATTGCTGAAAACCGGGGACGACCATCTCTAAGGACGACCATCTCTAAGGTCGACCTAAATGTTAAGGTTTGGGCGTCCCTCACCGTATTATCAAAACGAAAGATGGGCGCCCATCTTGTTTCGATAATACAGGTTTCCCCGCCCCTTCCCGAGGTCATTCTGTGAGGATGCCCTCAGGAAAACTTGGGCACCCCGTTCGATTATGCCCCTCCACGTGTTCCATAATTTTATTATTTATAATAGTTTCCACTATTTTCCCCAGCACTAAAGTCAGCCTTAATGGTCTGTAATTTCCTGGATCACCCCTGGAACCCTTTTTAAAAAATGACATTACATTGGCCACCTTCCAATGTTCAGTTACTACGGATGATTTTAACGACAGGTTACAGATCTCTAACAACAGATCAGCAATTTCATGTTTGAGTTTTTTCAGTACCCTGTCTTTAACTTGTCAGTTTGGCTCAGTACTTCTTCCAGTTCACCAAGCTTTCTTTCAGTTCCTCTGCACTATCACCCTTGAAATCCATTTCCGGTACGGGTAGATCTCATACATCTTCTTCCGTAAAGACTGAAGGAAAGAATTCAATCAATCTCTCCACTATGGCCGTCCTCCCTGAGTGACCCTTTTGTCCTTCATGATCTAACGGTCCTATGGATTCCCTCACAGGCTTTCTACTTCTTATGTGCCTGAAAAAGGTGTTACTATGAGTTTTTGTCTCCACGCCAAGTTTTTCTTCATATTCTCTTTTAGCCTTCTTTATCAATGCTTTGCATCTAGGTTGACACTGCTTATGTTGCTTATTACTTTCTTCATTTGGATCCTTCTTTCATTCTTTGAAGGATGCTCTTTTGCTCTAATAGCCTCCTTCACTTCACCTTTTAACGATGCTGGCTGTCATTTGCTCTTTTTTTCACCTTTGTTAATACATGGAATACATCTGTCTGAGCTTCCACAATGGTATTTTTAAACAACATCTACACCTGATTTAAAGTCCTAACATTTGTGGCCAACCTTTTCAGCTTCTTTTTAACCATTTTCCTCATTTTGTCATAAGAGTCACCCTTTTGAAAATTAAATGCCGCTACTGTAGATTTCTTTAGTCACTTCCCTCCAGATATCAGCTCGAATTTGATCATGTTATGATCTCTGTTTCCCAGTGGATCCAACACCGTTACCCCTCGTATGATGCCCTGTATTCTACTAAGAACTAGATCTAAAATAGCACCCTCTCTCATTTGGTTCTTGGACCAACTGATTCACAAAGCAGTCATTTATTACATCTAAGAATTTTTCCTCCCTAGCACTCCATGATGAAGCATTTATCCAGTCAATATTGGGGTAATTGAAATCACAAGTATAGAAATTACCACAACTAAAAGGAACAGGTAGAACTAAAGTACATAACACAAATATAGAAAATTCTACCAAATAATCTGTATTGTAGGGAATCCAAAAACATCAAAACCAACAAAAATGTGGAGAAAAAAGACCTAAATGGGCCCAATCTGCAACACGTGCAGTGATTGAATGAGCATTTGGACTCCTAAAGTCCCGGTTCAGATGTCTCGGTTGCTCTGGGAGTGAGCTATTGTATAGGTCGTCAATGGTCTGTGATATCATCTTTGCCTGCTGCATGCTGCACAATTGGGCAATATCCTGCCATATGCCTGAACCCCAGGAACAGGCTGGAGAAGAGAGTGATGAAGACGAGGAACCCCGTGGACCCTGAGACAATCTGCCACCTCTGCAAGCAAGACAGAGGCCAGGAGGTCTGAGGCCATTTAATCCAGACACATTTTAGTGACAATGGTGAGATATTTGTTAGTGATGAGCACATAGCTGTCAATTCCCCATCACCATTCCCCCCTCTGCCCTCTCCCGTCCCACCTCCATTGTGCAGTACAGGCAAATAACTGATAGAAATTAACATAAAGCGTGACCCCATGTTTCTCCCTCTCCCCTTACTGCTGCAAGCTTCTCCATAATGCTAGTGACCTTGTCCCTGAATATTGTTATCATAACTGAGAGCCTTGGTTCAAGGCCTGAGAATTTGGGTCAGGATCTAAAAGTGACAGAAAAGCTTACAGGCCTTTAACTGTAATCTGAACTCTGAAGTTCCAGTAAGACTCCTGAGCTGTTGGGACATACCATGCAGCAAAATAAGGAAGGGCTAGAGTGCAAAAGCCTCATAAACAGGATGGTGCGGTTTACCAACAGGGCAGAGTCAGTTACACCCAAGAAGATATGGTTAGAAATGTAGAACTGAGTGGTCTCACAAGAAGATTCCGAGCAATGCTATAAAAAGCCAAGCACGTACAGTAAATGTTACCATATATGGTCACTAAGGTGGTGACTATAAGATATTATATCCAATAAGGTGTGTTACTGTCATTTTGTCGGTATCCTAAATGGGCATATAAAAAGGAGTGTACTTCCTATTTCTTTGGTGTTAGACAGTCACAGCCAGCACCTTTGTGCAAGCGGAGCTGCTCTCCCATGAGAAACCAATCAATTGGCCAGTAGTCCTATTGTATCTGAATTGGCAAGTAATCCTATTGCTTTCTCATAAGTATCCTCGAGTCTTTTATATCTGCAAATTGGCTTTAGCTGGTAATTTGGGGTGAGGGTGAAAAAGACCCTAAAATAAAACATTAGAGACTCAGACCCAGAGAACACCTATGTGTAGCTGTGGTACTGTATTCCCATAATCATTTGATTGTACATATATTTGGAGAAAATAAATAAAAGCATTTCATTGCTTGTATATTCTTTGGAGTCTCAGATATAAAAGTAATTCTTGTGTAGCAATGTTCTGTACTCCCAGTGAGATATCACTGATCTGCTAATAATACAAATACTTGATAAGGTATCTAATAAAGAGAAAACTGCTGCAGCCTTGGGTGATTATTTCTTCCTAGGTATTAGTGGGTGGACCACTATATTGGGAGGGATAAATGCACCCAAAAAAATACATCCCTGAACAGGATCTGCTGTTCAATCATTTCTCTTCCCAATGCTCTAACATTCTCTCCCTCTTCTTCATGCTCAGGGTGGACATGAACTTCCTCAGCTTCATGCAGTTGTTCCTCCCCTGGTGGTGGCTCCTACTCACATGTCTCCATGCCTGTGTCTCCAATATCCTCCTCATCTACCTCCAACAGTAGAATGTTGGCATCCTCTGCCACTGCTGCACCTTGCTCACTGGATCATGGGGCTGGGGTGCCTGCAGATTGTCCAGAATGTGGCTGCACAGTTGATTATTAGTACTTCAAAGACTGCTCATATCACTCCTATACTGGAAGAATTGCATTGGTTGTCAGTGCTCTATAAAGTGCACTTTAAGATATTTTTTTTATTCATAAACAGATATATGCTGAAGAACCTGGTTATTTTATTGAAATTTTGAAAATGTATACTCCATCACATTCATTGAGAACAGTTTCTACCAAGCAATTATGTAACCCAAATGCTGCGGCATATCATTATATAGAAACCCGAAACCGTGCACTTTCTGCTGTGGCACCTTTTTAAAGAAATAATCTGCCTGGTTATCTAAAATGTCGTGCTAGTATACAACAATTCGGGAAATTGTTAAAAGCTCACTGTTTTGTAAATGATGTTACTGAAGTTTTTTATATATAGGATTTAATGTTCTGCAGATCCTGTTCTTATCTGATATGATCTTATCTGATTAAGAGTATATTTTGGTTATGTATGTATGATCTACTCATATATTTGAGCCCTGTGTGGAAGGAATCCAGCATAGAGAGCATCATGAGTCCATTACACACTGGTGGATGTCCTGATTCGTGGAATCCCAGTGTGGGGTAGAGTTGATGAATTGCATTTAAGGGAGGGTAGTGCTGTGTAAATTTGTCCTTGGTTGCCTGTATTCGAGAAGACCAGAACCCCTACCAAGTGACCCGTTAGAGTTAAGAGGGGTACCTGCTGAAAGCCTTGAATGAGAAGCAGGATTAAAGCTTTTACTGTTAATCTCCTGAGCCGTGAAGAGAAGCCGACCTGCGGGCTGGAGATTGGGGAGTCTCACTGCAACCCAGGCTTAGGGGAAGGATGCTGTCTGCCCTTGGCTGGTGATTCCTTTCAGGGTGAACCCCTGAAGGGCTGGGACAGTTAGTGATGTTGCAGCAATGGAGGAGTTGAATATGAATACCAACTGGTTGCAGGTCAGGCAAAGGGATTTTATATATAAGGGCATAACCCAGTAAGGAAAGACTAACTGCTCTTGTGACTTTATAAGATCAACTGTGTTTACCATCTAAGTCCTATGCTGCTTCCTATGACCAGTGTTGCAGAGTTATACTTGTTAAATAAAGTTTAGTTAATTTCTTGCACTCTTCTGACTACTATGTGGTTCCTGTGTGAGACCCAAAGGGGACCTGAAGTGAGTAGTTATATCCAGTCTCCCGAACCCAAGATTAACTCAAGGAGTCCACCTCCTGAGCACGAACCTGCGTCTGGGTGAGAGGAGTGGGTTACATATGTATTTTTGTGACCTACTTTGGGTATATCAATTCAAAAGAAAGTTGAAGGCACTGTTTTTCAAGGAATGTTTTGATTGAAATCTGTATAAGACATGAAGGCTTACAGTAAGAAGTAGGGTTTTGAGATTTTGTGTGTTGGAGGGAGAAGTGTTTTCATATTTTTAGGAATGGTTTTGATAACTTGTAAATTATTTTATATATGATTTTGTTTTGGAATTTATGAATGTATTTTTATAAACAGCTCTGAACTGACATTTGTTAGTATAGCGGTATAACATTTTTTAATAATGATAAAGTCTCAACGCCCTATGTGGTTCTCATTCTCATCTCAGCCCTAGGCTTGAGCCCCAAGTTCATTCTCTTCCCCCTCCCTCCCAAGATTTTATTCTCCTAAACTCCTACACACACACACACAATCTCAACTCTTAATCTCTGCTTCCTTACCCCTCCCCTGGTTTAATCCTCTTGCTCTCACTTTCTCTCTCCTCATCCCTCTCCCCCCCCCCCCCCCCCAAGCTCCCTTCATCCCTTGTTCCTTTCTCCATCCTGTCCTGGGTGGAAGCAAGGGATATGCATAGGAAAAATACTTTTTGGATCACTCATTGAGTTCGTTTTCAGATACTGAATGATTCATTTCATTTGTTTCCATTAAAGTCAATAAGACCAGCAATTTTACATTACAACAGTGGGTTTTCCATCTATTTTTAAGGGCACTGGCACCAACCTAGAGTACAGGAGTAGCCTAGAGGTTGGAGCAATGGGCTGAGAGACAGGGTTCAAGTTGCATTGTGTGCAGCTGCTATCTCAGGTACCAACATTTGTCTTTTTTCTTATCTTTGATATAACACCTAACAACAAACCACTATGTGGTTACATCATTAGAGTCAACAAAGCATAAACTCATTACGAAATCACTCAGTAAGAAAAAATGTTTACAAAATGCTTAGACAAGTATTTAAACCAACCCTATTAACAATTTTTTTAAAAAGCGTGTTGGAACATGTAGGCTTTAAGATAACAACAAAAATGATTCATCTTGGACAACCTCTAAAGAAGTGTGAGCTAAATCCATATAATTTTTAAACTTGCTGGCAGCAGTCGACAGACTCAACAGCACTGTAAGATATCAAAGAGCTGAGCTTCCAAGTAAGCCACTTTTAGAAGGGAGATTTTACTCCAGTCCTAGATTTTTAAAAACTGTATCATAATGTGTTAAAGGACCTGCAGCACTGATTTCAACAGTTAGAACCAGGGATTAAAAATACCACACTGATTTAGGATATAAATTCAAAACCACGATTGGCCAAAAAGTCTCTATCCTGGAACTGGGTAACTTCACAGCTCTATATGAGTGGTATGAAGATCCCACGGCAAAAAAAAAACCAACAACTGGTATAAACCAGCAGATGAAAGGATGTATTGTTGCCCCTGTACAAGTAATTGATGAGGGCCCACTTGGAGTATTGTATTCAGTTTTGGAGGCTGTATCTTGTTAAGGATGTAAAAAGGTATGAAGCAGTTCAAAAGAAAAGCAACAAAAATTGTATGGGGTTTGCGTCACAACACATATGAAGAGAGACTTGAAGACCTTAGCATGTACAGTAT
Source organism: Microcaecilia unicolor (assembly GCF_901765095.1). Classification (NCBI taxonomy): domain Eukaryota; kingdom Metazoa; phylum Chordata; class Amphibia; order Gymnophiona; family Siphonopidae; genus Microcaecilia; species Microcaecilia unicolor. The sequence goes on along the minus strand of NC_044032.1, from coordinate 420,518,509 downwards.
ACCCTGGAGGAAAGGAGAGACAGGGGTGATATAATACAGAGTTAATCCCCTATTAGATGGGGGATTACTGGAAGGGAAGGTACCTATCAGGCTCATTTTTGAAAGAGAAGGACGCCCATCTTTCAACACAAATTGGAAGATGGGTGTCCTTCTCACAGGGTCGTCCAAATCGGTATAATCAAACGCCGATTTTGGACATCCCCAACTGCTTTCCGTCGCAGGGATGGCAAAAGTTCAAGGAGGCATATTGGAGGCACAGCGAAGGTGGGACTTGGGCATGCCTAACACATTGGCGTCCTCAACCCATAATGGAAAAAAAAGGGCGTCCCTGATGAGCACTTGGACGACTTTACCTGGTCATGTTTTTCTTATGACCAAGGACCAAGAAGGTGGCCAAAATGACCAGATGACCACCGGAATCTGGGATGACCTCCCTTACTCCCACAGTGGTCACTAACCCCCTCCCACCCACCCCCAGCCTCTATGCCAGCCTCAGATGTCATACTCAGGTCCATCACAGCAATATGCAGGTCCCTGGAGCAGTTTAAGTGGATGCAGTGCACTTCAGGCAGGCAGACCCAGGCCCATCCCCCTCCCTACCTGTTACGTTTGTGGAGGAAACAGCGAGCCCTCCAAAACCCACCACAAACCCACTGTACCCACATCTAGGTGCCCCCCTTCACCCATAAGGGCTACAGTAGTGGTGTACAGTTGGAGGTAGTGGGTTTTAGGGGGGTTTGGGGGGCTCAGAAGACAAGGTAAGGGAGCTATGTTCCTGGGAGCATTTTATGAAGTCCACTGCAGTGCCCCCTAGGGTGCCCAGTTGGTGTCCTGGTATGTCAGGGGGACCAGTGCACTACAAATGCTGGCTGCTCCCATGACCAAAGGGCTTGCATTTGGTCGTTTCTGAGTTGGGCGTCCTTGGTTTCTATTATCGCCGAAAATCAGAAACGACCAAGTCTAGGGATGACCATCTCTAAGGACGACTTAAATTTCAAGATTTGGGCGTCCCCGACCTTATTACTGAAACAAAAGATGGACGTCCATCTTGTTTCGATAATAAGGGTTTCCCCGCCCCTCCACCGGGATGTTTTGTGAGGACGTCCTCAACAAAACTTGGGCGTCCCTTTCGATTATGCCCCTCTTAGAGTCACTGAACATAAGAGTAGCCATACTGGGTCAGACCAATGGTCCATCTAGCCAAGTATCCTGTTTTCCAAATACCGGCCAAGCCAGATCACAAGTACCTGGCAGAAACCCAAATTGTGGCAACACTCCATACTACAAATCCCAGGGCAAGCAGTTGCTTCCCATGTGTGTCTCAAAAGCAGACTATGGACTTTTCCTCCAGAAATTTGTCCAAACCTTTTCTAAGCCCAGATACACTAACCGCTGTTACCACATCCTCCGTCAAAGAGTTCCAGAGCTTAACTATTCATTGAGTGAAAAAATATTTCCTCCCATTTGTTTTAAAAGTATTTCCATGTAATGTCCTTGAGTGTCCCCTAGTCTTTCTACTTTTGGAATGAGTAAAAAATTGATTTACTCATTCTACACCACTCAGGATTGTGTAGACCTTAATCATATCTCCCCTCATCCATCTCTTTTGCAAGCTGAAGAGTCCTAACCTCTTTAGCCTTCCTCCTACAAGAGGAGTTCCATCCCCTTTATCGTTTTGGTCACTCTTCTTTGAAACTTTTCTAATTCCACTATATCTATATATATAGGAGGAGTGGCCTAGTGGTTAGGGTGGTGGACTTTGGTCCTGGGGAACTGAGGAACTGAGTTTGATTCCCACTTCAGGCACAGGCAGCTCCTTGTGACTCTGGGCAAGTCACTTAACCCTCCATTGCCCCATGTAAGCCGCATTGAGCCTGCCATGAGTGGGAAGCACGGGGTACAAATGTAACAACAAAAAAAAAACTGAATGCAATACTCAAGGTGCAGACACACCATGGAGTGATACAAAGGCATTATAGTATTTTTCAGTCTTATTCACCATCCCCTTCCTAATAATTCCTAGCATCCTGTTTGCTTTTTTTGGCCGCCACCGCACACACTGAGCAGAAGATTTCAGCCTATTATCTACAACGATACCCAGATCTTTTTCTTGAGTGCTGACCCCCAAGGTGAACCCTAGCATCAGGTAACTATGATGTGGATTATTCTTTCCAATGTACATCAACTTGCATTTGTCCACATTAAATTTCATCTGCCATTTGGATGCCCAGTCTTCCATTTTGCTAAGGTCTTCCTGCAATATTTCACAGTCCGCATGTGTTTTAACAACCCTGAGTAGTTTTGTATCATCTGCAAATTTAATCACCTCACTCATCATTCCAATTTCCATATCGTTTATAAACATGTTAAATAGTACTGGTCCCAGTACAGAACCCTTTCGGCACTCTACTGTTCAGCCTCCTCCATTGACAGAAATGACAATTTAACCCTACCCTCTGTTTTCTGTCCAGTAACCAACTCCTAATCCACATCAGAACCTTGCCTCCTATCTCATGACTCTTTAATTTTTTCAGGATGACCCCAGATGGGAGTAGTCCCAGCTCATGGGAAGTGGTTGATACAAGTTGCAGAGAAATGCAGGTTCCCTGGGAGTGACTGACAAGGAGGGAGGAGTTACCAAGGGAATAAGAGGTTGAAATTATTCCCAAGGGGGGGTCTTTGGTTGCCTGAGTGTTCCCTGCCAAGAGACCTGGAAGAGGAAAGGGAGAATCCTGAGTGAGGAGTGTGGCCTCTGGCAGTACATGGGGGAGGGGCATTGTGGCTCCTGAATTGGCAACCAATAAACTGAGTGGTACAGGTGGGAGGAGGAGAGGCCCAGCCCATGAGCTAGGGATTGGAGCCAGGAGCCAGGGAGAGTTCACAGCTTTTTCATGAGAGACTGATCCCAGATTCTTGCATGCTATGTTTTAACAGCTGCATCAGCCAGGCTGATTTTGAAATTTTACATCTGCTGGTGACCTACTGCCCATGACTCAGCCATTTATACTAGCAGAACATAGCCAAGTCAGGCATTTTATGTTGAAATTCTGGGAGCTTTTAGTCTATTAATAAAGACTGTGTTTCTTACAAGGTCTACCTTGTTGTTTTATCTTCCATATTGGATTTGGTGGACCGCCTGCCTTGCTGTTTTGTGACTCATATTCCATGATTGAAACTTGCCCTTGTAAATGAACCTGGAAAACAGGGGCGGACTGAGAGTGGTCTGGGCCCCTGGGCACTGAGGGTGGTCTGGGCACCCTGCCTGGCTGTTGCCCGACACCACCCTACTGCTGCGCTGCTGCCTCCCCTAATGCCACAGCTGACGCCCCAGTTGCCCCGGTCCTACCTGAAGGGCCCTGGTGGTCTAGTGATCTTTGCAGGGTGGGGGCATGTTCTTTCCTGCCTGCTGCGTTGTCACTATTCCCCCATCTGCTGGTGCCACGAGACTTCCACAGGGAGTCTCGGCCGCCATTTTTAAAATACAGCAGTGCCAGGCAGGGGGAATAGCGGCAGCACAGCGAGCAGGAAAGAACATATTCCCCCCTGCAGAGGCCACTAGATCACCAGCGGAGCACCTTTAATAGGACCAGGGAGGGCTGTAGAGTGCGACAGGCATCCGGGCAGAGCCTCTGGGCCCCCTAAAGCCTCTGGGCCCTTGGGCACTGACCGGTTGCCCAAATGGTCAGTCTGCCTCTGTGGGAAGGAGAAGTGGCACGGGAGTTCCCCTGTGGAACAGCAGAAGTGAAATTCAAGTTTGACTTTATCTACAGTTGGAGTGCTGAAACTGTTTTAACGTTGCCATCATTGCACAGTTAGAGAATAAAGATTTGAGTTCTTGCATAGATTGCTGATTCCAGTGTGCTTTTTTGGAGAAAGAGGGTCAAAAGTGAACTGATTCCTGAGAGTGCTAATCTCTCCCAAATCCCCAGATCACAATTCTGAAACTTTAACCCACTCCCAGCTCATCAGAAGTGTGGACTAGAACCAAGGGAAGAGTGGTGTGATTGGGTGTAAGTGGTTGTGGAATTGTCCTTGTGAGCTCAGGTCAAAGCTGAGTCTAGCCTAGGGCCCAGGTCCAGGCTATATAAAAATGGCACACAATGTGGAGCATTTGGGAGATCAAAGAGAATAATGATTTTTGCTAAAGGATTACAAATTTGGTTATTCTATTGTGGAGAACAGACTGGAAGCTCTTGCTTGTGGATTATAGTTACCAGAAAGATTGCTATTCAGACCTGGGATTTACAAATATTGCTAGAACCAGGGGAAGAACTGTCGGTACAGACCTGGTAAAAGTTTGAAAACTCTCTCCCAGTAAAGACCATGCAAACAGAGCCAAGAAAATTCCGCCAGAACAGTGATTACCTGGGAAAGGGCAGGAAGGAGGAGCTGAGCTATTATGGTGGCAGTTTCTGCACCAGCAGCCTGGGGGGGAAGATAGAGTGCTCCAACTGATAGTACACTGCAAAGAATATTGGATCTCTTTTGAACATTTGGGGTGTTTGATGTCACACGTAACCCAGGAGGGTGGAGGTCATGCACGTGGATCAGACACGCCTGCTGCCCCTAAAAATGCAAGGAGGATCAGTCTGGCCACATGGGAGATTTGGTGATTGTGAATGGCAGAGAGACTGAATGAATGAAGAAAATGGCTCACCACTTGCTAGCTCTTGTTATTGCACATATAGTCAAGGTATTGTCTAAACTAAAGGGTACTTTTACTAAGCTGCGGTAACAAATAGCCTTAGTTAACCTTACATAGGTCATTCCCATGAGCCAAGGCCATTTTTACCACTTACATAAAAACCCACATTTTCTATTTATTTCAATAATTGCGATGTACTAATGCTGCCATTAGTATGCGGCCATTTTTTTAAAATACAGTGGGAGCACTTATCAACATCTATTTTGAGGTGGTAAGGGCTCCCATGTTATCTATGCACTAACTGGTTAGCGCAGGAATGCCCACTCTCCACCCCTGACATGCCCCCTCAAAAAAAAAGTAATAATAATAGCATGTGGTTAGCAAGCGCACATCCCAAAGCTTATATGGAATATGGAATTATGAGACTCAAAGGTGCTGAAGGCGGATGTGTGGGAAGTGGTGATAAAAAAGTGAAATTGCAAAATGAATACTCCAGTGTTCATGGAAGAAGAACTTGGAGAAGGTCCACAGATAATTGGTAAATATACATATGGGGATGGCGTAGATACCATACCATTCACTGAAGATAGTGTTTATCAACAGCTAGCAAAACTGAAAGTAGATAAAGGCATGGGATCTGATGAGAAACATCCCAAGATTTTATAATAGATCTTTAGAAATGGGGAATGTTCCACGAGTTTGGATAAAGCTTGATGTGATCCCTCTTTACATACGTGGGAACTGAGAAGAGGTGGGAAACTACAGGCTGATAAGTTCAACCTCAGTGATGAGAAAGATAATGGAAATGCTGCTGCAAGAAAGGAAAATTAATTTTCTATAATCCAATGGGATGCAAAATCCGAGGCAACATAGCTTCACTAAAGGTAGATCATGCCAAACAAATCTGATTGATTGATTGATTTCTATCACTGAGTGACAAAAGAACTGGATTGAGGACATGCACTGGGTGTGGTCTACTTAGATTTCAACAAAGCCTTTGATACTTTTCTTCACTAGAAACTCATGAATAAATTGAGCAGCTTGAGGAAGTGATCCAAAGTGGTTAACTAGATCATAAATTTGTTGACCAATAGGTGACAGAGGAAAAATTAGTGAGCAGTGCTGTGCTTCAAGGATCCATCCTGGGGTCAATTCTGTTCAATATTTTTGTGAGCAAGATTACCAAAAGGTCAGAAGGAATAGAATGCCCTTTTTCAGATGACATGAAGATTGACAACAGAGTGGACACCCCAGAGGAAGAAGAAAGCATGAGAAGTGATTGAAAAACATTAGAAGCATGAACAATTGTTTGGCAGTTAAGCTTTACTGTAAGCTCCTTTGAGCAGGGACTGCCCCCCCTTTTTTGTTAAATTGCACAGCGCTGCGTAACCCTAGTAGCGCTATAGAAATGTCAAGTAGTAGTAGTAGTAGTAGTAGTAAAGTGTATTTGGAGTGCAGAAACCCAAATGTGTTGGTGTCTGAGGATCTCAAGATAGTGAAACAATTTGATAAGGCAGTGGCCAAGGCCAGAAAGATACTTGGCTGCATAGACAAAGGCATAACCAGCAGAAATACTAGGACTAGGGGGCATGCGATGAAACTACAGTATAGTAAATTTAAAACAAATCGGAGAAATTTTTCTTCACCCAACGTGTAATTAAACTCTGGAATTCGTTGCCGGAGAAAGTGGTGAAGGCGGTTAGCTTAGCAGAGTTTAAAAAGGGGTTGGACGGATTCCTAAAGGACAAGTCCATAAACCGCTACTAAACGGACTTGGAAAAATCAAAAATTCCAGGATAACATGTATAGAATGTTTGTACGTTGGGAAGCTTGCCAGGTGCCCTTGCCTGGATTGGCCGCTGTCGTGGACAGGATGCTGGGCTCGATGGACCCTTGGTCTTTTCCCAGTATGGCATTACTTATGTACTTATGTACTTATGAAAGGAGGAGGAGAAGATAATGCCGCTGTACAAGTCATTGGTGAGACTTCACTTGGAGTACTGCGTTCAGTTCTGGAAGTCATATCTTAACCAAGACAAAAAAAAATGAAACAGTTCGGAGGAAAAGGATCAAACTTATATGGGGTCTCCATCAGAAGATGTATAAGAAGACACTTGAAAACTTATATATGTATACCCTGGAAGAGAGAAGGAAGAGGGGATATATGATACAGATGTTCGAATACCTAAAAGATATACATTTATAAGCATACCTTTTCCAAAAACAGAGAAGCTATATAACTAGAGGACACGAAATGAAACATCAAGGGGATAAACTGAAAAGCAGCATTAAGAAATACGTTTTCACAAAGAGGGTGCAAATGCCTGGAATGCTCTTCCATGGGAGGTGGTGGGCAGGCATGCATGAAAATGGTAACGGACTTTAAAAAGACATGAGATATACACAGATGATCCTTAAATTGGAAGAGGATGGACTAAAAATATAGAGCATTTCCACACAAGTAAAATATAACTAAAGTCACACACAGAAAAAGAGAGCATAGAAGAGGTAACCTGTATGGAGTGGCATGTACAACCCTAACAAGAAAAAGGAAAAGTAGCCTGAAGAGAGCAGCAGATTCAACACTGCCTACCTTTCTGAGCAGACTGGATGGACCATACTGGTCTTTATCTGCCATCAATTACTATGTTACTATGATCACACCAATAGAACCCCTCTCAGAACAACACTGTAAAATACATAATTGGACATAATGAGGGCAATTTCAAAAAGCCGTTTACCAAGGTAAATGGACTGTTTGAAAATTGCCCACCGTCTCTGTACACAAAAATACAAGCACTTGGTTCTTTGAGTTTTTGTGGCAGTTAGGACCTATTGTTTTGCTTTAACTGCAGCTGTTATTTGCCATCCCCCAGAAGCTGTCATCCTAGGTGTCCACCTAGTTAGCCTTAATGGTTACACCAGCCCTGCCTCAAGAGGTGGTGCGAAGGTCATCTGCTCTACCGGCTGGCTGGTAGCATAGTTGCTGCCTAAATAAAGAACAGCTTAATCCTCAGTGGTGCACTCTCTTTTCCTCCTCCTCCTCCTCCTCCTCCTCCACCTCCAAAGAACTTATCCCTAGATCAGATCCCCGAAAGAGCTTACACCCTGATCTTATTCCTTCAGAGCAGAGGCGTAGCCAGACAACAGTTTTTGGGTGGGCCTAAGCAAGAAGTGGGTGGGCACCAAGTTTCTTCCCCTCCTCCCCCACCAAAAAAAAATGTCAGCTGGTGGGAAAAATGCTTCTTTCCCACCTTGGCAGTCTGCAGTAGACATGTGCTGAAAACTGAGCATGCACAGGTGCCATTATCGTGGAGAGTAGCGTTTTCATTACCATCAGGAGGAAGTCTTCAGGTGGCTGAGCTTGAGATCTCCACCAGCTACCGCTAATCATGTGCTACTGTTGGGTGGGCCTGAGCCCTAAGTGGGTGGGCCCTGGCCCACCCAGGCCCACCTGTAGCTACGCCACTGCTTCAGAGGCACCACCTCAGAAATAACCTGCTCCTCCATTTATCCCAACCGCCTCCCCCAGCACTCACCCAGGGAGTCTCCTTGGTAGTCTAGTGGCCCAAGATGAGCACAGTCCCCCTCCACCTATGACTCCTAGCAGTACTGTCGGGGTCATCCTTCTATTTAAGGAGCAACTTTCTAACATATGCTCTGCATCTATGCTGGAGTGAAATCATTCAAGAGACTGACAAAAAAAATGGATTTGTCATTTGCTACAATAACATCCAGGATATTTCTAATTAGGTGTATAAAAGTGAAATGAAGCTCAAAAAAGCTTTCTTTGATTTCTTGGTATCTGGAATCATTATGTGGCACATTGACAACTTGGGGAACTGGGTTTGATTCCCACTACAGTTCCTTGTGTCCCTGGGCAAACCACTTAACCCTCCACTTAAACTTAGATTGTGAGCCCACTAGAGACAGAAAAGGTACCTGCATATAATATATGTAAACCACTTTGGTTGTTTTACACAGAAAGGTAGTATATGAAATCCATGACCCTTTGAAACAATTGGCCCCACTTGTTGCTGAATCAGAAATAAAATGAGTTATGTCTGAGGTTACGAAGGACAATAAGAAGTTTTATGGCTGAGTGTAAACAAATCTACATGCAATAAAAGGAAATCTTATAACTGATAACGTATAAAAGAAAAGTAAATAGCATTAGAGATAAACAGCTATCATCATACCAGCAGCACCAGAGTTACAACCGATTTAACAACAGCTAGTCAAACCATCCAATGTCATTCACGGAACGTGCACAAGAATACAGCATCAACAATGCACCAAAAGAGTGAAGTAGGCTACAAAGTGGGATGGAAGAAACAATTTTATTAAGGACCCGACATGGGCCATATTTCGGCATATTGGCTGCATCAGGGGTCTGCATAAAAATACATATAAATATTCATATATAAAAAATAATATGATGAAAATAAACATTAAAAATCACAATACAGAACAGAAATAAAAATAAAAATAAAGCAACATAATAATAAAATATACATAACTTTTAAAATGTTTGTAGTAGCACTTATTAAAATAATACAATCACATAAAAGTACTTGACAGGAAAATGATGTTCTAAGCATGCAAAAATAAATGTATTAGATATCCATTAAAACTTGTGAAGAAGTAGCAGCATCTTCTGTCTCCTCCAACATCTCTTTTGGTCTCTTCAACTCCCAGTCCCTTGATGTAATTTGACATCTTTCCCCCTATCTGTGAGTCAACGTCACCACCCCCCCTATGCGCCAGTCCTGCCTTAAAGGTGGTAATCTGTTGATACCCACGGCAGCAGCATTGCACATAGGCTGCCTTCACCTGGTCCAAAGCTTTCCCTCTGACCCATCCAACCATGCAGAAACAGGAAGTGATGTCAAAGGAGGGAAGACAAGCCACAGGGAAAGCTTCAGAGCAGGCGTCAGGCAACATATGTGCAACACTGCCACTGCCTGGGATCAACCTGGGTATAACAGTGGAGGGGGGATTGAGAGTGGGGCAGCTGCTGAACTCCAGGTAGGGGGAGGGGAGTAGGCTGCAGACCCACGAGCAGAACAGGAGGGGCCACCGATGGAAGCTATGACTGAGGCAGTAAGCTCCAGCAGCCACAAGAAGAGCTCGGTGCTGCTTATCACCAAGTTTGGGTGTCTGCTTATGGGGGTGGAAGACATGCCCCCTCCAAAAAATATTTTTTTAAATTAGTGATATATGTTAGTGTCTGCTAGCAAGCAAAATACCACAAAATGCCTTAACATGTTTCTGCAGTAGAATGTTTGCATGTGCTAACCTCACGTTAAGGCAGACAGAAAGATATATATCCTCATATAATCTCATTATACTGCAGCATAAGGACTGAATAGGCTGCAAGATTAAACAGACTCCTAGCACAAGTTCACTTAAAAAGGGAACTAGAATTCAGTTTAAAAATAATCATTAAGCTATACAGAGCAAACACAATTATCAAGTGGTTTATATATGTCTAAATTAAGGGGCAACCAATATTTAGGGGGAAAATTATCAAGGTGCAATGAAAATTCAGTAACCTGTGGAATCTCAGTCCCTCAGATTGCTGAATCCCGAGATAAAAGAATAAAAGAGCTTGTGCGTCACCTCACAAGCAGCATTATTCCAGTGGCCCATAAGCATCCAACATGATGCTCCCAGTTCGGCAGAGCAACCCCCCCACACACACACACAATCAAGCTCCCTCCCAGTTCAAACCCCCTCACTCAAACTCTCCCACCCTCATGTCCAAATTCCACCCCAGCTCAAGCCCTTCCAAAAGGCCCTAGCCCCTGCTAAAGGCCCTAGAGCTCCCCAAAAGAGTGAACCATGTACATTATTGGTGGTCCTAGGGGGTCCTCAGTCGCTCCTGCCCTCTCCTTATAAGTGCAATATGACCCCTAGCAGTAGTCATATGAGTCTATTTCTACGGGAGTCATTTTGATGACAATGCTGGACTGGAGTGGACAGGAGCAACAGGGCATCGTTCCTGCCCGAAGACCTTCCAGAACCATGAATAATGCATATAGTAGGCCCTTTCAGGGGATCTTACACCTTTTTTGGGGGGGGGGGGCTGAGGACTTTTGGAGAGGTTTGAATTGGGGGGGGGGCTTGACCTAGAGGGAGAGTTGAGCTGGGGGGGTGCTCTGCCAGCCCAGGAGCATCAGGCTGCATCTTTGTGGCCCGATGCTCCCAGTTGATAAATTAACCCCAGCTGTGTTACTCTGATTTACCATAACATGACTTGCAGTGTGTACCCAGTGCACACCGCAAGTTGCATTTTTACATAGTAATGAGCTGCATGTTTTGCATCTCATTTCTATGTAACCCCCTGCGGCAACTTAAATATTGCTGCAGTAAAATAAGTCGAGCTGCAATAGGGCCCTTTAAGTCATGTTAAGGGACAAATAACCCGACAAAGTCAAACGCAGCTTGATAACTTCCCCCCCCCCCCCCCCCTTAATGAATGTGAATAAATGTAGGCATATTTATTTATTTATGCATTCTTGTATCCCACTATTATCCAAAAACAAGTTTCGGTTCAAAGTGGCTTACAAATTACATTTTGGTGGAGTTACAATAGTGTTCAGTAATGTGGGCAGGGCATCTCCACATTGCACAGCAACACAATTGCATTACAAATGCAGTGTAAATAATACACAACTACAAATGCAACTGATGTCCGGGGTATAATTCAGAAGATAATAGATAGCCACAAAGTGAAGAAAGTGGCGTGTTATGGATTACGTCTCATTCATCTCTCTTCAGAGGAGGTTCACTGGCTGCACATAGACGTGGGTGTATCACATGTGAGGAAGAAATACGAACTAGGGCATCCTGCAGAGGAATGGAAGTAAGATGAGAAATATTATACTGTAAAATCGTACCTCTTTTTTTGCTTTGTTGATTTTGCCTCTCCCACTTTGCAACAAAATCCTTGTTTTAGTGTACCTCGTGTAATGATAAATCTGAGAATGGCATGACTAAAATGTTGGACAGTTGGAGTATGTAGTGATTACACTGCAGCTGTTCTAGGCTTGAAGAAAAATATAACACAGACGTTAACTGTAGAAAAGTATTATGCTTTAACCAAGTAATTGGGATTCGGTTGAATACCCACAATATAATTACCAGGTAAGTGTTACCTTCTGAGATTCCTCTTAAAAAGGAGAAATAAAACAAGTCAATGCAACCCTACATTTAGATGAATTAATTTTCTCTGAGAACAAGCAACATAGCAAGTCCTTACAGCACAAATGACATTGCTGATGCCTGCACAGAAGCTTCTCCAGCTTAAAATAAGCTCAAAGCTTTTGAATTGCTCCACCATGCAAGCATGCTACTCCTGTCTACTTCTATATGGATCCACCTCTGTCTTTGTGTTTTTTGAACAGAGCCACCTGTGTGTGCCTAATTGGAGCTTGCCTCAAGACATCATTTTCTTACACAAATCTGCACTTCTACATTTTTTTTTCCTAGAGTCTTGTCACTATCAAGTGGTCCTTCTTTCTCATCAGTATTAGGCTTTTCAATTTTTAGGTTTCCTTAATTTTTTCAGATCGCCTGGTGTAGAGCTTGCTGAAGACCTCAGGTTCCTGATTCGGTGGGCTTATTTTCAGAATCAAGTTTTGTGATTTTGCAGAGGCTGTTTTTCCAGACAAGATATCCCAGAAAGCAACCAGTGTCTTTACACCGGGTGACACTTCTTATAAAGAACCGTATCCATGATGAATACAGTCTCAATTATCCGACCTTCACTAATCCGACCTCCCTGGCATATCTGACAGACCCTCGGTGATGTCATCACAATGCTGTTCAGAAACGTATGCCTTTGCTTCCTTTTTTCCAGCTTCACACGCTGCAAGGAAGCCATGTTGAGCTGAGACTGTGCTTCTCCTCAAGGGAACCATGCTTTGCAGCTGATACTCCTTTGTTTAGTGAATGTTAGCAGGACGAGTGGCGGCTGATAGGGGACATCCTTCAAAAAGCATTCCAGCAAAACATGCCATGTCGGAGAAGATTGCCCCTAAACCAACTAGGTCAAGTGTTATATCCTAAAGATGAGTATTAAGTAACATATATAGGCTCATTTTTAAAGAGACGGACGTTCAAAAGTGGCATAATCGGCATTTGGACGTCCATCTCACAGAAATATCCAAATCGGTATAACCAAAACCGCATTATGGACGTCTTTCTGAGAAGTCCGTCGGGAAGGACGTCCAAATCTCAAGGGGGCTTATCGGAGGTGTTTCAAGGCGGGACTTGGGCGTTCCTAAGTCTTGGACGTCTTTGAGCCATAATGAACAAAGCAAAAAACGTCCAGCACTAAAACTGAACGTTTTGAGCTAGACCAATTTTTGTTACAATAAGACACAAAAAGGTGCCCAAATGACCAGATGACCACTGAAGGGAATTAGGGATGACCTCCACTTATTCTCCAAGTGGTCACTAACTCCCTCCCACCCCCCAAAAAGTGTGTTGAAGAACATTACTTGCCAGCCTCAGATGTCATATTCAGGTCCATGACAGCAACATGCAGGTCCCTGGAGTAGTTTAGTTGCCTTCAGACAGGTGGACCAAGGCCCATTCCTCACCCTACTTGTTACACTTGTAGAGGAAACTGTGAGCCCTCCAAAGCTCACCAGAAACCCACTGTACCCACATATAGGTGCCCCCTTCACCCGTAAGGGCTAAGGTAGTGGTGTGCAGTTGGGGTAGTGGGTTTTTGGGCTCAGCACACAAGGTAAGGGAGTTGTGCACCTGGGAGCATTTTATGAAGTCCACTGCAGTGCCCCCTAGGGTGCCCAATTGCTGTCCTGGCATGTCAGGGGAACCAGTCTACTAAAGATTCTGGCTCCTCACACATCCAAATGACTTGAATTTGGACGTTTTAGACTTGGACATTTTTTTTTTTTTAATGGCCGAAAATCAAAGACATCCAAATCGCAAAATGTCTAAATCCAAGGACGTCCATGGTATTTTCAAACACAAAAGATGGACGTCCATCTTTTTTGAAATGACCTTTTCCCCACTTCAGAATTTGGACATCTTTGTAAAACATCCAAATCTGACTTGGATGTTTCTTTCGAAAATGCCCCTCATAGAACAGTAAAAGGCAGTCTACTAAGTTTATTTCCATAAAAAAGTTTATTGAACAATTAAAAAACTATATAGGAAGGTGGCGGCTACTGAACCAGTGGCGATCTGAGTATGTAAGGCACTGTACATAAGGGTATAAAGCCACAGCGCATTACTACTGAGGTTCATTAACCAACACATTGACTTCTGTTGTTCAGCAGGATTTCACAGGTATCTTAAAAGAGTATTTGATATCCAAAGTGTGCTATTTTTAATGCAGGCATTAAGCGATGAGCTCAGGTGACTAGAATAACAGGGATACCAGAGAGGCTTACTGTGTTTGTTGGTCAAATGATACCACTGTGTATGGAATATAAAAAAAAAAGGCAGTTAAGGCAGTTAGAATCTCAGTAATAAAAGGAAACATAAAAAGAACCAGGCTTACCTCAGCTATACCTTTGTATGGTCCTGCACACACACATATAAACACACACACATGTGCACACACAATTTTTCAAACCTGTTTAGTCACAATTAAAGAGAACAAAAACAGAATAAACACAAGCTATATTAATTATTAGTCCTTCAGTGCTCTCTGGGACTCATTTTTGAAACAGAAAAACATCCAAAAAGCAGCATCGCTATTTTCAAAACCCATTTTAAGACATTTTTCTATGCAGTTCATCTAAAGTGTGTACAAATCACAAGGGGGCATGTGAGGGTGTGTTGGGAGTCGGATTTGAGTGTTCCTAACATTTGGGCGTTTTTCTGCCATAATGGAATAAAGCAAAAATATCCTGACCTAAAACCTAGTTGTTTTGGGCTAGACATGTTTTAATAACAACTAAGCCATAAAAAGGTGCCCCAAATGACCACTGGATGGATTAAGGCATGAGCCCCCCTTACTCCCCCAGTGGTCACTGACCCCCCTCCCACCCCAAAAGATGTAAAAAAAACAGTACATACTAGGATTTACGACAGCTTGAGATGTTATGGCCAGTCCTATTAGAGCAGCAAGCAGGTCCCTAGAGTAGTCTAGTGGTTGGTGCAGTGCTCTGTAGAGACGGGGACCCAGGCCATAACCCACTCTAACTAGTACATTTGTAGTAGAACCTGTAAGCCCTCCAAACCCCACCAAAAACCTACTATACCTTCATATAGGTGACACCTGCAGGCATAAGGGCTATTGTAGTGGTGTACAGTTGCGATATTCAGACCGCAGGAGGTTGCCTCCTGAGCCAGATTGGTGCTGAGCACAGAAATTCCATGCCGAGCCATTTCCAATGTCAGGCATTGAATATCTGGGTGTATTTCGGTCAGTTTAAATTTAACCAGCCAAGCCGATATTCAGTGCTAGCCGGTTAAGTTTAAACTGGCCAAAGATATACCTGCTATTTTGGCAGATAAACTTAGCCAGCGATAAGTACATAAGTATTGCCATACTGGGAAAGACCAAAGGTCCATCAAGCCCAGCATCCTGTTTCCAACAGTGGCCAATTCAGGTCACAAATACCTGGCAAGATCCCAAAAAAGTACAAAACATTTTATAGTGCATATCCCAGAAATAGTGAATTTTCCCCAAGTCCATTTAATAGTGGTCTATGGACTTTTCCTTTAGGAAGCCGGCCAACCCTTTTTTAAACTCCGCTAAGCTAACTGCCTTTACCACATTCTCTGACAATGAATTCCAGAGTTTAATTACACGTTGAGTGAAGAAACATTTTCTCCGATTTGCTTTAAATTTACTACATTGTAGCTTCATCGCATGCCCCCTAGTCCTAGTATTTTTTGAAAGCGTAAACAGACGCTTCACTTCTACTCGTTCAACTCCACTCATTATTTTATAGACCTCTATCATATCTCCCCTCAGTCACCTTTTCTCCAAGCTGAAGAGCCCTAGCTGCTTTAGCCTTTCCTCATAGGGAAGTCGTCCCACCTCCTTATCATTTTCGTCGCCCTTCTCTGCACCTTTTCTAATTCCACTCTATCTTTTTTGAGATGCAGCGACCAGAATTGAACACAATATTCGAGGTGCGGTCGCACCATGGAGCAATACAAAGGCATTATAACATCCTCATTTTTGTTTTCCATTCCTTTCCTAATAATACCTAACACTCTATTTTCTTTCTTAGCCGCAGCAGCACACTGAGCAGAAGGTTTCAACGTATCATCAATGACGACACCTAGATCCCTTTCTTCATCAGTGACTCCTAACGTGGAACCTTGCATGACGTAGCTATAATTCGGGTTCCTCTTTCCCACATGCATCACATGCACTGAATATCGCTGGATAGCCGGTTATATCATGTCATATAACCGGCTATCCGCTAAGTGCTAACTGGCTATCTCCCACTGAATATTGCCGGGGGGCGATGCCAGGTGTGGGGGTGGATTCTGCTCCAAAAGAGTGCCGCCTGAGGCCCCCGCCTCAGATGGCCTAATGGTAGGGCCACCACTGCAAAGACATTACAAAATATTAGTGTAAACCCACTTTGGTGCACCAAAGGTTAGGCACAATCACTTATGCCTAGGTGCACCATGCACCACATGCAGCTGATAGTATCTAGAAGTTGTGGACATTGCTCAGTGCCATGCCATGGCCCACTCATGTTGTTACCCTTGCAGTTATGCACCATAGCACTTACACACTACTTTATAGAGTAGCATTTAGTGCATTTTAATTTAATTTAAAAAATACTTATATTCCGCATGATCCATACAATTCTCAGTGGATTACACACAAAACACACATAATAAAACCATGATAAAACAATGTACATAACAATACAGCAAACATAAAATCATTACGCAAATTTTCAAAATACTAATTTTTTCCTGACTCTTATAACAAAATTCACTGTGCAAAAATCAATTTCAAACTACACCGTACACCTATATACAAACATATCTTCCATGCAAATCAATATTAGTAAATGTCTGCTATTATCTTCTGTTAATCTCACAGGACTATATTAATATATTGGCATTACTCTCTTCTTTTCCATCCAGACAAAACCATACAACAAATTCAGATACTCATTTTATTCAGATTCTGACAGCACAAAATTTGCTGCGAATAAATCAATTTCAGGGTTCCAGAGGTGATCTGGGAAATTATAGACCGGTGAGCCTGACATCGGTGCCAAGCAAAATGGTAGAGACTATTATAAAGAACAAAGTTACAGAGCTTATTCAAAAGAATAGATTAATGAGACAAAGCCAACATGGATTTAGTGAAGGGAAATCTTGCCTCACCAATTTACTACATTTCTTTGAAGAGGTGAACAAACATGGATAAAGGTGAACTGGTCAATACTATGTATCTGGATTTTCAAAAGGCATTTAACAAAGTACCTCATGAAAGACTCCACAGGAAATTGGAGAGTCAGGGATAGGAGGTAGTGTCCTATTGTGGATTAAAAACTAGTTAAAGAATAGAAAACAGAGATTAGGGTTAAATGTTCAGTATTCTCAATGGAGAAGGGTAGATAGTGGGGTTCCACAGGGGTCTGTGTTGGGACCACAGCTTTTTAACATATTTATAAGTGATCTAGATATGGAAATAACTAGTGAGGTAATTAAATTTGCCAATGGCACAAAGTTATTCAAGGTTGGTAAATCTCAAAAGGATTGTGGAAAAATTGCAAGACGACTTTAAGAGACTGGAAATGGGCATCCAGATGGCAGATGATGTTTAATGTGAGCAAGTGCAAAGTGATGCATGTGGGAAAGAACAACCCAAAGTAAAGATACGTGATGCAAGGTTCCGCCTTAGCAGTCACTGACCAGGAAAAGGATCTAGCAGTCATCGTTGACGATACTTTGAAACCCTCTGCTCAATTTGCTGTGGCAGCAAAGAAAGCAAATAGAATGTTAGGTATTATTAGAAAAGGATTGGAAAATAAAAATGAGGATGTTATAATGCCTTTCTATCCCTCCATGCTGCGACCGCACCTTGAATACTATGTGCAATTCTGGTCACTGCATCTCAAAAAAGAGAATGTGGAGTTACAAAAGGTACAGAAAAGGGCGACGAAAATGATAAGGGGATGGGACGACTTCCCAATGAGGAAAGGCTGAAACGGCTAGGGCTCTTTATCTTGGAGAAAAGATGGATGAGGGGAGATATGATAGAGGTATATAAAATAATGAATGGAGTGAACGAGTAGACGTGAATCACTTGTTTACTCTTTCCAATAATATTACAACTAGGGTGCACGCAATGAAGCTACAAAGTAGTATATTTAAAATGAATAGGAGAAAATATTTCTTCACTCAACATGTAATTAACTCTGGAATTCATTGCTAGAGAATGTGGTAAAATCAGTTAGCTTAGCGGTGTTTAAAAAAGGTTTGGTTAGCTTCCTAAAAGAAAAGTCCATAAGCTATTATTAAAATGGATTTGGGAAAAACCCACTGCTTATTTCTAGGATAAGCAACATAAAATGTATTGTACTGTTTTGGGATCTTGCCAGGTAGTTGTCCCTGACTCTCTTTGCTCAACTGTAGATTCGTATGCTCCAAAACTACCGCCCTCCATAACATTATTGTTTCTTGCCTGATATGGCTCCTTTGTTTAACTGAAAGCTGGCTCCATGACAGTGAGGAACCTGTCCTTTACCTGTGTCTACCTGCAGGCTATATAAAACTCTATCTCTACAGCTGCCAAATAGAGGACCTAGGCTTCACCTATGCTTAGCCACCTTTCCCCGAGGGTTGAGCCCTCAGGTTCGGGCAGCCGGCAGGACTTACAGGAAAAACCAGAACTGGAACTTGCAAGCAGGAACAGCAGGAATGAGGATCCAGGAGTGCCCCCAGGCACCTAGGCAAAAGCAAGGCAGACAGGCAGGGAATGTCCGGGTTCCGGCAGTAGGCAGGTTCAAGGCAATGGTCAAGTCAAGGAACAAGGCTGAGGCTGGAGCTTCAGTATCAAGGAGTGCTGGCAACAGACTGAACAAGGGCTGAAGCTCCAGAAGCAAAAGAAAACACACACGGGAAAACCAGCAGGCTAAACACACGAAGACTAGGAAACTGAACACAAGCTAACAAGAAAGCTATGCCCAAGCTAACCAGTCATACACTAGAAACATACACTAAACAAACACAGGAGATCTGGTAAAGCTGTACACCGGCTAACAAGCAAAGCCGTGCCCAAGCTAACAAGTCATACACTAGAAACATACACAGAGCAATCACAGGAGAACTAGCAAAGCTGTACACAGACTAACAATCAAAGCTGTGCCCAAGCTAGCTAGGCATACACTGGAAACATACACAGAGAACTAGCAAAGCTGTACACAGGCTAACAAGCAAAGCTGTGCCCAAGCTAACAAGTCATACACTGGAAACATACACAGAGCACACAGGAGAACTAATAAAGCTGTACACAGGCTAACAAGCAAAGCTGTGCCCAAGCTAACAAGCCATACACTAGAAACATACACAGAACAAACTCAGGAGAACTAATAAAGCTGTACACAAGCTAACAAACAAAGCTGTGCCCAAGCTAACAAGTCAAACACCAGAAACATACACAGAGCAAACAATGTAGCAGTGTACAGAGCACTCTACATACCAGGGCCCTTAGACGAAATGCAAAGGCAAGGGCTGCAGTCTCTAAGTGATTAATAAAGCCCTTCAACACCAGAGGCACAGCTGCAGCAATCACCTTGCATCCAAACAGAGGCTTGACACTCAGAGAAGTCAGCCCACAGGAAGAACAAGCGGGAGCCATCTTGGATACTGGCATAGAGGAGTTGGCAGCCATCTTGGAAGAGGCATAGCCCACACAGGTGAGGTTCAGTAGGGCAATCAGCACCCAGAGCCAGAGAGAAACTAAGACAGAGACAGACACAGAGACAAGCAGGAGCCAGCACAGCCACTGACTCCCAGAAACCGGGTAAGTATGAGGGTGGGCATGGCCACAGACGTGACACAATACTTATGTGATGTGTGCATAGCGAGGACAACCAACTAGCAACAGCAATTTGTACAATTATGGTACATATCTTCCAATTAGGGCGTCACTTACATATTCAAGACATGCATAATTGCAACTGTCCATTTATAAAATTACCTCCATTATATTTTTCTACCAGCCTATCTAGCAGGACTTTCTCTTCCTCCAAGAACTATCATCTGCACTACAATCTCCTAGAGGTCCTGCAGTAGTTTACCAAGAGGGGCATAATCGATAGGGACGCCCAAGTTTTGCTGAGGATGTCCTCACAAAATATCCTGGTGGAGGGACGGGGAAACCCATATTTTCGAAACAAGATGGGCGTCCATCTTTCGTCTCGATAATATGGTCGGGGACGCCCAAATCTTGACATTTAGGTCGTCCCTAGAGATGGTTGTCCTTAGACTTGGTTGTTTCTGATTTTCGGCGATAATGGAAACTAAGGACGCCCATCTCAGAAATGACCAAATGCAACCCCCCCCCCCCAAAACCCACTACCCACAACTGTACACCACTACCATAGCCCTTACAGGTGAAGGGGAGCACCTAGAGGTGGGTACAGTGGGTTTCTGGTGGGTTTTGGAGGGCTCACATTTACCACCACAAGTGTAACAGGTAGGGGGGGTCCGCCTGCCTGAAGTGCACTGCACCCACTAAAACTGCTCCAGGGACCTGCATACTGCTGCGATGGACCTGAGTATGACATTTGAGGCTGGCACAAAATATTTTTAAAGATTTTATTTGAGGGTAGGAGGGGGTTAGTGACCACTGGGGGAGTAAGGGGAGGTCATCCCTTTTCTCTCCGGTGGTCATCTGGTCAGTTTGGGCACCTTTTTGTGGCTTGGTCATAAGAAAAACAGGACCAGGTAAAGTCGTCCAAGTGTTTGTCAGGGACGCCCTTTTTTTCCATTATGGGTCGAGGACACCCATGTGTTAGACACACCCCCGTGAACTTTGGTCATCCCCGTGACGGAAAGCAGTTGGGGACGCACAAAATCCGCATTCGATTATGTCGATTTGGGCGACCCTGTCAGAAGGATGTCGAAAGATGGGCGTCCTTCTCTTTCGAAAATAAGCCTGTAAGGGGTTCTTTTACTAAGCTGCGGTAAGCACTATCGCATACTTACCGCAGCTTAAAATGCCTTACTGCTGGATTGCGTTCAGGTATCCCATGGTAATTTGGCATTGGCAGGCATTTCCCATGCGCTCAAGAATAGATTTTATTTTTTAGTCCTGGGGCGGGTCAGAGGCGGAGAGTAGGAATGTTCTGCAGGGCTCACATGCTAATGGCCATGCACTAATGGGAAAATTAGTGCATGGCCATTAATTCAAAAATTAGAAAAATTGACCATGTTACCCATGCAGTAAAAATAGCCTTAGAATGGGAATGACCCACGTAAGCACGCGCTAGGGCCACTTTTCTACTGCATTATGGCAAAAGGGCCTCCATGTATGTTAAGTCTAAAATATTCTTTAGTGAATTAACACCTCAGTGTTGGCAGTTACAGTCTATTGCATTTCTTCTATAAAAAGTTTATTTCTGTGCTTGAAAGCTTTTAGAGGTCAATTTCGTAAATACATAGGTCACCAAATACGTCTTTAACTAGCAATTCTACTCAGAATAGTCCTGGAAAGCAATAAGCAACATGTAATACATAATACCATAAACATATTCTTGTTCTCTTGGATGTTAATGATTAAATGGATACACATAAAAGTTGCCTAACTTTCTGCTGATTAAACAGATTTTATAGCACATGGCTGGGTAGCATAATAACAGGAATGTAGAATGTGGAAAAAATACTTGAATCCCATCTCTGGGATGGATAAATATTGTAAGCTTTAATAAAAACAAAGATGAAAGGACCCTGAATAGTAGCACACCAATTTACTATACAACAATAATCAGCTTGAAAAAGACTGGATAAGTTGATTTCAACAAGTACCCAAATGTTCTATTATAAATGATTATATGTTCTATTATAAATGATTATATGATTTATTTATTTACTTATTTATTTTAAAACCTTTATTGACCCTCTTCTAGGCCAAAGCCATTCAAGACGTTAAAGGGCCATTTTACTAAGCCCTGGCAAAAATTGGTCTGCGGCAGTGAGCGTGTGGTAATGAGTGTGCCGGCCCATTTTTTACTGCCGCTGGGAAAAAGAACTTTTTTTTAATGTGCCGGGAAAAGGGCCTGCGGTAAAATTAAAACCAGCACGCGGTTTATTCCGACCTGAGCCCTTAATGTTGCCTATTGATCTAGCGGTAAGGGATAATGTGCTACATGCACAGTGACCGGTCGGTGCGCGCCAAATGCCAATTTACACAGTAGGAAATAAATAAATAAATCATCCAGGTGGTACTGGCACGTGGAAAATCTGAAATTACTACCAGGGGAGCATGGTAGCCTGGCGGTAGTCTCATTTTGGCATGCACTGCATGTGTGTAGAACCTAACGCGCCTTTGTAGAAGGTTCTGTAAAAGCTGTAGACTGCTTCAGGTACTTTGGAGTTATGATCGATTACTAATTATCATTTTTATCACAAGTATCCATTGTTGTAAAGAAGGGCTTTGCCACTCTACATCTGCTTCGTTCACTCCATAGCTTTTTTTTTTACTCCACCATGCATATTCTTCTCCAAGCATTTCTAATTTCCTGCCTAGATTACTGAAACATGGTAAACATTTACAGACCTTTCAAAATTCCACAATTCAACTTCTTTGTCATGCTAAAAAGTTTATTCATGTAACACCACTTTTAGTACATAAGCATTGGCTTCCTACAGAATACCAGGTTAAATTTATAATCCTGATCTTCACTTTTAGAGGGCCTTTTACAAAGCTGCGCTCTCAATTTTAGCTCATGGTGCCGAACTGCCCATAGGAATATAATGGGCATCTTGATGTTTACAGCCAGCTGATCTCTACCATGGCTTAGTAAAAGACCCCCTTAAGCACTAATCAATGGCTGCCCATCTTTCTTGCTGCTTTCACAATTCCTTATGTTCTCACATGTTTCTTCCACTTCCTCAATGACCACTACTAGGCATAGTGCATTTTTTTTTTATTTGCCTTCCTCCTTGTGAAGTTTATTGCCTTTGATTCTTTGCTCAGATCCTCTTTATAAATCTTTTAGAACAGCTTTAAAAACACATTTTGGGGGAGGCATTCGGAGAGAGTGTGGTTTTTTTACCTCAGTCTGGTAATCTGTTTTCTGGTTTTAAGTTTTATAGAGGGGCATTTTCAATATGACATCTATGTCCGACTTTGGACGTTTTGCATAAAACGTCCAAACTCTGAATAGGAAAGAAGGTCATTTTCAAAAAAGAAAAACATCTATATTGTTTTGAACATGGTTTTGTGATTTGGACATTTTGTTTTTTTGGTCCATTTTTGGAAAAAAAAAACGTCCAAGTGCAAAATGCACAAAATCAAGCCATTGGGATGTAGGAGGGGCCAGCATTTTTAGTAGACTGGTCCCCCAAACATCCCAGGAAAGCAATAGAGCACCCTATGGGGCACTACAGTGGACTTCATAAAATGCTCCCAGGTACACATCTCACCATTGCTCCCTTACCTTGTTTGTTGAGCTCCCCAAAACCCACTACTCCCAACTGTACACCACTACCATAGCCCTTACGGGTGAAGGGGGCACCTATATGTAGGTACAGTGGGTTTCTGCTGAGTTTTGGAGGACTCACAGTTTTGTAACAGGTAGGGTGAGGTATGGGCCTGGGTCTACCTGTCTGCAGTGTACTGCACCCACCACTAGACTACTCCAGGGACCTGCATGCTGTTCTAATGGACCTGAGTATACCATCTGAGGCTGGCATAGAGGCTGGCAAGTAATGTTTTAAATCACATTTTTGGTGTGGTGGGAGGGGGGGTCAGTGACCACTGGGGGGGTATTGGGGGGGTCACCCCTAATTCCCTTCAGTAGTCATCTGGTCATTTAGGGAACCTTTTTGTGCCTTATTCATTATAAAAATAGGACTAGCTCAAAACATCTTAGTTTTAGTCCTGGACGGTTTTGTTTTGTTCCATTATGGCTGAAAAGCGTCCAAGTGTAGGAACTCCAGGATCTTGCCCTTAACACATCCCTGACACGCCCCATTGTGATTTGAACACACTTCTGATGGACTTTGTTTAAGAAAACCAGACTAAGGTCTTTGTCTGTTATCCAGTCCTTTATTATGTCTGTTTTGTTTACCACTGATCTGGCATTGATATATCCCATTGGTATTAGTAGATAATCATCTTCTGTGAACTCAATAGTGGTAATTTTCTTTAATTGGCATTTGATTGGGTTGCTGCATTTCTTAGTCTCCTTTCTGGCCTTCTACAGTGTTTTCCCATCGGATGAGTGGGTTCTATTCTTTGTAGGGACTTCTCCAGTTGTCTGGGCTCTGTTCGTGACGGGGATGTTTCCTCTCACTAGGTGGTTTAAGCTGCAAAGTATAAGTATGTTGTTATTTTCTCCCTGTGTTAGAGTGGTTGTGGATGTTATTAGGGTGGACATGGATGTTATTAGTAATCTTGTAATGAACATTTTGCTTCGAGATGTGCTAGGGGGTTGTCATTATTTCTTGGGGCCCTGTTGGATGTCTTTTTTTTTTAATTGTGTGTGGGTTGTCCAGTAGACCTTCTTATTTTGGGGGTGTGGGTGTGTGTCTTTGAGTCTCAGCTATACTTCCTAATTTTTGAGTGGGTGTGTGAGTGTATATGAGAGTGTTTGGTAGTGCTTCATGTTGTGTCTACCTCTAAGGCTATCCTAAGATAGTGTGGGTACTCTTCTTCAAATATGGCTCCCCTGCTTCTTTGGGTTCTTATTTTCTGGTTGTTGCTTCTTCCTTGACCCTGGGGTCCAAGGCTCATCCTTCATGTGGTTGCTTTGGGTTCGGTTCCGTTGGTCATGAGGGTTTGGGCTCAGATGCTGCAGTCTCCTGCTCAGCTCAGCTCAGCTGCTCAGTTTGTATTTTAGTTCACTGTTTCCAGGTTTTTTGGGGGGGTTGTTTTTTGGTCAAATGTCCACTTTTTTGGTTTGTTTGTTTGTTTGTTTTTGGGGGGTCCAATTTTCCGGTATGGGGGTCTGATGGGAGAGAAGGTAGTGGGCAGTGTCTCTACAAGTCTGGTCCGATTTCTGAAACCTTTGTATATGAGAGCAGTCACTTACAACAGATTGTAGTTTGGGTGGTTTCCAAGCAGCGGGAGCTGTAGCCAGCGTGCGGTCGCCCTAAGCTCCCACTGTTGAGGGCTAGTTCCTCTTTGTGGCCAGTGCTCAGGGTGAATGCAGCCATTGGGGTCAGATCATTTTTCCCTTCTGGTTCACTTTGGCCACTGCTGTGTCTATGGCTGGTTCCTCTCAGTGACGGCAAGCGCTCCTCGGTGTCTTATCACCACAAACTCGGTGCTCAGAGTGGGTGAGGACACAGGGATGGGTCTCGTAGGGTTTTGCCTTCTGCCGGTCCTCATCCTCCAGATGATCCTCCTTAACTGTGGTGCAGGCAGCTCTGAAGCCTGCCCAAACTTGTGGGTCGCTCACCTCCTTTGTGGATCCCAGCGCCTCGTGGTCATCGCGCTCGGGTGCAGGCTGGGCACTCGCAATGCCCTTTACACTCAGGGGCTTCTTCTGCATCAGGTCAGTAGGGCTCTCTCAGCCTCGTCCAGTGGTTTTGGTTCGGGTGCAAGTCGGCATGGTCTCCAAGGAGGGTACCATGGTGTCTCCCATTCAGAGGTCTTCACTGTGTTGAAACCGCTGTCTGCGTGGCTCTGAGCTGCTACGTTTCCATTCATGAAACAAGAGGGTGGCAATGTTGGTTGTTCCCAGGGCTGGGGAAGGCTCTACTCAGCTGAGATAGCCCAATTGTGCAACGGAGCTCTTGCGGGTGCGTCTTATTCAGACTCCATCTTGATCAAGAAACATTTTACACTGCAGTTCATCCAAATAGCAAGGAGGCATGTTGTGGGCATGTTTTGAGCGTGACTAGGGGGACAAAAAGTAGGACATCCAACAGCAGTTTTCAAACAGGAAAAAACGTTGATGCGTAAAAAAGGATGTTTTTATCTAGACCTGTTTCAGTCATGTCCAAGTTACAAAAAGTTGCTCTAATTGAGCATCTGACCACTGGAGGGATTAAAGTATGACCCATCCTTAATCCCCCATTGGTTGAAGTCCTTCTTCCTCTCCCCTGAAAGTGAAACCAGAAAGGAAAACCATCCTCTCAGCAGCAGGTATTTTGGCCATTGTGAACAAAGCAGCAAGTAGGCCAGAGGAGTAGACTAGTGGTAAATACAGTGGACTCTAAAGCAAGGGACTCAGGTTCAAATTCCACTGTAGTTCTATTAACCTTTTTTTCCTGGGGCTCCCTCCGGGAGCAGAAAAATACTGTACCTAAACATATATGACACCCTGCAAGCCTGAAGGTTATTGAAGTGATGTACATTCAGGTACAATAAGCATCACATTTATTTAAAAAAAAAAAGGGGGGGATCACATTTACAAAAAAAAACAGTTTCAGTGGGATTCAAACCTTTGTCCCTAGGTTTACAGTTCACTGCATTACTCACTAGGCTACTCCTCTGTTCTGTAAGGATATATATGTGGCTATTTACATAAGAATGCTGCCAGACAGATGACCCTGTACCTTTTTTTCCACATTTATAGTTTGTAAAATGGTTGTTCAGGATGGACATCTCACACATTTTTAAACAGGAAGTCTAGACATCTTTCCAATTTGAACATTGTTGTGAGATGGATGGAGTTTTTTTGGACGTTAGGAACAGGACGTCCCAATCCTGACTGGAACGTTCTTTCGAAAATGCCCCTCCGCGTATATTCCACTTGTCTTCCCTCTCTGCACACAATACTGTCCCTAAAAAAGATAGAGGGTGGGGGGTGCCAACCAAGTCAGCAGTTTGATAGGTTTATCATTTCCCTAGCTCCTTACCTCCCATATTCCCACCAACACACACACACATGTACTACAACCTTATTGCAACATTTTGTTTTTATATTTAGAGCTTAATTTTGTGCCTACATGACAAGTCCAAATATTTTGTAAAATAGGCTCCCAGATACTAGTGCACAAACCGCGACGCCTCTGAAGGAGGTGTAAATGTGTGTGGGTGTCCTCTATGCATGTACAGACATTTTATAAAATACATACATCACACCATGTCTCTGTTCCACCCAAACTACAACTCAGGGAACAACTACGTGCAGATGATGGAAAAGCAGACACTTTCCATGCACGTACTTTTCACAAACACATGAAGTCACCTGAAGTCTATAAAAGCCCTTTCCTGGGTGTAAAACAGGCTGTACATGCAGAAAAAGCTTCACAAAATGACCCCTATAAAGTATTAAGTTATGTACAGCCTGTGCCTCTCTTGCAGCACTAAACAATCATGGTACAAACCAGGCAGGTTGTCAATTGCTTTTACAGTTAGAAAACTCTGGCATTTTTGACAGTTCCGAAGGTCACAGACTCAGTCCTCAGATACATTTTTCTCTAGATATCTCACGCATGTTCCTGGGTTCTGTGAATTGAGCTGTCAGATGGGTGATAGTTGCTAAGAGCTCGCAGATACAGAGGCCAGGGCTGGGGGAGAGGCAAGCTGTAAGCTCTCTGGCATATTTAACTCAGAGCAGGAGCCTGTCCAATCTCTTCTGCATTCAGCGGGGTGGTGTGGCTGACAGATTCTCCCAAAACCTCCTGCACTAAAGAGTCCAGAAACAACGAAAATGAGCACCACTGGCAAAGTAAGGAGTCTCTCAACACTAACCATTCTTTCTCTGCTTTACACAGGAAATGCATAGTAGCTGGACAGAGATAGATAGATGGGTGCAGTATTCCACGACATCCAGATGAAATGAAAAAGTACCAAAAGGGACATCTTCAGTATAGCTTATTGTTACTTATTATACTGCTCTGACTGGGCAGAGAAGAACACTGTACAGACCACAAAGCAAAACTTTTGGGGGGAAAAAAAGGAAAAAGTAACTTTCCCCATAACAAGGAAATGGCAATATATTCCATAAAAGTGCATATTTAGAAACAGGTATGTTTCTTTTTGTGCATTCTATGTGTTCTTTGGAGACAAAAGGTTTGCTTTAAACATAAAGGCTGCTCCTTGTGATCTTGGGCTAGTCACTTAACCCTCCATTGCCTCAGATACAAATTTAGATTGTGAGCCCTCCTGGGACAGAGAAATATCCAGTGTACCTGAATGTAACTCACCTTGAGCTACTACTGAAAAAGGTGTGAGCAAAAAATCTAAAAATAAATAAATAAAGGCTGATTTTATGCATGGATCACATATTGTAAATGACTTAAGAACAGTAGCAGTGAGATTAAAACTCAGCTGATATGGGGGCTGGTTTTTTTTTTTTCCTCTTTCAATGGTTCATAAGTCAGTCAACTTAATGGTTTATTCTTTTGTTCACACTCCTGAGCTGCTGGTGCTAAGCATTCAGGACCAGCTCAGCCATTAGGCAGGGCTGGGCAGTCACCTAGGGTGACAGTTTTTAAGGGGCAGCAAAGAGCAGCAGCCGTCAAAGCAAAGCAATAGTTCCTGACAGCCACTCTACCTCAAAGAACCAACAAGAGTGGGTAAACACATATGTTCAAAGCAAAGTTTAATATTTAAAAGTATGATTTCCAACTATGCATTTTTACAACCTTGTTGTGGGAGGGGTGATGTTGGAATGATCTTGGCCGTTGAGTTTAATTATCAAAATCTCAGGGGGTGGGCGGGTAAAGCTGAAAGTTTGTCTAGGGCACCCTGTAAGCATTTTATTAGCCTGCAATTCTGGAGTGCTGGAGAAATACCAATGATTTACCACTTTCTTTTGTGCATATTCAAAGTTTTCTTGGTTTTGTTTAGGAGGGGAGGGGGAGGGGGAGGGGTTGTCTTTCCACTGAAACAAGAGTGAATAACATGCACAAAAGGAAGCTGCAGAAAACTCTTCAAAAGCCCAATTATGCAAGTATGTTGCGCTCCCAAAGATAAGGACACAAACCGGGTTTTATAGCAAACAGACTTATCCTGCAGTGAAATCAAGCTGAATTTCTATGTAGTCAATGTTTCTTATGATTTATTTCTTCCCCTGATTCAGAGCTGGGGTGATTGAAATGTGGCAAGGCAGGATGCAGGCTGCATCTTGTGTGCACAAGAATGGCTGTGTCCATTGTAGACTATGCCAAGATATAAAATGCTATGATATTTTTTCTTGGTTTCTATTTCTTTTATATTTTCCAGTTTGCAATTTTATTGTACCCTACTATTTGGGGGAGACTGTAGAGCACCATGATCTTCAATAACTTGGTTTCCCATCATTTCTCCATAGTTTCTCGGAATGTGCACAGTGCAAAAAGTTTTGGTTTAGTTTAACTTCATTTGGGGGGGTTTCCCAATTTTTGTACTTTTTCCAGTTTCTTTCACACATCTGTTTAATGTGCACTGATAGACTTATCATGCATTAAATTACTACTACTACTTATCATTTCTATAGCGCTACTAGACGTACGCAGTGCTGTACACTGAACATGTAAGAGACGGTCCCTGCTCAACCAAACTTACAATCTAATCAAGACAGGCAAACAGAACAAATAAGGGATAATAAGGGAATTAATTAAGGTGGGAATTATAAAACAGAGATGGGTACTAAACAAGTAAATAGGAGTTAGGAGTTAAAAGCAGCCTCAAAAAGATGAGCTTTTAACCTAGATTTGAAGATAGCCAGAGCTGGAGCTTGACATACTGATTCAGGCATTCTATTCCAGACATATGGTGTAGCAAGATAAAAGGAATGGAGTCTGGAGTTGGCAGTGGAGGAGAAGGGTACAGATAAGAGAGATTTACCCATGAAAGTTCCTGGGGAGGAGTGTAGGGAGAGATAAGAGTGGAGAGGTACTGAGGAGCTGCAGACTGAATGCACTTGTAAGTCAATAAGAGAAGTCTTAATTGTTTGTGCAGCGCTGCGTAAGCCTTGTAGCGCTATAGAAATGCTAAATAGTAGTAGTAGTATGTGGAAACAGATAGGGAGCCAATAAAGTGACTTAAGGAGAGGGCTAATATGAGCATAGTGACACTGGCGGAATATAAGTTGTGCAGCAGAATTTTTAACAGATTGAAGAGAGAGATGGCTTAGTGGGAGACCTGTGAGAAGCAAATTGCAGCAGTCAAAGTGAGAGCTGATAAGAGTGTGAATAAGGGTTTTGGTAGTGTGCTCAGAAAGAAAGGGGCGAATTTTGGTGATGTTATATAGAAAGAAAGGTTTTAGCAGTCTGTTGGATATGTGAAGAGAAAGAGAGAGAGGTGTCAAAGATGACCCCAAGGTTAGGAGCTTATGAGACAGGGAGGATGAGACTGTTATCCGCACAGACAGAGAATGGAGGAAGAGGAGAGGTGGGTTTTGGGGTAAAGATAAGAAGCTCATTCTTGGCCTTGTTTAGTTTCAGATGATAGTGAGACATCCAGGCAGCAATGTCAGACAGGCAGGCTGAGACATGGGCATGGATTCCTACTGAATTTTCTGGTGTGGAGAGGTAGATCTGGGAATCATCAGCATAAAGGTGATACTGAAAACCATGGGAGGAGATCAGAGCACCAAGAGAAGAAGTATAGATGGAGAAAAGAAGAGGTCCCAAGACAGAGCACTGAGGTACACCAACTGATAGTGGGATAGAAGTGGAGGAGACTCCACCAGAGCATACACTAAAAGTGTGATGGCAGGGATAAAAAGAAAACCAAGAAAGAACAGAACCCCTGAAATCCAAGTGAGAACAGTGAATCAAAGAGTAGGTGGTGATCAACAGTGTCAAAAGCAGCAGATAGATCGAGAAAGATGAGGATAGAATAGAGTCCTTTAGATCTGGCCAGGAACAGGTCATTGGAGACTTTAGCAAGGGCTCTTTCAGTTGAATGTAGAGGGTGAAAGCCAGCTTGAAGTGGATCAAGTATAGCTTGAGATGAAAGAAAGTCAAGACAACGGCGGTGAACAGCACATTCAAGGATCTTGGATAGGAAAGGGAGGAGGGAGATGGAACGATAGCTGGAAGGGCAGGTAGGGTCCAATGAAAGTATTTTGAGGAGTGGTGTAACTATGGCATGTTTGAAAGCATCAGGAACAGTTGCACTGGAAAGTGAAAGATTGAGGATATGACAGATAGAAGGGATGCCAGTAGGAGAGATAGTGCTGAGTAGATGGGTAGGAATAGGATCAGAGGAACAGGTAGTCAATTTGGAAGAGGAAAAATGAGCAGTTTCCTCTTCAGTGATTTTAGAAAAGGAAGAAAAGGAGGCAGGGGCTGAAGGAGGGTTGACAGAATGGACTGGGGAAAGGAAAGGTGGAGGTGACTTGGTTGAGAACTCAAGGTTAATCTTGTGAACCTTATCATGAAAGTACTCAGCCATAGTCTGGGGAGAAAGTGACAAAGGGGCTGGAGGTGAAGGCACTTTAAGGAGAGAGTTCAGTGTGGCAAAGAGACATTGAAGGTTTGAGCCAAGAGAGCTTGTCAAGTGGATGTAGTAGTCCTGTGTGGGAAGTAAAAGAGCAGACTGGAAGGAGGTCGGCAAGAATTTGAAATATATTAAGTCATCATGGGCACAGGAATGTAGGTAACGAATTGTAGAGGTCAGCCAAGGCTGGGGTTTGGTACGCCTTACAGAACGGTGAAAGAGAGAAGCAAGGGTATCCAGAGCAGAGCAGAGAATAGTATTATAGGAAGAGGCAGCCTTATTAACAGACTTGGATAACACAGTGGTTGAGAAGAGGGATGAAACACTGGTGGAGAGAGTGAAGGCTCTTTGGCAAAAAAAAACCCTTCTATAATGTCCACATCAGCTCTTATTAATACACCACTGCAGAGGCTTTAAAATTGGTTCTTCAAAAGGACATTGTTTAATTTTTATCTATTGCATAAGCAATCTGAACTTTTTAAGTTTTTTTGTTTGCATAAGAAGGTAACAGTTCTACTTTCAAATTTGCTTAGAAATGACCTTCTAATGAAGAGTAAAACTGCATGAAGCTTCTCTCTCTCTGCCTGCCTCCCTCCCCCTCCTCTCGAATCAACACTGCAAGTCTGCATCCTAGGAATATATATATACAGCACATTAGCACATTACAAGTCAGTGCCGCTCTTATATCCTTTCACAAGAGCGCTCTCCCTGTAAGCCATGTGGGCTATATTGCTAAAACAAATGAAAATGGGGTGACCTGTTATTACTTTTTTTCTTTTTTAAGATACAACTTTATTCTGTAGAAATTTAAAAACATAAATGAAATACTGAAAATGCAGCAGATGAAAACCATATGGCCTATCCAGTCTGTCTGTCCATCCATACCATCTAATATCCCTTTCTCTCCCTTACAGATCCTATCTACTTATCTCAAGCTTTCTTGAATTCAGTTAGTCTTCATCTCCACCACCTTCACCTGGAGGCCATTCCATGAATTTACCACCCTTTCTGTGAAGAAGTACTTGCTTAAATGACTCCCAAGTCCATTCCCTTTCACTTCATTCTATGCCCCCTAATTCCAGAGCTTTCTTTATTATTCAATGATTTGAGGGGAAAGGGGTTAGCAACCATT
Organism: Microcaecilia unicolor; assembly: GCF_901765095.1. Lineage (NCBI taxonomy): Eukaryota > Metazoa > Chordata > Amphibia > Gymnophiona > Siphonopidae > Microcaecilia > Microcaecilia unicolor. The sequence goes on along the minus strand of NC_044032.1, from coordinate 420,486,214 downwards.
TTGGATGAGTTCTTTTACCAATGGTGTCATGCCACTAAGATGGAGCTGTCATGTTAGGAGATTTTAGCCTAATCCTGCATTTCTGACTTCATCTTAAGGCATTATGGGACCTGCAACACTAATCTTAATTATTAGAAATATTGATTACAAATACCCCAGTGCTTGGGATTAAAGCTGAAATCCAGGACTGTCCAAATGTCTCCCTCCTGGACCTGGGGAACTTGCTAGTGGAGTCAAGGAACCCCCTCAATGAAATAGGAACTTTATGATGGTCCCATGCTAAAATCCAAGACGAGACGGTAGGGTCCTCCATCATTCAATCTCAATTCAGCTTCTTTACCTCCCCCCTCTCCCTCCCCCCCCCCCCCCCCCCCCCCCCCCACCGACATAAAGTAGCCTTGATTGTGGCACAAAAATACAACTTCCTCTGGGTGGGGAAATCCCCTCACCATATTCCTGTTGAGATCCAAAGTCTTTTCACTTTACTCTGGTAAATTCCTGCCACTGTCAAACTGCCTAACTGAAATGCCCTTCACTTTATGAGTAAGATGTTGCCATTGCCAGAATGATCAAAACCTTGCTGATCTCATGCATCACGGTAGCAGCATTTTTCAGTGAACAGTGCGCTGGTAGTGTGTTTAAGTGCCAACATGATGGCCTTCATAACAAGTGTCACTGACACCTGGCACAGTGGAAGGATTCCTCCTGGATGTCACAACAGAGCTCTTCTTATTTAGCAAATAATCAGAGACTCCGTCACATGCAACCAAAAATGGTTTACAAAACAGATTAATCCTGTTGGATTATTTGTAGTAAATAATTAGCAGATTTTATACACACAGCTTCAGCTTTAGAAATGTTAATTTCTTTTCTTCATCTCTCTCATACACCCCAGAATAATTCACTGCTGAGTCACTTTAAAGTTGAAGTAACAAAACATCTGTTTACTCACAGTTTGTAGTTAGATTATATTCAGACAGGTTTATATATACATAATACTATACATTTGGATTATCAGCTCTTTCCATGTGCTTAGATGGTAATGGATGCTCACACCACCATAGATCCTCTCAGCTAGGAGAGATCATGAGCTCCATGTGCTGTGTCTAACCCCCACAGGAAGTTGCATAGCTGTGACCTCTCTAAACAATTCACATCAGAGGTCACAGAGTAATCACAGAGAAAAAATTGGTGACAGGCAATGCATGTAAAATACAATACATTATTCCAACAAACCCCTTCTCATGCATAACTGTCATGCAATTATTAATTCACACAAAGTCCAAGCTTTATACGCAGATTCTCAAAACGTTCTCTGGGTAACGGTTTGGTCATGATGTCAGCTGTCATCTCACTGGTGTGACAATAGTGTAGACTGATGACCCCTTCTTTCGCCAACTCTCGCACGTTGTGGTATTTCGTTGCGATGTGCTTGGTGCGTGACTGAACCTTGTCATTCTGTGACAGTCGGATGCAGCTCTGATTATCTTCCATTATCTGGATTGGTCTCTGCTCAGCTATTCCAAAATCCAGCAAAAGTTTTTCAATCCACATCAGTTCTCTGCATGCTTCTGATATGGCCACATATTCAGCTTCTGTAGAAGACAGACTCACAATACTTTGTTTATGACTGGCCCAAGAAATTTTTACATTTCCATACATAAACACATATCCACTTGTGGATTTATAATCAGAATGATCCCCTGCCCAATCTGAATCACAGTAACATATTAGTTTTGGATTACTATTGGCTGAAATCTTTAATTTACAATCAATGGTACCTTTTAAATACCTTACCATCCTTTTAACTGCAGTCCAATCTGATTTGGTAGGTGAGCTGACCCTTCTGCTCAAAATTCCTACTGCATTTGCTATATCAGCCCTGTATGTGGTAGTCAGATATAAAAGCTTACCTATGGCTGATCTATATTGGATGTTATCTGGTAAAGGTTCTCTTACTGTTTCATCCTTCAGAAAATCAGTGATCATGGGAGTGCTTACAACTTGGGCATCTTGCATACCTAAACTTTCAATAAGCTCATTTATTTTCTGCTTCTGGCTTAGAAGATAAGAACCATCATTTTGTTTCTCAATTTCTATACCAAGATAGTATGACACATTACCAAGTTCTTTTATCTCAACATTGAGGTTTAAATATTTTACAATGTCCTTGTACTCTTGCTCACTTTCGCTTGCAATGAGCAGATCATCAACAAAAGCTAAAATGTATGCATATTGTCCATTTCTGCACCTAGTGTACAAGCATTTATCTGCTTCACCTTGCTTAAATCCTAAATTTGTCAATATTTCATGCAATTTGTCATTCCAACATTTTGCACTTTGCTTTAATCCATAAAGACCTTTGTTTAATTTACACACTAGCTGTCTTTGTTTTGTATTTATGAAACCTGTTGGCTGTTCCATGTACAAGTCTTCAGTTATATCTCCATGAAGAAACGCTGTTTTCACATCAATGTGGTTGACTTGCATGCCTTTTGAGACTGCAATGCTCAGAAGTGTTCTAATTGTCGTGTGTTTCACTACAGGTGCAAACACTTCATCAAAATCTTCTCCATATTTTTGAAGATATCCCTTTGCGACTAATCTGGCTTTATACCTTTCCACTTTTCCTTGTGCATTCCTTTTTAACTTGAATACCCATTTGCATCCTATAGCTTTCTTGCCAGGAGGTAATTTTGTAAGAATCCAAGTATTATTTTTATCCAATGCATCAATTTCTTCTTGTGCAGCTTTATGCCATTCAGCAGCTTCTTCTGCTGGCATTTTCTCAATCTCATCCCATGTTAAGGGCTCTTGAGCTTCTGCTGACTTTGTTAGGTAAGACAGTCTTGGGGGTGGAACACCTTTGTTTTCCCTGGATGAGCGTCTGACAACAGGTTGGTCTGACCTTTCCGCATCCTCTAAATATGAGAGTCCTTCTCCAATTGATTCCCCTTCTCCAACTGTACTGTCTCCTGCAATGATCCTTTCTGTGTCTGCTTCCTCTGCCTGTTCCTCGTTAGATACAGATGAGTTGCTTTCAGACATCTGCCTTGGTATGGCATTTATATACACTGGCATGTCTATTATGGTTCTAGTTTCATATTCTGGATGATAAGGCTCATCTGGGATAATCCAGCCTTTATCAACCCTTTTGTTTTCATCAAAATATGTAACATGTCTTATGCCAACAATGCCAGTTTTCAGATTCAAAATTCTATATCCTTTGTGTCCTGGAGCATAGCCAACTAAAATGCCCCTTTCTGTTGTGGAATCCAGCTTATGCCTTCTTTGCTTTGGTACATGAGCATATGCTGTACTTCCAAATGTTCTTATGTGTGACAGGTTTGGCTTCCTACCATGCCATGTCTCATGTGGTGTGCGCTCAGCGCCTTTAGTTGGCATTCTGTTTTGTAGGTACACTGCTGTGAGAATGGCTTCCCCCCATAGTCTTTTAGAGAGATTGCTATCTGACAGCATACACCTGGTCATTTCCACAAGTGACCTAAATTTTCTCTCTGCAACAGAATTTTGCTCTGGTGTATAAGCTACTGTTGTGATATGCTGAATGCCTTCTTGTTCTAGAAATGTGCGCATGCTTTGTGAAGTGAACTCACCACCATTGTCGGTCTGAAGAACCTTTGGTTTTCTTTCAAATTTATTGCTCACCATGGCTACGTATTTCTTCAGCATGTCTGTGACTTGACTTTTTTCTTTCAGCAAATAGGCCACACAATATCTAGAGAAATCATCCAAGAATATTAGCACAAATCTGTTATTTCCCAATGATGGGATATTAAACGGTCCACATAAGTCACTGTGTATTAAGTCCAGTACTTTATTACTCCTATTTCCTGTGTATGCAGGAAATGAGGGTCTTACACCTTTTTGAGTAACACAGTCTATGCATTTCTCCATTTTACCAGTATCTGCACGTATCTGAATGCCGGTGGCTAGTTGCTTACTGTAAAGATCCTGGATCACCTTAAAATCACGATGTCCCAGGCGGCGGTGCCAGATTTCCAGACTACATTTACCATCATTCTTCCTTACTTGCGCCAGATGTGAGGCTTCACCTGAAATGCTCAGTTTATAAATATCATTATGCATAAAAGCTTCAGCATACACTTCATCATTTTTAGAGATTGTGCACTTACTGTTTTCAAAATGAATCGCAAATCCCTTCTTATCTAATGTAGATACACTAAGCATATTGCAAACTGCTTGGGGAATATACAAGACATCACTTACAGGAATTTCTTTAACTTCATTAGACACTTTGCATTTTAAGAATCCAATGCCTTTTGCTTGGATCTGAGTAGTCCCTGCATTTGCAGTTTTAAGAATACCTTCTTCTGGACTCATTTCCTGAAAGAAATCCTTACAATTGGTTAAATGGCATGTGCTCCCCGAATCCAAAATCCAAGTACTTTCATTTGAATTATTATTTACCATAGTCAAAGATTTTTCTGCCATTAGAAAGCTCTTATGTTTATTATTGTCCTTCATACATTTTCTGCTTGGAAAATTCTTTAGTTCCATTGGCTTAGGTGAGCTAGAGGGAGTGTTTTGTGTTTCCTTACACCATTTAGATACATGTCCCTCCTTTCCACATGAGTAGCAAATCAGCTTGCCCTTGGGTGGAGTTTTCCCATAGCTCCGCCTTCCTCTGTTCTTTGCCAAGAAATTTGTTTCATTTCTCTCTGACTTGCTTTGAGAACACTTCTCCTCAGAATCATTAATTATGCATTCCTGCCTCAGTTTTGATGCTGCCTGTTCAAAAGATTGCCCTTCAATGGCTTCATTTACAGACCTAAAAACATCAAACTTCTTTGATAGTGAGGTAAAAAGAAATGCTCTTTTCAATGCATCACACATGGGAATTCCAGAAAGTTCTAACTTTTGAAATGAAGACATAAGATGCATAATGTGATCATTACACTTACTTTTATCCCTTAATTTGGTTTCATTCAACTCTGCCAACCAAATTGGTTGCTGCTTTGCATATGTAGTTGCATACATAGTTCTCAGTTTATATAAAATGTTGTTTGCTGTATCTTTTTCCTCCACTAATATGGCTTGTTTCTCTGAGAGAGCTTCCAAAAACATGCACTTCACATAATAGTTTGCATTGTCCCATTCAGCCATATTTTCATCTGTTCTGTTTTGGTCTAAGCATATACTTAATTTCTTTGCTTGAAGGAGACATATGAATCTTAGTTCCCACTGCTGATAATTAAATTCAGTTAATTTAGGCACCTTGAGAGAGTGGAAAAATGGTGAATTTCCTCCCTCAGCCATTTTCTTAGCCTTCTGTTTGGTGTGTGGGGGGGAGAGAGAGACAGACTGAATCTTTCTTTTAAAACTTAAGAGAAAAAAATGTGGCTTTTTTACTGCCTGGTAATATTTCTCCCTTTTTCAATTCCTGGGCTCTGGGCCCATAACCCTTTTGTTGGATTATTTGTAGTAAATAATTAGCAGATTTTATACACACAGCTTCAGCTTTAGAAATGTTAATTTCTTTTCTTCATCTCTCTCATACACCCCAGAATAATTCACTGCTGAGTCACTTTAAAGTTGAAGTAACAAAACATCTGTTTACTCACAGTTTGTAGTTAGATTATATTCAGACAGGCTTATATATACATAATACTATACATTTGGATTATCAGCTCTTTCCATGTGCTTAGATGGTAATGGATGCTCACACCACCATAGATCCTCTCAGCTAGGAGAGATCATGAGCTCCATGTGCTGTGTCTAACCCCCACAGGAAGTTGCATAGCTGTGACCTCTCTAAACAATTCACATCAGAGGTCACAGAGTAATCACAGAGAAAAAATTGGTGACAGGCAATGCATGTAAAATACAATACATTATTCCAACAAATCCAGCTACAGTTGCAGAACTGAAAACTGAACTCAAGTCTGTACAGAACTATATTGTTCACCGGGAAACACCTAAAAGTCCTCTAAGTAAGATAAGTACTGTGCAAGCAAAGCATCCTTTAAGCCAGGGGTTCTTAACCAGTGGTGCAGGAAGGGGTTGAATGGGGTGCAGAGAACGTTGCCCATTTTACAAGGGGAATACATATTGATCTTTAAAAATGTAAACATCAGCATTTACACCTGCCTTGAGGCAAACATAAGTGCTTGCTGGAAAGGTCAGCATAAAGGCAGAGGCCAGCTCTGCCACCCAATACCCCCTATCCCCCCACTCCCAGCAACTGATCCCCCCAGCAACCAAATCCCATGGCATCTGATCCTCTCTTAGCATCCAATCCCCCACCCAACATATAGAACCCCTCCTCAATGACCACCAAGCAGACCTTACTCACCCCCACCCCTTGATCCCCCTACCTCCGCTCTTACCAGTGTACCATGGTCCCTGGTGTCTAGTGAGAGCAGGAGTGATATCCAGTCACTCCTGCTCCTCCATGTTCCAGGTTCAAAATGGCACCTGCAGTCCCCAGTGGCAATCTTGCAGTACTACTGCTAGAGGTTCAGGCTGCATATTGCGCTTATTTGGCAGCCTGACCTCTAGCAGTAGTACTAGGTCTATAAACTAGTAGTACTAGGACTATTACTAAATCTAGTCGCAGGCATTTACACCAAGTTTTACGTGGAGTAAATTCCTGCGACTAGATTTAGTCACACAGATAGGCCCTAGACGTATTCTATAAACCGTGCCTTTTTATGACACCATATATAGAATCTAGCCCTATGTCTGGCTGGTTGTTCCTACTTCCTCCACCCTAAGTCTGCCTTGGCACTGTTAGGATAGGTCCCTCTGAAAATGCACAGAAGCTGCTAAACCTGTAAGTCCCTTTGAACACTTACCCAAGTGTAAATGGCCTCATGGAGTGTTAAAAATTATACTGGTTAATGTGACCCACATAATGTACAAAGTTAACTATACCTCTGCCTGTCAGAGCCAACTTAAATAATTGTTCAACATTTCCACAACTGTGCGAGCATAGTGACTTGCATTTCTTTGTCCTTCATTTTCACCCGATTCTTAAATCTAAACTTTACTCCTCCCCAAATATAAAACAGAAGAGTGTCATCACTAATCCCTGGGAGCGAAGCCAAGTATTATTCATGCTTTCAAAGCAACGACAGAAGTTTGGAAGGCAGTTGCATCTCTCTGCCACCGGAGGTCACTGGAGTATTGTACCTGAGCATGGAAAGGGCACTCAGGATATTGGGATGAGGGCTCTTTTGAGGAAATACTGGAGATGAAGTGGAAGCCTTTGCACAGTAGCAAAAACAGGTTTACATAACAAGGGGTCTGACATTTGGAATTCATTGGTTACATATATTGTTGAAATTTAAGTTCTCTACTGTGTGTACAAAAAATGTTTTCTTAAATACCTACAGTCTAGCTTACACAATGCTGTAAAAAGCCATCCATTGAAGAGGCCAGAGTAAAGATGTAGGGCTCCATGTTCACTCAATATTATTTTCTGTGTATACTAATGTAGGTGAGAAAATCATGCTCAGGAGGGATGTACATTTTAAAAACATGTTTCAGAATAAATCAATCCCAAAACAAAAAAGATACCTTTCCTACCAAAATCCTTCCGTTGCAACAAAAGAATGTGTGGGGTATGAGAAAAGCCAATTTTATTGTTTTATAGCTCCCCGGGCACTGTTTATAGTCCAACTAGCAGTGGAGTTTCCAAACACCACAGAGACTGTATTAAGATGGCAGGATCCCAGCAGCTTATTGTTAACAAGCCAGCGGGCTGAAAAGAGACACAATTAGGACACTGCAAAATAATTGCTAATAAGAACAACTTTGGAAAGAAACTTTGAGGATAATTTGAAAAGGCAGAGCTATTATGTGTTATGTTATGTTACAACTTATAATAACCCCCTCTTAAATGGGTAAATCATTTCCTTGATCAATTTTTCTGGAAGAAATGTCCAAGTCTAAAAAGAAGGACGTCCTTAGACCTATTTCAATCACATGTAGGGTACAAAAAGTGCTCTGACTGAACAGCTGACCACTAAAGGGATTACGACATGACACCTCCTTAATTCCCCTGTACCTCCCTCTCCCCTGAAAGTAAAACTGAAAGGGGATACCAGGCTCTATGACAGCTTCAGGTATTATGGACATTCTTAGCAAAGTGAGCAACAAGTCTGATGAGTAGCCTACTGGTTAGTGCAGTGGACTTTAACCCAATTTACTCAGGTTAAAATCCCATTTTAACTCTTTTTTTTTTTCTTGAGAGCCCTCCAGAAACAGAAAAATACATACTGTACTTAAATATAGAGGTGTATTTGGGGGGGGGGGGGAGTACAAGGGGAGCAGTCTTTCTCCCAAATGGATTTTGAATGAAATGGTTCAGAGCATGAGCGAGAAATCCCAGCATGCTCAGAGCAAGAAGGAAGCAGCACAAGGAGGAGGGGAGTGGTGGCACTGTATTTATTTAGATGGTGGGACCTCAGCATCCCCACCAACAAAAGGTAAAGGGGTGCTGCAGTTCTGGAGGGGGCCACTGTTCTCTAAGATATGTGTGTAAGTGTGCATCCCTTCCATGCTCCCCCATGTGTACACCCCAGTGGCATAGCTATGGGGGGACCACTGGGGCCTGGGCCCCCCAAATGGATCCAGGGCCCCCGGTTTGGCTGGTAGGGGTCCCGAACCCCTGCCAGATGAAGTGTTTCCCCAGTGCTGCTCTCCTTACATTGCCTGCTTCCCTCTCATTGAGTGCATGTTCGGTTTTATTGAAACTGTTTCATTAAAATTGAGCGTACGCAATGTGAGGGGAAGAAGGGCAGGCTATGTAAGGAGAGCAGCACTAGAGAAATGCTTTAGCTGGTGGAGGTTGGGGACCCCCACCAGCCAAGGTAAGTGGCGTTGCAGAGGGGAGTGGTGGGGAGGTGGACCAAAATGTGCCCCCCCCATTTTGGGCTCTGCCCCCCCCCCACTTCAAGGTCTGGCTACACCCCTTGTACACCCCCTTGTAAATGCACACTGTGCGAGATAGGCATGTATTCACAGAAGAGTGCTTAGGCAGAATTTTTGCAGATGCACACACATGTGCACATATGTGTATATATGCTAGTATTCTACATGTTTATATGTACTTATATGCATGTAAATGTTAGTGCCTATTGTATAGAATTGCCCCCATCTGAATAAAACTTAGCCAGAAAAATGAGAACATAATATAAGAACATAAGAGTAGCCATATTGGGTCAGACCAATGGTCCATCTAGCCCAGTATCCTGTTTTCCAACAGTTCCCAATCCAGATCGCAAGTACCTGAAAGAAACCCAAATCGTGGCAACACTCCATACTACAAATCCAAGGGCAAGCAGTTGCTTCTCATGTCTGTCTCAATAGCAGACTATGGACTATTCCTACAGGAACTTGTCCAAAACTTTTTTAAACCCAGATACACTAACCGCTGTTACCACATCCTCCAGCAAAGAGTTCCGCTTAACTATTCGTTGAGTGAAAAAATATTTATAAGTACATAAGTACATAAGTACATAAGTAGTGCCATACTGGGAAAGACCAAAGGTCCATCTAGCCCAGCATCCTGTCACCGACAGTGGCCAATCCAGGTCAAGGGCACCTGGCACGCTCCCCAAACGTAAAAACATTCCAGACAAGTTATACCTAAAAATGAGGAATTTTTCCAGTCCATTTAATAGCGGTCTATGGACTTGTCCTTTAGGAATCTATCTAACCCCTTTTTAAACTCCGTCAAGCTAACCGCCCGTACCACGTTCTCCGGCAATGAATTCCAGAGTCTAATTACACGTTGGGTGAAGAAAATTTTCTCCGATTCGTTTTAAATTTACCACACTGTAGCTTCAACTCATGCCCTCTAGTCCTAGTATTTTTGGATAGCGTGAACAGTCGCTTCACATCCACCCGATCCATTCCACTCATTATTTTATACACTTCTATCATATCTCCCCTCAGCCGTCTCTTCTCCAAGCTGAAAAGCCCTAGCCTTCTCAGCCTCTCTTCATAGGAAAGTCGTCCCATCCCCACTATCATTTTCGTCGCCCTTCGCTGTACCTTTTCCAATTCTACTATATCTTTTTTGAGATACGGAGACCAGTACTGAACACAATACTCCAGGTGCGGTCGCACCATGGAGCGATACAACGGCATTCCTCCTATTTGTTTTAAAAGTATTTCCATGCAACTTCCTTGGGTGTCCCCTAGTCTTCGTAGTTTTGGAACGAGTAAAAAATCGATTTACTTCTACTTGTTCTGCACCACTCAGGATTTTGTAGACCTCAATCATATCTCCTCTCATCCGTCTGTTTTCCAAGCTGAAGAGTGGTTAGGCATTCTAGCAGCAGGGCCTGACTTTATGCAGTTGATTTTATAACAGGTTGAATACGTCCATCTAGCTGGTAGGCACCTAAAATAAGCCTTTTACAATGGAAAGTATGTGTGCTATTAAACAAGCGTTAAAAAACAAAACATAAAAATTTAGGATGGTCAAAGTTATACTTGTTCCTTGCAGGGTATAAGCTTGTGCTTATAAATTTACATGCATCCTTCATAAAAAAGAAAGTACGCATGTTAATGTTCAACTCCCGTTTTTTGTGTGCATGAAAGTATATAGTACTGTATTTGAACAGGGCATCTTACAGTTGCATTTTGGAGACACTCCAAAGAATGCAAAAGATAGTTTGCATTCCACCAATTCCTTTAGAAGACGACTTTTTAAAACTTTATTCTCGTCTAAACAACAAGTTCCATTCTGTTCTAAGTCACTTTGGCTTACTTCTGTCATAATGCTAAACATCTGACATGTGTTTTCCTCCTAGGTTATTAAATGCAAGGCAGCCATTGCCTGGGAAGCAGGGAAGCCATTTTCTGTTGAGGAAGTGGAGGTTGCTCCCCCTAAAGATCATGAAGTCCGCATCCATGTAAGTATCAACTATTAATTCCAGGGGAGTAATGTTTTGAATAACTTGGGAGTCAAAGAAAAAACAAAAATGTCTTTCCAGTGCTTTATTTCTAGCAAAAAAGACACTGGTACTCATAAGCAGAAAATTCCTCCCTTTCCTCACAGCACCAGTTGTTGCCATGCAGTAGAGAAATTGATACATTTACTGTCAGCCTGCTCTGGTCCCACAAACATGACATCATCAAGAACAGACCCCCCCAAAAAATCACACAGATCAAAATGCCAGTTTGAATAACACACAAGCTATAGTCTATCAAAACTCAGTTTATATATGTACTATACTCTCCCCTTCCTAAGTCTCATTCTCTACAACAAGATATCATCCTTTATACTAGTGCTTCCCAAGCCTGGTCCTGGGGGCACCCCGGCCAGTCATATTTTCAGGATATCCACAATGAATGCATAAGGCATATTTGCATATGCTCCTACTGCATCTAAATCTGTCTCATGAATAATCATTGTGGATATCCTGAAAACCTGAATGGCCGGGGTGCCCCCAGAACTAGGTTTGGGAAGCACTGCTTTATAAATCACTTTCTTTACTCCCAAGATTTCAGTGCAGACTAAGACTCGTTCCTCTCCTCATATTCCAGTTCCAAGTCTTTGACCTTTCCCATATTTATGAGAGGCAGTTACCTATAGAATAGCGTTTAAATTCTGGGGGTCGCGCTTAAATTTAGGTGCGTCCATTTGCACCAATGAAAACATGGTGCAAATGCCCACATCTAAAGTTGGGTGTGGAGCCCCTTAGTCTATACTTGCACACGTAACCAAAAACCAAGCCCATGATCTGCCCCGAACCGCCCATGATCCTCCCATTTCCACACCCCCTTTTACGGGATGCACGTAAAATTTAGGCATGGATCATGCACCTAAATTTACCCTAATTAGCACCAATAATGACTTAACAAGCCAATTATAGATGAAAATTGGCTAAATATTCAATTTTGTGCGCACACACCTCAAAGAACCCTTTATAGAATTAGGGGGTATATGCACAGACACTTGTGTTTGAGTTCCAGGGCTATCATAAGTCAGTCTCATTATGGGTTTCACAGCCCTGCCTGTGCTTTGGGGTTCTTGGGGTGGTAGTGGTGCAAAAGTCTCAATTACTCTTTCCCCTGTTTCCCTTTGTATATTGCATTCCCTTCCTGATCCTGAGATTCCAGTGTTTAGATGTCATTGAGATGTACCTCATATTTTTCTCATTAAATGTCTTCTGAATCCTCACCTTACCACTCACATACCCACCCTGTGGTTTGCTTTGTGTGTACTCAGAGTTCTTGCTTGTTCCCCAATCATCCTGAAGGGGCAATATTTCACATCTGTTACCCTCCTCCTTCTTGTCTGTGGGGGATAAGTTTCAGACATTGTCTGATTCTTCTCAGTGAGGAATATTAGCTGCCCAATGGATAAAAGATGGTTTCTGTCGTAAGTGAACCCTCTCCCCATGCTGGTCTGATTCTGTGAACAGGTAGATTATTCAGTTTTGCTTCCATAATATAAGGGGTGGATATCTGTTAGCAATCTTATGTTTCCCTGTTAACCTCCAATTTTCTTTCAATATTAGGTTCCCTTACATCAAATCATTCTGCTTCATTCTCTGATCATACCTGTCCTTGTTATGCTGACTCAGTTTTTAAGCAGATTCTGTAGCCAGTCTATATTCCTTCTCCAATTGTTCGTTCAGTTGTGTGACATACCCCTTAAAGCTCTGGGACAATAAGTACCAGTGACGTACCAGTGGCGTACCGAGGGCGGGGCGGTGGGGGCGGTCCGCCCTGGGTGCACGCTGCTGGAGGGGTGCAGAGAGCAGCCGCGCGCCTGTCGACTCCGCTGGTTCCCTGCTCCCTCTGCCCTGGAACAGGTTACTTCCTGTTCCGCGGCAGAGGGAGCAGGGAGCCAGCAGAGCCAACAGTTGCGCGGCTGCTCCCAGCAGCTAAGAATGTACCTGGGGGGGGTTGATGCGCCAGGAGGGGTGTCATTGCGCCAGGGGTGGTGTCGTGCTGCACCCTGGGGGAACAGACTCTGCTGCACCCGGGGGGGTGCGCAGCGGCGATCTGCCCCGGGTGGCAGCCGACCTAGGATCGTCACTGATAAGTACATAAGTACGTAAGTATTGCCATACTGGGAAAGACCAAAGGTCCATCAAGCCCAGCATCCTGTTTCCAACAGTGGCCAATCTAGGTCACAAATACCCGGGCAAGATCCCAAAAAAGTACAAAACATTCTATACTGCTTATGCCAGAAATAGTGGATTTCCCCCAAGTCCATTTAATAATGGTCTATGGACTTTTTCTTTAGGAAGCTGTCCAAACATTTTTTAAACTCCGCTAAGCTAACCACCTTTACCATATTCTCTGGCAACAAATTCCAGAGTTTAATTACACATTGAGTGAAGAAACTTTTCTCTGATTCATTTTAAATTTACTGCATTGTAGCTTCTGTTCCATTCCACTCATTATTTTATAGACCTCTGTCATATCTCCCCTCAGCCGCCTTTTTTCCAAGCTGAACAGCCCTAGCCGCTTTAGCCTTTCCTCATAGGGAAGACATCCCATCCCCTTTATCATTTTCATCACCCTTCTCTGCACCTTTTCTAATTCCACTATATCTTTTTTGAGATACGGCGGCCAGAATTGAACACAATATTCGAGGTGCGGTCGCACCATGGAGCGATACAAAGGCATTATAACATCCTCATTTTTGTTTTCCATTCCTTTCCTAATAATACCTAACATTCTATTTGCTTTCTTAGCTACAGCAGCACACTGAGCAGAAGGTTTCAACGTATCATCAACGATGACACCTAGATCCCTTTCTTGGTCTGTGACTCCTAACGTGGAACCTTGCATGATCAAACTATAATTCGGGTTCCTCTTTCCCACATGCATCACTTTGCACTTGTTCACATTAAACGTCATCTGCCATTTAGACACCTAGAGGCATATTTTCAAAGCACTTTGGGAGGCTAAGTTCCATAGGTTTCTATGGAACTTTGGGAGGCTAAGTGCTTTGAAAATGAGCATGCCAGTCTCCCAATTTCGTAAGGTCCTCTTGTAATTTTTCACAATCCTCCTGCGATTTAACGACTTTGAATAACTTTGTGTCATCAGCAAATTTAATTACCTCACTAGTTACTCCCATCTCTAGGTCATTTATAAATGTCACATCTATACATACTAAATCCATAAGACCCTGACTAGTGATGCTCACCAGCCCTGGTACTCTCTGTCTTCCTTTATGTACAGCTGAGACACTGTTTACAATACCTTTCAACATCTCTGGCTTGTCTGCACCAGTAAAATCTGTCCCTGACCAGCTACAGGACTCAGGACCGCCGAGACATAGAGCCGGACCTGGGGCAGGGCTGCCACCGCCCCCTGCCCCATCCTTCATCTTCTCTTCTCCTCCTTCGGTCTGTCACTTTCACTGCTCTTGTGTGCCGCAACCACACAATCACACGGGTCCTGACCACAGGAGAAGGAGAGACACAGACCTAAGCACCGGGCACCCCAGGAGGCCGGGCCCAGGGAATCTTCCCCCCTCCCCCCCAAGGGGCTCTGACAGGATTCTGTCTGTCCCCAGGTATCCCATGTCATTATGGAGAGACTGCATTACCATTTCATGAAACTCCTGTGGTAAATACAGTTGTTCAGGGTAACCTGAGTGGGTCAGCCTGTTGAGCTTGCCTAAAGTCCTGTAAAGTCAGTCTTTGGCATATTTGTGGAAATCAGAGACCAACATCACATTGTGCTGTGAACAGGACCTCAGGATAAATTCCCAAACTATCTACTACCTGATGTGCATTTTCAATGTTTAGATCAATTTCATTTCCTGTCCACCCATATATAGCAGTTACTCCATCCTCTGACAACTTACACCATGCCTGATTTAAAGTCCTAACCTTTGCAGCCGATCCTTTAGCTTCTTTTTAACCACTTTTGTCATTTTCTCAGTCACCCTTTTGAAAATTAAATGCTGCTACAGTAGATTTCCTTTGTGATTTCACTCCAGATATTAGCTCAAATTTGATCATGTTATGATCACTGTTTCCCAGTGGACCCAACATTGTTACCTCTTGTACTATGCCCTGCATTCCACTAAAGACTAGATCTAAACTAGCTTCCCTCTTGTCAGTTCCTGGACCAGTTGTTCTAAGAAGCAGTCATTTATTATGTCTACAAATTTTACCTCCCTAGTGCTCCCTGGTGTAACATTTATCCTGTCAATATTGGGGGTAATTGAAATCACAAAAAACTTCTACAATATAATTCTGTATCTCCAAGAGTGTCATATAATTTAATGAGAAAAAGAAGTGGAGAAAAAAAAGACTTCAGCTAACAAAAGAGACATCCCTACTAGTAAGGCAAAACCTTCATAAATATAAGGGACTCTTCATAATCATTAGTCATTAAAAAAAACTCCACTTTTATTTCAAAACTCTCCAAAATGACAAAAAAAACTTTTTAAAGATACAGAATTGAACTTAGAAAGCATGCAAAAAATGTTGCCCACAAACATATGCCAAGTACTTATCTTGGCATCATTCTTGGAGTGATTCAGGGGAAAACATTCTTCTCTATTCCTTCATCCAAGTTAACAAACAAATTTGCAACTTCCACAAAGGAACTTTCTGTTTGTGGCACTATCAAAATGGCGAATAGCACTAGGAAGACGCCTTCAATTTAAATGGTGTCATGCTACATTATACCGCCAAACGTTCTGACGTCAGATACTTCCATTTTCACAAAAAAGCTTTCCACTCTATCACAATATTCAAACCCTGAGGTATCACAGATCGTAACCTAAAAATCCATCTCTGTTCGTGTTGTCGAAGCCTTCATCTCACACCCCCTCTTCGCTCTGTAGTTCCAACACAATATAGCAAATATCAGAAAAGGCATGTTGTTTATCCAAAAATGCATAGCCAAAGGTTCATTCAACTTCTTAGCATGTATGCAATGTCTATGCTCTATCAGTCACATTTTTAAAGGTCTAGAAGTTTGACCTATGTAGTAGAAATTACACGGACATTTGATTAAATATATCGCATTCATGGAGGAACAGGTGGTTTTAGTATGCAGACGATACACCCTGCCCGTGTGTATAACTAAAAATTGAGTAGCATCTATCATCACTGTACACACAGAGCAAGTACCACATGCCGAATGATGACCCCTTATGGTGTCACATGTCTCTCAATTCCATACTTCAGCAGTGCATAACATGCCATTCAAGTTGCTATTCCTTTGATATGCAAACATAATTCTCAATTTTGAAATCATTATGGCACAAAACTGGAAAACTGGGCTAAGCATTTTACCAGAACAGAGGGATGAAATTTTAAGGGTACCAGCTTTATTGACATCAGATGTATTATTACAAGGTTCTGACATGTGGACACAGATATTCAATGCTCATCGGTCTCTTTCCCAATTAGAATTACATAGTGCCTCTTTGGTTGAATATTGTAAACAGGAAGATTTCCCCGGGGGGTTAAGAATGCTTCGGGCCCCTAAAATGTTTCAGGAAGATGAGGAGTTTGTTCTTCAATGGAGCATGATTTTGAATCGATGTTCCTTAGATTTGATGGTTCTTTTGATAAAACGGATCCAAGATCAGATTACAGTAGAAAAAGCTCGCTGTGAAGAACTGAAGAACACCATACAGTTAACTATGCTGAAGAATTTGAAATACTTAACTCATAAAATTGACAAGAGGTGTGAAAAAGTCATTATTATCTATGATAACAAGCAAATGCACATAATCTATTAGATGGTCAAAGTTTGATCAAAATGCCTGCAACATAATGTTATGGTTGTTTTCCAGATCATTGCCACCGGAGTGTGCCGTACCGATGCCCATGCAGTTAGCACCCATTTTAAGGAGGGCCTGTTCCCAGTCATCTTGGGTCATGAAGGTGCTGGAATTGTGGAGAGTGTTGGACCAGGAGTAACTAAAGTTAAACCAGGTATTAATCCATTAAGTCTAGCAGTAGAACCTTTAGTATTCTATTCTATTTCAGTTCTTCTATTCCACAATTATCCCAAAGGTTCAACGCAGATAACAAAATAAAGAAGTCCTCTAGTCAAAGGAGAATTACAGTAAAATGAATACAATTTGGTAAACAAAATTAACAAGTGACAGCTTCGAATAAATGAGTTTTCAAAGCCTTCTTGAACAAAGAGTAGGAGTCAATTTGTCTAATTTGTAAAGGTAACTGATTCCAAAAACACACACCTTGATAGGCAAAGGTAAGCTCTAAAAGATGTTTATGATGTATATCCTCATCAATGAACAATTACATTTCAAAAGATGGGTTGGCTGGATAAAAGTAAAGGATTTTGGAATACTCAAGCTATAAACCAGCTTCTCAGTGGTCAGGTTGTTCTAGGATTTAAAAACAAGGCATGCCACTTTAAATTTTATCCCTGCTCTAACAGGTAGCCAATGCAACCTTGCCAACCAAGAAGAAGCTCTCTCAAACTTTCCTAATTGGAAGATGAGTCTAGCAGCAGTATTTTGCAGTAGTTGAAGCCTTCTTAACTGCCTATCTATCTGATAGACCACAGTACCAGGAGTTACAATAATCTAAGTATTGAAGCAGAGCAATACTCCTGAAGCTTAAAGAACTCAACATAGATTGAATTGCCCTCAACTGTCTCAATCAAAAAAAAAAAAAAAAAATGCTTTTCACTAGAGCATTGAGTTGAAATCCAAAGGTAAGATTAGTATCAGCTAAGACTCCAAGAATTTTAGATTTATCTTCGAATTTCAAAGTCTCACCTGACTACAATGTAAAATCTAAGGTGGAGAGGAGTTGAAATTGACCAAACCATACTACCTTTGTTTTAAGCTTATTTAACTTAAAAAAAAAAATTCATGGGCCCACAGATCTGTCTTTGCAATAATTTGCTTCAGTAAAACTTATTCAAGGCAGGTACATAAATCACCCACATATGAGAAAATAGAGGCATTCAACCCAGATCAAACAACTCCCAAAGTCTTTAAATACATATTGAATAGTGAGTGAGAGAGCTGAGAACTCTGGGGAACACTACGTAAAGAATGCCATGATGCTTAAATGCTACTTCCTTTCTGGACACTTTGGGGCTCATTTTTGAAACAGAAAAATGTCCAAAACATGGCAGACAGCAAGAGATGGACTTTTTTTTTTTTTTTTGCAATTTTCGAAAAATGTTTTTTAGACATTTTCTATGCAGTTCATCTGCAGTGCATGCAAATCACAAGGAGGCATGTTGGAGGCATGTTGGAGGCCTGTTGGAGGCATGATTTGGGTTTTCCTAATCGCTGGATGTTTTTTCTGCCATAATGGAACAAAGCAAAAATGTCCAAGGCTAAAACCTGTTTTAATAACAACTAAGTCACAAAATGGTGCCCCAAATGACCACTGAAGGGATTAAGGTATGACTTCCCCTTACTCCCCCAGTGGTCACTGACCCTCTCCCACCCCCAAACATGTAAAAGAAACAGTACATACCAGGCTCTATGATGGCTTCAGATATTATGGCCAGTCCTAATAGTGCAGCAAGCAGGACCCTAGAGTAGCCTAGTGGTTGGTGCAGTGCTCTGTAGAGAAGGGGACCCAGGCCCCTAACCCGCTCTAACTGTTACACTTGCGGTAGAAAGTGTGAGCCCTCCAAAACCCACCAAACGTTTACTGTACCCACATATAGGTGACACTTGCAGGCATAAGGTCTATTGTAGAGGGTTTTAGTGTGGGTTGGAGGACTCATCATACAATATAAGGAGGTAACAGTGAGATGTATACCTTGGACCTTTTAAATGGAGGGTGCCCACTGATTTGCTGGGATGTCTGTTTCTGTGTGAGTCGCCCTGACGTCCTGCACATTCCTACATGCACATAGGGACGTCAGGACAACTCACACAGAAACAGAATCCTTCCATCCAGATCAGCTGCAGCAACATGCCAGCCCGGAGACCGGCCCTGAAGAGGACTTCGGCTGGCGGGGGTTGGGGACCCCCACCAGCACAGGTACCTGACGGCAGCGGGGAGGGTTGGCGACAGCGAGAAGGGGGGTCAAAATGGGAGGGTCAAAAGTGGCAGGGGGGGGTCGGTGGCGCCGGGGGGAGCTAAAATGTGCCCCCTCAGCTCGGGCTCTGGACCCCCCTCCCGCCGAAGTCTGGCTACGCCCCTGATTCCGAGTACAAGCATATTTCACAGAAAGTAGATCTCTAGTTGCCAACAACATCGCATTCTAGGCCGCAAGGCCCTTGAAGGCTGATACACAGAGATAGTATCTTTAAGGTACTATAGATCAGAATCTGAATACAGGGTCTGATGAATCAAACATGCAATCTTAGATAGTACTCTAAACTAAATAGATAACCAGTGCAATGACCGACGTACAGGAGAAACATGCTCAAACTGAGATGTTCTATCCAACAATCATACAGCAGCATTTTGGATTGTATGCAACGCCTACATCTTGGATTTAGTAATACCCAGATAACAGCGCATTGCAGAAATCAGTCTGAGAAATCACCATACTCTACAGACCTAAAGTCACAATTAGATAACATCGATTTTAACCTAGTCAACAAGTGAAGCTAAAAAAAAAGCAGTACGAACCACAGACAAAATCTGATCTTGCATGGACAAATGGGAATCTAAAATCACTCCCAAAATTTGCATCTTACTCTTCACTACTAATTCATCTCTCACTAGTATTTCTGATTTATCAGATTTTGTTCTGTTCTCAAAAGCTCTTCTCTGTTTTTCAAATCGGCTCTTCTATAGCAGTCATCAGTACATCCTACTTGATATCCTCTGTTTCAAATTTTCGGCATTGTCATCATAAGTAAATTTCTCTGAACTTAGTCTTTTAATCCTCAAAAATTGACTGTACAGTAGATTCTTTTTCAAAGCCCTGCTAAAGCAGCTCCTATAATGGCACAATTTATTTACATCCATGGGTTTCTGTAAATATCTGAATGGAGAATGCCATTCTTTATAAAAATTCAAATATCCAAAAAAGGAATACTCTCTCTACTAAAATTCATCTTGAATTGGATATTTTCATCCCTTAAAAAACATTTCAGATCCTCTTTGCTTCCTTTCCAAATGGCAAACACATCATCAATGTATCTTTTCCAAACTACCAACTGATCATTGTAGGGGTATGGTCAAAAATTGCTCTTCAAAATTGGCCCTGTACAGATTCACAATCGAGGGTGCCATAGCACATCCCATGGCTGTCCCCCGAATCTGCTGATAAAACTTCATATCAAAACTAAAATAATTTTGTATCAATGCTATTTCAGCCAAAGACATTAAAAAAATTCAACCGGTAATTTTCTCAAATGTAAATGATGACATAAAGCACTTTGAATGATATCCATAGCTTTATCTTGTGGGATGTTCATATATAATGATTCCACATCAAGTGTCACAAAAATATAATCTTCAGTCTTCACTTTATTAAGGACATTCAAGTGTACAGCGCTGCGTTCGTCTAGTAGCGCTTTAGAAATGATAAGTAGTAGTAGTAGTGATATCTGAAGAATCCCTTATGTATGATGGAATTAAAGGAATCTGCGGCCAAAGGAACTTGTCTAGAAAGATGGAAAGTGGTTCTAAAACAATTCATTTCCAGACACTATTGGTCTACCAGGTGGTTTGTCTAAAGATTTGTGTATTTTGGGTAAAATGTATAAACTCGAGATACCTGGATACTGTACTATCAAGAATTCCAATTATTTTCTTGTAATATAGCCTTCTTCAAAACCTGTCTTCAAGATGGAGTCAATAGAACTCTTTTTGCTAGCTGTTGGATCTCCAGGGAGTCTTCTATAAAATTTGTGATCCTCCAATTCTCAATTAATTTTTAGATACTGTTCTATATCCATAACACATTTGACATATCTAACGCACTTGCAGGGTTGTTGACGTAGGAACAAAAGATAAACCTTTGCTTAAAACATTAATCTCAACTTCATTCAATATTCTTCTTGACAAGGAGAAATACATTCGAAATCTTCTAGCCCAGTGGTTCCCAAACCTGGTTCTGGAGGAAACCCAGTCAGTCAGGTTTTCAGGATACTCACAATGAATATTCATGAGAGAGATTTGCATGCAGTGGAGGCAGTACATGCAAATCTCTCTCATGAATATTCATTGTGAGTATCCTGAAAACCTGACTGGCTGGGGTGCCTCCAGGACCAGGTTTAGGAACCACTGCTCTAGCCCCTGTTTATTTAAAAAGTTCAAACTTACAAAAGGCTAAAAAGAAAACTAACCGAGACATTTTGAACCAACAAATACATAAAAGTAAAAAATTATAAATGAAAACCTTCTTTCTTAAAACCTTCTTCAAACAATCAATATAATCAGTATAATATCCCCCAAGTAAAACCCCAAAGTTTGCCATAAAGGAGCATACTAAGGGGCATTACATGCCCCTTAGGCATGCTTGAGGCGGTGTGCCTCAAGGTTTGTACGCTGAAATACTCCAGCCACAGAGGACCCTGAGAATATTGATGATATCACAAGGGGCCGGGTCAAACACCACACCACCAGAGGCTACACAAAAAGCACAAGAAATGGATAGAAAGCCCAAAACAGGCACTGGCAGGTGCAGCACATATCACTCAGATGATTTAAATGTCATGGTCATCATTTTTTTTTAAATGCTGACTAAAGGGTTTAAATAGTCACCCAAATGTTTCTGGAAACCATGACTCGGGGCTTGACAAATTCTGGTGTCAGGTTGACATGGCGAGCAGAAAGTTTGCAATGGGACCCTGCAGGTGTGCTCCCCACTCTAGCTCCAGATGCTACTACAGCCGCTGTTGGACCTGCTACTCCTTTCCAGTTGGCACTGCCCAGCTCTCAGAGACTTTGAACCATTCAGCATACAAACTCCTGTGCTAATCTTAAAGTTTCATTAGACTATGAGACCAATGTGGCAGTTTGACCACTGTGCAGCTCAAATTCACTGAGAGTCACCTAGAACCAACTGGAAAGGATTCTGCTGAACATATAAACCCCTTTGAATATTGGGCCACTCATTTCTGTAGCATGCCTTGAGGAGACATTTATCCAGTCAATGTTAGGATAATTGAATGCATGGCATAGATTAGAATAAAAAGGAGGCAGTGCATGCAAATTCTTCTCATGCATATTCATTGTGGAAATCCTGAAAACCAGTTTGGCTGGCTGTGTCCCAAGGATTGAACTGAGAACTCCAGTTCTTCTGTGATTAATCATTTTAAATGTAACCATTAATCTTGTTTTCTAGGTGACAGAGTTATCCCGCTCTACATTCCTCAGTGTGGCAAGTGCAAGTTCTGTTTGAATCCCAAGACTAATCTTTGTCAAAAGATCAGGTAGAAGTTATGACTGTTTTACATATTAAAAAATGACTTCCTGGGGGAAAGGTCAGTGCTCTGGTGGTGGTTGATGTAATCTTCCAATCCATGCTTTGAACATAGGTTTTTGCTCCTCGTGCTAGCTTGGAACTCATTTCAGGAAAGAAGTGATGAAGAGATTGACCAGGAAAAAAGCCAAGAGATAAATGATCGCTGTAAACCCCATATTGCTTTCACCATAATACCACAAATAATAACAAACCTCTGCTGGGGATCCTGTAGGTAGCCTGATTTTCTGGCTATCTATAATCCTCATGCAATGGGAATCTACAATGGGACCCTGCAGTTTTGTGCCCCACTCTAGCTCCAGATACTACTACAGCTGCTATTGGATCTGCTGGAAAGGGGCAGTTGTTCGTAAGGTTCTGAAGAACATAGCTAAGAACTCTTATGATGTGGGTAACTACAGACCTATTTTGAACCTCTGCTGTTTAGCTAAATTGGCGGAGAAGTTAGTGTTACCTCAGTTACTGGATTATGTAGACACGATAGAGGCCCTTAGCCCATATCAGTCAGGGTTTAGGTCAGGTCTTGGTTCAGAGGCACTTCTGACCCTTCTGTTATCGAATGTCAAGGCCAAGTTGGATGGAGAGAAAGTTGCCTTGGTGATTTCATTAGATTTGACATCAGCTTTTGATGTATTAGATCATCAAGTATTATTAAGTAGGCTAGTCACCTTGGAGTTGAAGGACCGAGTGTTGGCCTGATTTGCATATTTCTTAGCAGATCGGATGTTTTTTATCCAAGAAGGGGGGGAGGGTCGTTCTAGCGAGTATTGAGTTTTGAGTGGGATCCCTTAGGATTCTTCTTTGTTGCCTGTTTTGTTCAATCTGTTTTTAGCTCCTTTAATTAGGAAGATTCAGGCCTTGTCTGTTGAGGTCTACGTATATGCAGACGATATACTGTTAGTGAGCTATTGTGATTCATATTGACCTGATTTATTGCCAGTGAATGACTATCTGGGTATAGTCAACGTATTCAGTAGGCATATATATTTATTAGTAATGAAGGGAGTAAATCAATCACTTATCTTATTATACTCAACTTCAATTTTCACTTTAATAATATACAAAGTATCATGGTCTAATTCAACAGAGACCCTTTTATGGGATCATCAGACCTGCATAACTACCTCTATAGTGGCTAGTATGAGCCAAGCATATTTCAGAGGTAGTACTGTAATCCTCATCGATCCTTCCTATTTGCTTATATTTTTCAAGACTTTTTTTTGCTTACATCAGTTAACATTAAAGGTAATATCTATTTCAATTGTTGTACTTAGCTTCAAGCTTTTAGGCTTCATATGCATAGTGGAGACCCAGATTCACCGACATAGATCCATGTTTTGCAATACGCTGTGTCAAGGCAGTCTCCTAAAAATCAAATTATAGAAGTAAATAAACTTCACTATTACTCAGTTTAAACATTAAAGCAAAGGTCCAACTGGTGAGGACTAGACCTGTTTTCTTAAGGCGTTTTTTCTAAAATGGCCACTAGTCTCTTTGGTGGGTGCTTTTATAACTCTAACACCCGCAGCGCCAATCAGATTTCCAGTCCAGAAACAGCTGATCAGGCGCGCACACTAATATCAGTAATTAATGATGTCTATCAAATAAGCGTCATCCATTCGATTTCTCATTTAAGACCATAAGGTTAATAGTGTTCAAAGTAAATATCCAGAACTGTTCTCTATAATTCAGTAGTTTTTCTATATCGCCACCTTCCCATCCCTCTTTCATATGATCTATTATTCGCTACTGCATATCAGCTATATTATGTTGATACTCGGTCCAATGTTGAACAAGCGGAGCTTCCATTTTGTTAGTCATAATCCTGGATTTGTGTTCCGTGAGACGTGTTCTTACAGGCCTCATGCTGCGTCCAACATATATTTTATTGCAAGGACATTGAATGATATAAAATTACCATTTTAGTAGTACAGTTTGAATTGTCAAATGATTTAATAATACACCCAGAATTTGGATCAGACCAAGTGGGTCCTGTTATTGATGTTTGACACCATTGACATTGTCCACACAGACCATGGTTTGACAGATCTTGTGCAGTATAACGATAGTGATTTTTCCAAGATAGAATTTTTCCAATATGTTTCGATTGTGTAAATGCAATCACTGGTTTTTCTGAAAATACAGCATCTAATTGTAGCATGTGCTAATGCGATATAATAATATAAACAATATCTTTCGCCAATGAAGAATATGGTAATACGCAGACTACCCGATCTTGTTCTTATAGGTCAAAAGCAATTCTCTCTGGGCATAGCGTGCTCTTAAATACGCCCTTCATAAAGTCTTGAACGGGTACCCCCGTGCCAAAAATTTATCTGTATGTTTCGCGTAGTATTTAAAGTCCAAAGAGGGATTGTCCAGTTTTTACAGCATCTTGCAATAACACTTGTCAATAATAGTGATAATTTTTTTTTACGCACAATTGTTTTGAGGTTATTTGGAAAAATGTTAGGGGGAGGGTCCCGTTTTTTCCAAACACTGTAGTTTCAAAGTTCAAAGTGCTCACAGATAAAAAAGGAAACACTTTTTCCTCACTTTGCATAATCCAATGCTAATCTGTAGTTTTGCTGCCAGTGGCTGTGGTAGCCTTTCCCTGCATGGGTGCTGCTGCTGCTGTCTCCTCTATCCCCCATTATCTATGCCCCTGCAGTTTGCAGGTCACTGGGCCTCTGCTTCACTGGGTCCCCATCCCATCCCCACCCCCCTCAGTGCAGGGGCTGTTTAGATGGTATTTATGCTATTGTGTTCATGCTGATTTTTGATAGACTTAATGCTCTGATTTTGCTACAGTTCTGTCTGTTTGCTGACATTCATTAATTACAATTTGTTTCCTCCTTAGCAAAATCAAAACTGCTATTTCAGATCAAGATCTGATGGCGGACAATACCAGCAGGTTTACCTGCAAAGGGAAGCAGATTTACCATTTCATGGGGACCAGCACCTTTTCTGAATACACTGTTGTGGCTGAGACCTCTGTTGCCAAAATCGATGATGCCGCTCCTCTAGATAAAGTTTGTCTGATTGGCTGTGGATTTTCCACTGGGTATGGGGCTGCCATCAATACTGCCAAGGTAAAAGAAATAAATACTGTACATCATTTGTAAAATGAATGTGCTTTAGTCAGTAGTTTCCAAATCCCATTCATAAAGTTTGGTTTTAGGGTAACCAAAATATGCAGATTAACCTGGTTCTTTGCCGAACTATATGCAAATGCATATCATAAATATTCATTGTAGATAGCCAGAAATCCAGATAGAGAGAGAGAAGGTACAGAGAAAAAAAATTATGAGAGAATGACAAAAGAGAAATGGAGGGACTGGAAAACTAGAGATATGGAGAGGAAAGAGAATAATGAATTATAGAGAGAAGAAATGCAAAGGAGATGGGCACAGGAGGAGGAGAGAGAACAGATGTGTGTGTGTGTGCGCCTTAGAACAGTGTATCCCAAGTCAGTCCTGGAGTCCCCCTTGAAAGTCAGGTTTTCAGGATATCCACAAAGAATATGCATGAAATAAATTTGCATACAATAGAGGCAGTGTATGCAAATGGATCTCATGCATATTCATTGTGGATATCCTGAAAACCTGACTGGCAAGGGGGGTACTCCAGGATCAATTTGGGAAACACTGCCCTAGAAAGACAACAAGTAAGTTGGTGTGTGTGAAAGAGAAAGTATAGGCTAGGAAAATAGCACAGATGTGTGTTAGAATGATATAGGAGGGTGGGAAGGACAATGCAAAACTACATAGATTCTACATCTATAGGTGCCATCGATGCTTGAGCACCCCCAGTATCCAAGGAGGTGACATTTGTGTTGAGATTAGCACCCCTAGTTGTTTTGGAAAGATGACTTCTATGAATACATGAGTGTATATATGAGATACACATTGGATGAAAAAGAACATGTGGTTTAAAAGATGATACAGATCAATGTAGAAGAGTGAATGGCGATGCTACTGAACACTTCCAGAAAGAATTGGTATAGAATACCCAACTGCAAGAGAAAAAGAAGTGAACAGCAGTGGGTAGAACTAGATTGCAAAAGGGACAGAGAAACTAAAGAAAAACTCTCAGAAATGTCATGGGCAAAAGCCTCATGGGTTGTGTACAGTAGCTGAGGTTAAGTTGCCTGTCCCACAAGATGAAAGTCATTTGTCATCATATGACCCATCATATCTGGTTAGTTTCTTGGTTCCCACACTCAGCCACCATGGTGATGGCGCGTTCATAGAGTAACTAATTAGTTGAAATTAGGTACATTGCCTTTATACAGTATTTAACCTAAATTAAGGATAAGGAAATACTATTACTGATAAACAATGTGATGACTTTCAAATTTGGAACTTGGAATTCATTACGAGAAAATGTTAATGGTAAGTCTGTGTTGTTATGAAAATCAAGAAGCCAAGGATACCTTAAAATAGAACTCAAGTCCACTAAGCTGAGCAGAAGCCATTTACCTGTAGTCCTGCCAGTGGGGGTGCTGTTTCACTATCACATTTTCAAAAGAGATGGACAGGCAAGCTCTGCAGGACTCCAGGGAATCTGCCTGTCCCTAGCAATTGAAAAAAACAATATCAAAGTACTACCCCCTACTGGCAGCAATGCATTTTGAGGACTCACGCTCAACTTAGAGGGAACAGTGCTCAAGTCACCCTTATTTTCCCAAGAATAATGTGCATGTTTCTATTTAAGCATTATTCAGAAATAAGAAAAAATATATATCTTTTTTTTATTTAATGATTTTTTTTTTGTTACATTGGTACCCTGCACTTTCCCACTCATGGCAGGCTCAATGCAGCTTACATATTGTATACAGGTACTTATTTGTACCTAGGGCAATGGAGGGTTAAGTGACTTGCCCAGAGTCACAAGGAGCTGCAGTGGGAATCAAACTCAGTTCCCCAGGATCAAAGTCCACTGCACTAACCACTAGGCTACTCATTTGTGATCTGTCTTAGGGTTTTCAAGGTGAGGTACTTTAAAAGGAGCATAATAAAGCTTGCCTCGAATCCAAGGGTTCTCAGCTTAGTTCTCAGATTACATTTCAGTCTGGCTTTTAGAATATCCACAATGAGCATGTATTTAGTGAATGGAAATCTATCACATGCATATACATTTTGGATATCATGAAAACTTGATTGGCAGGAAATGTCCAACAAACTGGGTCGAGAACCACTGTTCTAACCAGAAAATAAAATTCAACAAAAAGAAACTTTAAAAAATGACCTTTCAGAAAATATTCTGAAATACATCATCATGACATCATATATTAAAGAAACTTAAAAACAAATAAATAAAAAAATCAACAAAAATGAAATAAAACAGAGAAAACTAATTAAGGCAATAAAAATAGTATGTAGAAAAAAGCAAACACTCATATAATAAAAGTAATGGAGCTCCAAAACCCCAGTCTCCTCCCCTCAAATCATCAAGCAGCCTAAAAATATAATAACCTATTACCTTTGTGCCAATATCACACACAAAATCAAAGATAATGGATGTTTTTGATTTGCTGAGGCTTTTGTTATGGTCTCTAATAAACAGAAGTCTTGTGGAAGCCTGACAAACCTGCTACTCTAGGAATAAAGCAAGTTTCTTTAAGTAACAGCATTGTTTGTTCGATTCAATGCATTACCTTATTGGAAATCTATATCTGTAACAGTGCTATATCAAAGGTTAATGTGACATGTGGGCAAGCAGTTACCACTCCATGTGGCATAGCAGGAAACCAGGACTAGGTTGATGGTTCTGAGTTATTCATTCATTTCTTTCACTGTACCTTACCTTGTAAAGGAAAAGGGAGGGAGACATATTTGAATACCAATTAGAATAGCCCTAAACATCACTGCAGTCATAGAATCCTGTTCACTACAGCTTATGGTTCTATAAACTGAGACCTTCACAGTTGATATAATTGCTGGGTGAATTCAGCTGGCCTCATCACATTTTTCTTAATCCTGTGTGTAGGTTGAACCTGGTTCTACCTGTGCAGTTTTTGGGTTGGGAGGAGTTGGTCTTTCGGCTGTCATGGGCTGTAAAGCTGCAGGTGCTACTCGGATCATCGGGATTGACATCAACAAAGACAAATTTCCAAAAGCAAAAGAGCTGGGAGCCACAGAATGCATCAATCCTAAAGACTACAATAAGCCCATACAACAGGTTATTGCTGAACTGACCAATGGTGGTGTGGACTTCTCCATCGAGTGCATCGGCAATATCGATGTCATGGTATGTGGGAGTTTTGTCATTCTTGCCTATTATTAAATCATTTAATAATCTTTTTTTCAAAATCTAGTGAAATTCACACAGTAAACAAACAGAAAAAAAGTCAACAAACAAGTAGAAATCCTTTTTTACTGGACTACTTGCCTTTGTTTGCTTCATTGGTGAGTTGTTGGTGCTTCCTAGGGCAAGGAGTATGAGTTTCACAGCAGTGTAAAACAAATTATTCATTCAATAACGCTGCAGAACTCTAGGCCACCAGACATTGAAATATAGATGGATGTCAGCAAACGAGGGTTACTTCAGCCACCTAGGGTATGTTTACTAGGTGCGTTAGCGTTTTTAACAATACCAGTAAATTAAGGTGCATTAAATGTTAGCCCCTAGTTTGTTACTCAGCAGCTGGTAATATAAAGAAGCAAGATTAAACCCTAATATGGAAATAAACGTTATCTTGCAATTTAGACTTCAGAACATATACTGATGATTTCTAATTTTCTTTGGATAGAGTTGAATTTTGGGGTCCAGTTGTTTCCTTTGCTTCCTTTGTTCTCATCTAGGGTTGTGGGTAGGGGCAGTTTCTCCAAATGGGTTAGTTTTTCACATGCTACAAAGACAATAGTTTGAACCTTTGTATCACATTCACTTGTTTTGATCAAACTTAGCTTTGAACAAAAAAGACCTCAAATTTCCAGATAGGGACAAATACACGACACGGCTCATTTTCAAAGCACTTAGCCTCCCAAAGTTCCATAGAAACCTATGGAACTTAGCCTCCCAAAGTGCTTTGAAAATATGCCTCAAGGTATTGCAACAACCACTATCTTACATGGGAGCAGGATAATATCATTAGTCAGTTTTTAAAACACCAAGAAGAGGGAAAAAAAGAATCAGTATTAAAAACTCTCAAGTAGTGGAGAAAATCTACTGATTAAAAAAAAAATACCCCTCTTGCAACTACAATAGAACAAAGTGAATTAACATACAAAAAATTATTGACAAATAACACTAATCCTTAAATAGAAATATAAAGTTAGAACGTAGTGAGAGCTCTTACTGCTAATATAGTCAAATGTACCAAATCAGAAGAACATGTATGAAAAAGCAAAAGAGCATGGCCAGCCCCCAAAAACCACTGAGCTGAAACTCCCACTCCTGTAGTGCTCCATGCATCCTCCAATATAACTCAAACCAAACTTCACCATCAGACAGAAAGCAGTGCACTGCTGGCTCCCCTTGATAGCTGGAAGCATTTCTTCAACAACAGCACCTTGTTTCGCTACTCTCCGTGCTGCTTCAGGGAAGAATCAAAATAATCCAAGGATTACACTCCACCATCACGGACTCAAAGATGGCGCCACGTACGTTTTCACTACCATGACAGGAATGAACCTCACTCCTAAGCCAGGGCATGTGGAATACGATCTCAGACTCTCACATTTTCTGCTAACGCAGTGAGACTCCATTAGTGACTACACGGGGACGTTGCTCCATCTATTTCATTCACGCTCTTCCTTTTATATCCTAGACCAGAGCTTCCCAAACCTGCCCAGGGTGACCCCATAGCCAAGACCAGCTTAACTATGATCTGTGCGCAGAACAGGCACCGTATGCGCTGACACTTTCATTTTTGTTCCGACATGCACACAAGAAGCTATGGGCATGGTTACTAAGGTGCGCTATCGTTTTAGCGCGTGCTAAAAATTAGCATGTGCTAACCATGTAGACACCCATAGCTATATTATAGGCATCTACACGGTTAGTGCATGTTAAAAATGCTAAAGTGATTATAGCATGGCTTAGTAAACAGGACCCACGTTTACTACAAACCTTGTGCATATGCATTTGGCACACTTTCCCCATTTTGCATGCAAGTCCTGTGTGCATAAATTTGCATAGACTTAGCTTGCATGCCACAGCATGATGCTCACAGTACTACTACTACTATTTAACATTTCTAGAGTGCTACCAAGGTAACACAGCGCTGTACAAATAACAAAGAAGGACAGTCCCTGCTCAAAGGAGCTTACAATCTAAAGGACAAAAGGACAAAAAGTGTAGTCAATCAGAAATCGGGAGCAGTCATAGGTTACTTGGGTAGAAGCAGATATCCGTGGTGGCTCTACCCATGGCTTCTCTGCTTGGTCTCCAAGGGTTTTGTAGTTGCAGTCTGAGTGCAAAGCTATTTTTCCTCTGTTGGGCAATTGATATTGCCAGGTAAGCCACAACGGCATTTTGAAGAAAGCACTTACCCGCCACCCATTGAGGTGGCTCCCACGCTTACCCGGCAGTAACTGGGAAGCGCACAGTGCTGCCCGATTACCGCCGGATAACTCCCTGCAGTAATATGTTTCTGGAATTGTGGTAGCGCTGAAAATGCTGCACACTGGGGGTGGAACTACTGCCATGAGGTTACGTTGGGCCTGCGGTATTTCCGATTTGCCACCCGGCAAGCCCGTTACCGCGTACAACCCTTTAGCGAAAGGGCCCTAAGTTGTACCAAAGTCAATGGAGGGTTAAGTTAAGATCACAAGAAGCCACAGTGGATTTGAATGGGGTTCCCCTGGTTCTCATCCCACTGCTCTAACCATTAGGCTACTCCCTCCACTCCCTGAGGTAGTCTTGAAGGAGTAAAATTGACTCATTCAATTTTAAACAGTTTGCTAATTCTATATTGGAGATCAGTAGGAACATTTTTTTCATACGTATTCTATCATACTTGATTCTTCTGCTCCCTGAGTTGAAAGATATGGATTTTACTCTTCCATTTCTGATTGGTGAGATCTTCCAAGTCATTCTTGAAGAATTGATTTTCATCTTTGTCGCTATTGAATCTGTTGCATGCTCATCAATTCTTTTCTATGTGTATTCAAGTTTTCCTTGAAAATGGTCATTTTAGTAGTTAAACTTCCTATTTCCACTGGGATTTGTTTGACGGCATTTCAACACCATTTGCTTCATGTTTCAGCATTCAGAATTCATAGACTCAGGAGCTGCAAAGGACACCTCTTCTGGCAGCCATTTTCTCTGATGTCAATGGATTAGGTTTTGATCTTTTTATCCCTGATTAAATCAAAGTAATCCACTTCATTTCCTGATGATGTTTTTTTGTAGCTGATGAATGCTACATTTGAGGAAATGCTCAGGCAAATTGTTATAAGAAGATTCCAGCACAGGGGACCTAATAGTTTTCTGAGCTCTTTGGGAGTTCACTAATTAGGGAATAATTTTATAAAGCATGTTCCACATAAAACTGTGCAGATATATACATTCGTACAAGTATGCATGTCACATGAACACAGGCACTTCACACAGAATGCAAACAGACATTACTACAGGCAACATGTGAGCTGAGGCAGGGTTCTCCAGCTGCATTCATACTTTATAAATACACACCTGAAAAATACATGTAATCCCCAATTAATGGGGATTACTAGATTACTGCAGAACTCTCCAGAGTTACTGGAGGGAGAACAGCACAGTGAGTGGAAAAGGATTCAGCCCAAGGGAGTGTGGGGGAGAAGTACAGAGGGAAATGTTTCTAGTTGTTGAATGACAAGGGGGGAGGTGTTTGGGAGTTAATAAAAGTTATTGTGGCACAGATCACATGGTCTTTGGTCCCTTCCCCCTGCTGGAACCCACGCGGAGGAGGGGGTGTCCTGGAAAGGCTAATAACCTAAGGCTGAAGTAAGAGAGAAAATGCTACAATCAGCCGTAACGGAGGAGAGGAGTGCTCCAGGTGGGGAGAAGAGAAACCCAGCCCGACAGCAGAACAGGAAGGAGCCTGTTCATTGCCAGAGACAGCTGCTCAGGGAAGCGCATCTCTGGAGGAGAGGACAGACAGGGAGGTCTGGTCCTGAGAGAGTCTCCCTGTTGGGGGAAGCCCAGTGGTGACAGCTTGCATCAAACGGCACTGCAAGCACAACCTTGATTCTGCCCAGTGTTGCCAGGTGGGCGTTTTCCGCGACCCGCCGCGGGAAATTTTTGCCCGCGGCGGGTTGCGGTTTTTTGGGCTGCTTTTTGGGCAGCTTTTTCGACCGCCGGGGAGGGCGGGGTTAGTGACGGTTTTGGGCGGGGTTAGTGACATTTTGGGTGGGGCCGATGACGTGGGAGGCGGGGCCGGTGACGGGGGAGGCGGGGTTGATGACGGCGGGGGTGGGGGTGATTGACGCGGGGGGCGGGGGTGTCAGGGGCGGGGTTTGAGTTTGGGCGGGTTTTGGGCGGTTTTTATGCTGGATTGGGTGGGAAAAAATTTTCCACCTGGCAACACTGATTCTGCCGCCCAAAAGGATAGGCATGGGACTGGTTGGAGTTGTAAATATGTGAATACCATTAAATTGCTAAGAGACTATAAATTAGATAAGCAAAAAGTCTCCTCAGAGTCTGGATTGGAAATAGTAAACTGACTTTTTTTCAGCAAAGCACTGTTTGTTAAGAGAAACTGTATTGATTTTCAGACGACAATGTACTGGAGTGACTGCCTGTTGCAGAGAGTTCAGTAAAGTTCAAGTTACATAAAATATAACATCTGGAGTGGGCATTGGGTTTTTTTGGAGTGGGAGCGAAGTTCATTTGCCCCTGGACTAAGAGAATAAAGATAGTTTCATGAGAGCCTGGCTTAATCCTTACGGCCTACTGGAGTAAGTCCGGCTCCAGCCTGCACCCAGCTCAGGTTATAGCAGAGAGAAGGGACTAATGAGGCATTCTCTGGATGGTTTGTTTGTGGCCTGGGTCAGGGGTGCCCAATCCGTGAGCTAGTTGGCACCCAGACACAGCTGGGTGTGAGACCCGAGGTTACTACATACAGAATGTTGAATCAGTCTCGGAGCAGATGTAACTTTATAGGAGTGGCATTGTGCAATAATAACAATACTTCTAGTAGTCTGTTTATTACTGTCCTCAGCCTTGAATGAAATTCTTTCAAAAGGCGGTAAATAATAAATAAAAAGTACATAAGGTGGAAGCTCATGTGCTGTGTTTTTGAGAAAAGGAAACTCTCTTGCATACGTGCTTTAATGCTCCAATGATCTGAAATCAATTTTGTGTGAAAAAGAAAAAATTGTCTACACTACTTACAGGATATTCATGGTCGAATTTTTTCAAAAAAATAGGGCCAATGAAGATTACAGGTGTTGGTGTTGGAATAAACTTAATCAAACAAAATTCCCATCTTCTATTTGTGAGGTGGCTGAGAGAGGGGATTGGAGGTGTGGGGGGCTGGGTTGGGGTGAAGCCTGTACAAACTTGATGATGATTATCTCAGTTGTTTATTTTCCATTTGATCTGTTATATGCTCTTATGGCTATTCCAAGCATTGGCTTTGCTAATTCTGATGAATCATCAATAAAAAATGTTGAAACATTAAAAAAAAACTCCCCCTTCTAACGGACCATATGTATAAAAATATTTGGTTGGAGTTGAGTTTTCTTTGGAAGTGGTGGCCTTTATAAAATGAGCATTTTTATTTTGTGGAAGCACCCTATTATTAAATTGGGCTCCATGCGATCATCTCATTCTTAGCTCAATAGGCATTGTACTAAGCATGTTAGCTTATGTTTATTTATTTATTTTATTAGGATTTATTTACCGCTTTTTTGAAGGAATTCACAAAAGGCGGTGTACAATAAGAATAGATCAAACATGAGCAGGCATTACAGCAGTAAAAATATTGTTAAGGATCACCTTTCGCACCCTGATGGTGATTTTTGCTGATATTCCTATCATAACGATTACATATCATTTCTATAGTATTGTATACACATACACAAAATAAAGACAGTCACTTGCCCATGGACTTTACAATCTAGCCAATACACAGAGACTATAAAAAAGAAGCTTCAGGAAATGTATATAATACAGTAAAAATGGTTAAAGTCAACTAATCAGGTGAAGCCAGGGTTTAAGATGTGAAAGCAACCTCAAAAAAGGTATTAATATGGTCAGGGGGGGGGAGGGCACAAGGACGGATGTGGGGGAGGGGGGTAATGAACAGCTACAGATTGAATGTGACATTGCAGTAGCTCTCATATTCCCATTTATTGATTGCAGAAAGCAGCTCTGGAGTGCACCACTGTAGGCTGGGGGACATGCGCAATTGTGGGAGTAGCTTTGGAAGATCGGGGTGTCCCTGTTGATCCATTCCAGTTGATAATGGGACGTACTTTAAAGGCCACGTTCTTTGGCGGTAAGTCCTGTGTAAGGTGTCAATATTCATTTAATTATGCAAATAAAATCATCATAGAGAAACAAATCGAACGCAACCTAAAACTTTCTAAATCAGCACAGAAGTTTGAAAGAGGTATGTGTTCTGCAAGTCATCAGTGTAGAGAACTTTGGGCCCTGTTTACTAAGCTGTGCTGTAGGCGTGCTAGTGTTTTTAGTGCACGCTAACGCTAGAGACACCCGTTTATTCCTATGGATGTCTCTAGCGTTAATGCATGCTAATTTTTAGGGCACACTAAAAACACTAGTGCACTTTAGTAAAAGGACCCTTTGGCAGTGGGTAGCTATTTTTAAGGAAATATTGTTCTTTCCTGATGTTTCTGGTCTTCTAGTTCAGCCAAACCACACTTATAAAATCTTTAAAATTTTTGGAAAATTGATTTTGTGAAGCTGTTTTCACACATAGTATTACTCATAGGGGCTTTTTTTCACTAAGCTATGCTAGTAAATGGGCTTAGCTTGCCCTAATTCATGACTTTCCTTTATGATAAGTCAGTTTCTAACACGGCCATAAATTCAGCCTTTTTCAATTATATATTTTTTCTAGCCATGTGCTATTAGCATTAGCGCATGGCCACTGAAAAAAATTAACATGGAAGTAATTACTATTTGAAGAGTCTAATGGCTCTCGTGTTAAGTTGGTGCATTCATGCCCACTCTCCACCCCTGACACGTCCCCTCTAAAAATAAATAGATAAAATAAATACCATGCAGTTAGCACGTGTAAATGGCAAAACTAACACAAAAACTTTACTGTGTCTTGTGTTAGGTCATTTTTCCTGTGTTAAGCACACAAGAGCACTTAACCTATAAATGTACTCACTCTGCTGCTCCCCAGTATCTCTCCACACTCGTCCTTCCCTACACCCCTTCCTGTACACTCCGCTCCATGGATAAATCCTTCTTATCTGTTCCCTTCTCCACTACTACCAACTCCAGACTTCACGTTTCTGTCTCGCTGCACCCTACGCCTGGAATAAACTTCCTGAGCCCCTACGTCTTGCCCCATCCTTGGCCACCTTTAAATCTAGACTGAAAGTCCACCTCTTTAACATTGCTTTTGACTCATAACCACTTGTAACCACTCGCCTCCACCTACCCTCCTCTCCCTTCCTGTACACATTAATTGATGATTTGCTTACTTTATTTTGTCTATTAGATTGTAAGCTCTTTGAGCAGGGACTGTCTTTCTTCTATGTTTGTGCAGCGCTGTGTATGCCTTGTAGCACTATAGAAATGCTAAATAGTAGTAGTAGTAGTAGTAGTAGTTAATGCAGTTCAGTGAAAGGGGCAAGGCGCCATATTTAATGATCTGCATTGCATAATTTTTGTGAGTAAAATTATGAAATGTGGCTCATTAACTTATTTGCCAACATAAAATCATGCATGAAATTTAGCTATGTGTAAGGAAAATAGTTCAATTTTTTTGTTTGTGCTTATACTGCACTTTCAAAATGCATTTCTCCACAGCAGATCACAACTAAAGCATGCATAAAGTTATACATACATTAAAAACAAACGGTCCATATAAAATATCAAATTTTATCAAATGGACAACCCTAACAGGGCAACTCAGCATCTGTTGACTGCTGTGAGAAGTAATTTGCCAAGATGATAATGACTTTAATTAAAGTGGAGCCACAAAAATAAACAAAAACAAAAACACAGGGGATAATAATACTTTACATTGAAAGGTAAAACTGATCCCTTAAGGTTCTGGTCCAGCATATCTAATTATCACAACTGGCCCCAAAATGTTAACTTCATGTAAAATTGGGATGCTCTAAGCAAATCTGTTTTAATGACCCAGTGGTATGCTGGGAAATTTTTAACAACGGGTTCTTTCTCCAGGCACAGCCAGCCCTGCAATTTGGGGTGGGAGGCTTGGGGTCAACTGGGGGGGGGGGCAATGCATTTTTCTTTCTCCCTTTCCCCCTACCTTTGCTGGTAGGCATGCCGAGCCCCACCAGTCAAATAAATGGACTACCACCGCTCCCTGCTGCTTGTTTCTGGCTCTGAGCAGCAACAAGCAATGGAGAGCAGTAGCAGTCCATTTAATTGGCTGGCAGGGCTCGGTATCCCTGCCAGCAAAGGTTGAAGAGTTCAGAGATGCCAAGAGAGACCTTTCTCAAAGCTGGAGATTTACCACCACTATCTGGAGACTAAAGGCCAATGAGTGAGGTTTTTCTCATGGCAGCCATGTCTAAAACCAGTTGTGGCAGATGCACATTACAAAAAACTG